>NC_045170.1:16726853-16736853 GCF_900700415.2 Clupea harengus
ATTTAAATCCGAGACAATAAATACAGAGTCCTATTAAAGAAACCTCCACAAACACATTAAAACTAGGCCTGAACAAAAATAAACTCATTTAGGAAACATCTATGAGTCACTGAATCCAAATGTTAATTGCCTCAATTATTTAAAGGGACTTAAAAAGGGGATATGCAGAGGATGTATTTTGAGGCGTATGGCATAACCTGCTGTGAGGTCTCATTTTTATCTGTCTGTCCTAGATTTTCACCCAGTGTCCATAAAGTTTTTGTGTGAGGACTGTTAAACACCAATGAAGAGTTATTAGGCTCGTCCATCAGAGAGCTGTTTTGAAAACAAGCTGATATACTGAAGTCATAAGTCTCATCGAGGTCATCATGACCTGCCAGGTATTCACTACTATCTGTTAGAAGTTGCACAGATTTGACTCCAGACTGCAAGGTAGGGTGACAGAGTATGAAAATCATTTGTTGACATGCCAGACACAGATATACTCCTCTCCACCAAGATTCGTGCAGCTGTTTTCCAGATGTGGTCCTACCTAATATGATACGTCCATAACAGTGACGAATACACGTGGCTACTGCCTAGTTAGTTCTGCAGCGCGTGTTAGGAGAAGGTTCTGAGTGTACAGGATGTGAGCTAGACCCTGTGTGTGTGTGTGTGTGTGCCCTCAACCTGACCGCATGGGACTGAAGCAACCTGACCAGACACTATAAGATAGCCTCTGCTTTTGTCTCTCTCCCTCCACGCAAACCTCTTATTTTTGTTCTTCTGCCATTTCTTGAAGCCGTCTTGGTAAGAGGGCCAAACTGAACCACATAAAGGGCATAAAGTGGGAAAACACACAGGCCCACATTTGTGAGATTTGGAGCTCTGTACGGCTCTATACTTGAGCTGGTGCCTTTGTAATGCTAGCCAGCGAGTGCAGTAGGTAAACTGTCCTCCCTGCCAGATTAAGAGATGTGCTAGCGACAGATGCTAGCACCCATGGGTTTTAGTCTCCTTGCTAGCACGCCCACGTCCCAAGCCCGAGGATGCGAGTTTGAGTCTGGCATGGGACTGTGCGCTTGTCTACACATGGTAGGCTATACCTTTAACAAACTCTTGGTTAACTGAGGTCTCCATCATTTTAACCAGAATTTCAGTTTCAGTTTGTTGACAGTTACAGCATCCATTCCCAATCTTGTCATGGTATATTTTGTGGAACACTTTATGCTAACTAGCGCTCGCACAAATGCAGAAGGAGTGATACTTATCATATAGTTCATCTATTAATCTATTCTGATACCATCAGAAACACGTCAGTTTCTTGTTTTGGGCTGTATTTGCAAATTGGTGCGTACATTCATACTTAGAACAGAGATGTCAGTAGATTCCATGGTTAACCACGATGTAAAATATCTTTTTGGTGTTATTTTAAAGAGAAGTGTTTTGACATCTTCAGTGTCACTCATTCCGGGAGACCAAGGCCTATCACACATGTACGTTTCTTTTAGAGTGTAGAAGAGAGGTTATTATTAGAGTGTAAAAGAGAGGTTATTATTACACATGTTTTCCACAAATCGTATCTCACAGAGGGACCTTTCGGAGAGAGTGCAGGGAAGGAGCTGAATGAGCTACTGGAACTGAACTTGTCAGTAAGGCCACGTATGCAGCGTGAGCATCCGACACACACACACACACACACACACACACACACACACACACACACACACACACACACACACACACACACACACTCAGACACCATGGCTTTAGCTACTTTATGAAAGCCAGGTGGAAGGCTGCAGGCCTGGGGGGGGGGGGGGGGGGGGGCTGTGAATTGGCCCCGGGTCAGACCTCATCCATCAGGATTCACTCCTCTACAATCTCTACTGCAGCCGGGAGGAACCAGCAGATCCCCGCAGCATTGACTCATTCGTCTGGAGCAGAGCAAACAAGGGGGGAGAGGGGAGAGGGGAGAGGGGAGAGGGGAGAGACACCAGGAGACAGCAGCCCAGGAGGACCAGAGCAGGGAATTTTCATTTTGACTAACACACTGAATCTGTCACGGTGGTTGGTCTGCCTCCCTCTCTCCCTCCCTCCCTCGCTTTCTGTTTCTCTTTCTTTCTTTCTTTCATTTTTTATTGTTGTAGATATTATGCACAGAGGTGATACGATATGTTGTTGTTCTTCCTCAGCAGAGACACTCCTTTGAAACAAAACAGTCTAGTTCGCCTCAGGGAGCCTGTTTATAATCGAAGGCAATGCTGTTTTTTTACTTCATAACTGCAGTGAAGTGCTTCTCTCAGTCACAGCACGATAAATGCCTTCAGCTTAACAGTCACCCTGAGGAAGCTCTGTTAATGTTCCCCTCACAATGCTGCCCAGATCAACATAAAACCCAACAGCCGTTTATCCTGGAGAGCCAATGGGGAATTTTACGTGGCGGCAAACTCCTCGGCTGCACTGCATTGCACTGTCAGCTTTAGGGCTTTAGAAGTAGAGAGTGTTTTATGTTTTGCTATCTGTTGAATATTTGCTGCGGTACACGTGTCCACTGATACATTTGGTGTGTGGGATCGTGGAGAAGATATGCGACGAGAAGAGCTCCTGAAAACATCAGGCAACAGGCTCCCAGAATTCTGTGGGATGCGTTGTACGGAGAGAAAACTAGCCACATCAAATGCCAGGCCCGGAGTGGTGAGATAGACAGACAGGCAGATAGACAGTCAGACAGACACACACACACACACACACACACACACACACACACACACACACACACACACACACACACACACACACACACACTCTCACACAGAGACCACAGATGTGCAAGCACACACACACACACTACTTTTTCTCAGAAATGTAACAAATAACAGATAATGAGCATGTGGCACTATAGCATAGACACACACACACACACACACATTACAAAAAACTGTTTTGATGGCAGGCAAAAGCCTTGTTTTCTGTCAAGAAATGTCTGACATACTGACATAAACTTTCAACACCCGTCAATCAATGACCATATCCCCCTACAACACAAGCCATCCAGGGTCTCCTAAATGGTTATTTTCCTACCATTGAGAAGGCAAATTTCCATAAATAAAAGTGACAAAAAAAGCATAGAGCATGTCAGTAATATACAGGCATTTCGCCACAAGGCCTAATTTAAACAGGCTTTGCTCACAAAGACATTCACAACCATTTACAGAGCTTTCATAGCCCGACCGCCTGCCTAACTGACTGCCTGCTGTCCACATCCAAGAATAGGGAGAAAGTTTTCATGAAAAACAGGCCTCAGATCAGATCAGATCAAAACACTGCTGCCGTGTTTCCAGCTGGAAAGGTGTCCTCGCATAAGTCAGGCCATAGAAGACATCTGAGGACACTCCGTTTTCACCGGCCTCGGGGTGGAGGTGCAAAAGCCAGTGGGGAGACGTTTTGATTGAACAGCAACTCCACTCCTCTTAAGAATCTTAAGCATTCTGGAATTTGCTCCATTGTTTTTAATTTCGGGACATTCTCTGCGCAAAATGTGCTGGGACGCAAAAAGAAAATGTCCTTCCAGAAGTGTGGGCTACCTGCACAGGTCCAACACTGTTCCTGGATCGTCTATAGAATACGTACGATACGGAATGGCTGCGTCTCCAATTGTCACAAAGATTGAGAAAGAATGGAATGGAATGCGGTCACAATCTCAGAGGTACAGTATATGACAAGAGAACAGAAAGGGATCTTAGAAATGCATGGTTCCTATACGTGAAGCAATTGAAAACCCCCAGATCCCTTACCATATAGAAATGACTACTGAAATCCCAGAGCCTGACTTTTCACTTTCATGTTACACGTGGCTTCTAGAAACTCTAACAGGGTTAGAGAAGAACATAATAATTCACCTCCAACATATATATTTGGCAGATGTTTCTTTGTTACTAAACCTGCTTTGGTGTAATAAGTATTTCACTGAGCAGTGGGACACATGATCAAAGGGCCAGATGGGGCTTGGGTGTGCATTTAAAACATCATTCATGAGCACAATGTCATACACGCAAACCTGCTATGAAGCCTAAGAAAAGACAGGCTAAAACTATTAACATTTGTTATAAAATGTTCATAAAATGAGAGATGAGTAATACTGACATGAGTAATAAATGAAAATCCATGTATTTCAATCAAGCAGAGCAGTGGGAAAATGGTGGAAAAGGGATAGGCCAGTAACTCTATATTGCAAGAATTTTCTACCGCTGCTGAAACCCGCTGCCTTTCTGACTGCTTAGGTAGCTAGTCACTGCACTTTTCAGGCAGACTTTACATTAAGTGTCCTTAGCCACAGAGTACTTTATCAGCTAATTAGCATATATAGTGTTGAGTATTACAAAGTACAATGTACTTTTGTTCTAGTACATTTTGTTAGAAGACACGCATGGTATAAAGGTTAGGGATTTAGGATTTGGGTTAGACAGATGTAATAATTTGCACTTAATTAAAAAACAGATAGAATTTGTTAATTCTTTTTAAGTTAAATAAGTACTTCCCTTCTCTCTCCCTCACATTGTATGTGTATTCATCACACATACTGTACATAACATGAGTCACCAGTCACAGGCAGAAAAACGTATAGGTCTGCTGGGCTGGCTGAAGTGAACCGTTTTGTTAGTCATCCTTTTTGTGGGATTGACAGGCTGTCCCTACCTACTGAAATTCCAGAAGCAAGTGGAAGTGTGGAGTGAAAGCCTTGGAGTGTTTGGATATCCCACAGTGCACTCCTCAGCAGGTTGTCTGCAGCAGCATGCTGTCTCCTACAGCAAACAGCGTGGAAATGTTAGTGTTAGTGGTGTGGTCAGACACAGAGGGAGAGAGAGAGAGAGAGAGAGAGAGAGAGGGAGAGAGAGAGAACAGTAGATCCTGCTACTGTGGATGGATTGTGATTGACTTGTATTCCTCCTTGAGCCTGTGAAAAATAAAGCTAAATAAGGTAATGGAAGTCATGACTGCTTACTTCAGACAGTACCACTTTCTATCCTTGGGACTGGTCAGCCATAGCTGGTGAATAACTTGTCACTATGTCCAGCTGGTGTTTAATAAAGTTCACCGTATGCAGTGCACTTTGCACATGGAGAATGTGTGTATGTGATAGAGACGCAGTGAGCTGTGGTGTTAAAGTTCACATCCTGATTGTGAAAGTTTTACCACGCTTTAGCTCCACTAAGTCAACTAAAGTTACCCATTTCAACAGCTCCTGGTACAGGAACTGATTAACAAATCTTGACATATGACACAATACTTGGGCCCAGGTGGAGAGCTTTCACTTCCTGAAGCATGCTGATGCTACTGAAGCAGGATGAAGCTGGATGACGCTAAAGCTAACTCTTTTAGATTTGACCTCACTGTTTCCAAAACCTCCACTCAAGGGGACTTGGCAGAGTGCTGTATCAAAGTTCAAAGCCTCAGGCTACAGTTGTGGTTCAGGACAAAAAAAGAAGCACATTCTTCCTTCAGGAGGCCTCTCCCTTTCAAATGGGATGCCCTCATGAGGATTGGACCTTAACTGGTGCCGGCTACTGGAAAATTGTCCCGTGCCAAATTATCTACATAGCTGTACAGTCACGTCAACTATGTGAGGAATCTGGACAGTCAGCAGGCGAGACTTGAGACTCTCAAACATACCACAGCACTCAGATTCACCCGGCTGCCCTCCGCTATTATAGATTTTTATCATTTTCCACTCAAACGAGATTGATGAAATGTGTCTAATTGCTTTTCCAGGCTGGAACATCTGAGCCTTTCATAACTAGCTGAACGGAACAAACTTGAACCCAGGAGAAATAATAATCATTTTTTTAAATTGTGACTTCATCCACCCAAACTCCCACATCCAATTAAGGCATGATGTTCAAATATAATTTGCACAGTTTGCATAGTAGAGCCTACGTGACTGTCATAAACTTGAAATGGAGTGACACCTTGTGGTGATGGTGAAAATATTTAGTGACCTCCAAGTTACATTCTCAAGTATGCATTACTGATCATTTTAACACTGGAAATAAAAAAGATATTAAACTAGTTTTTGAAAAATTTGATGTAAAACACACAATTTAACAATTTTCGAATTGATTTCAACACAATCACAAACATAATCAGTGAAATAGTAGGATTTCATATTGATGTAATACAAAGAAGCAGAGGCCTTGGTATGCTAAACATACAATTCAATACAATTCTACAATTACAAGCATGTTATTTAAATTTAATTTTTTTTTACAAAATTAGGACATGACTGTGTTTCTTATTTTACTCCAGCAGATGGCACAATTTACCCAGTGTCCGAACCTGTGAAACCCCTGATCAGTAACCGAAGAAGTCCTGCTTGACAAGTGATTTTCAATCATTTACCAGTTGGACTTACAGTTACGGAGGGAAAATAGTTCCTCTTAACCAAAACACTGTAACCACAGGCAACAGGAAACCCGTCTTGTGGTTTAGATAACATCTGTTGCTATTCATAAGAATTTTAACCATGTGGAGTTTCTGTTTGGAGACCACAAGTGAAGATATCCCCACCGCTGACAGATAACAAACCCTGTATCAAATCATAGCCTGGCTCTCTGTTATAAACAAAAGGGAAACATGGGGCTCCGACCAGACATGATTTTAATCCCCCCCCCCCCCCCCCCCTTTCAAAAAAGGTAAGGCAGTCTTGTGTTTGATGGCGGGTACTGTGTCACCCTATGCAGTGTGGACCTGCTGTTACTGGAAGAGTTACCCCAGAAGACAAACACAGAGAGGTATTACAGAAGGCCCACTATCATACACAGAAGGGGTGCACACTTGGTGAGCATCATTAAGAAGATACAACAACCACTCCGCGATAAGGGTGTGTAGCGGCATCCTATTTGGTATTGTTAGGCAGGCGCTGGCAGAGATTCAAACCACAAAAACACAAGGGACAACCCTGGCTGCAAGATGAAATTAAAATGACTCAGAGGTGGCCGCGGTGGAGGCTTTATATATCCTGGCTCCGTTTGGAAAACAAGAGATACAGAGCTGGGGAAACTTTCTTAATTCCCCTCGGCCTAAATCAACATGCCGAGCGCTATCTCAGATTGGAACTGATACGGACACCCTGTGTGGTGCGGTATGCTGATGTTGGAACCACTTTCTCAAAACAAAACACAAGATAAAGTCCACCGACAGTTCTGAACAGGGCCAGTTTTGGGGTATTTCACTTGTGTGGCGCACTATGAAAATGGATAGAGTGTAGGGACGGTGGGGGTAGCTGACAACCCTTGTCGTAAGGAAGCAGAACAAAAACAAAACATTTCAGGGGCACAGCCATGCATGGATTGATTTTCTGGCTGGTCAATCTAAAGCCAGGAGGCACAAGAGTTGTGGGGTCTGGTGACATTAGCCTCAGTCAGTTTTCAACATTAACATTTTTCCTGATTTTGCTATTACTGCAATTGCCATTTTGAGGGCATGCTTGACATTACGACCCTAACGACCTCAGAGGTATTTTCAGGCCCTGGGGCATGTAGACTAGGAGCCTATTCCTGGGTGCATCGGCATTGCTCACATCCTACTAAAGCCTTTACCTTCCATATACGCCTTTGGAGAAGAGTGTCTCCTAATTAGGATCACTATAATCGGAAATGCAAGGCGTGCTACAGTCACATCTCCAGCTCCAGACAGTGAGTCAGCACGTTTCCTCACCGTCGTTCCCCTGGCATATGTGAGCAAGATTTCTGTCGCTCGGGCTGGCGGAGGCTAGCCACAGCTGGCCCAGTCAGCCTCCAACTGTCACCGCCGAGCCGCGAGGTGTTTAGAAGGCTCAGTGACAGTTTTGTCAGAACGTTTTTTTTTTACCCGACCGCTTGACGGTACCAAGGGAGGAAAGTCTGTTGTTATGTGCCCCCCCCCCAACCTACCCCACATCTCCTACCTCTACCACAGACAAGATGATTAATGACAGTCCTGTGGAGGAAAGGAGAGGGGGGAAAGACAGGATGAAAGAACAAGAGGAGTGAGAGAGGGAAAAGCAAAGAGAGAGAGAGAGATCATGAAAAAGACTAGAGAGAGAGAAAGAGAGACAGAAATATAAAGAGAGACAGAAATATAAAGAGAGAGAGAGATGGAAAGAGAGAGAGAGAGAGAGAGAGAGAGAGAGAGAGAGAGAGAGAGAGAGAGAGAGAGAGAGAGAGAGAGAGAGAGAGAGAGAGAGAGAGAGAGAGAGAGACGAAGGCAGAAGAAAGTAGGATACAGTAGGATATGCCCCAGGGGGTTGGCATTTGGACTCATCACTCTTTTGAAACAGTCTTGGAAAAAGATTTCTATCCTGTGTCATGTCAACGCCTCAGCTATGATTAGTAGGGAGGAGCGCGTGAATTATGTGGACGGGGCCCTGTTCCTTCTCCCATCCTCCTCTCTGCAGACTGCCTTGACGTGCCCCTGTCCACAGATAACTAGAGTAATGCTTTAGGCTCCAGAACAACACACAGTCTTCTCCTCCTCTCCTCCTTGTGAGGTTGGTTTTAAGCTTGTGTAAGTATTCAGCAGTCGGTCAGATTTCTGTTTGGGAGCGGATGGCATCCCTCTTTGAGAACGGCTTATGCTGAAGGCATGGCTTTTGCAGTGGGATGTGAAAAATGCCTGAATTAAACAAACTACCCCCCCCCCCCCCTTCCCTGGACGTCAAAATAAGGCCAGAACGCGGCTTGAACCTGATCTCCCCACCCCGCGCCTCGTCCCTTCTCTTCTCGTTTCTCAATTTTTTTCTCTCCTCTACCCTTCCATGCCCTCCGCTTTTTTTTCTTCTGTTCTTTTTCTTTGGTTCCCTTCTGTTGTTTTGTGTGCCTGCACTGTGTACCCGCCCAGGGAGGTTTTGCTTTTGCATTGGAGACAATAACCTAATTAGCCTCAGCACTGTCGGAGGGATGGGCGAGCAGGTCCAATTAATCACATCCATCTGAGGTCAACCTTCATCGTCACACACACACACATACAGACAGATAAATAAATAAACAGACACATATACACAAACAAACACACAAATAAATAAATAAAGAAAACATAAAAAGATCTTGACACAAGGGGAAACATTACTGTTTTGATGTGTGTTCGTATGAAAAACGAGACATATCATGTCATATTGACAGAGTGTTGCTACATGAGTGCATGTGTGTGTGGTTTGTGTGTGTGTGTGTGTGTGTGTGTGTATGTATGTATGTGTGTGTCTGCGTGCATGTGTGTGTGTGTGTGTGTGTGTATTTGTGTGTATGTGAGTGTGTGTGTATGCATGTGTGCCCGGGAGGGTGAATTAATTGTCTGTGATTATATAATGTCACAAAGGTGAAGTCTGCCTGTGTGAACATTACTGACAGCCAGCTCTGGGTTCTCTCTCTCTCTCTCTCTCTCTCTCTCTCTCTCTCTCTCTCTCTGCCTCTCTCCCTCTCTCTCTCTCTCTCTCTGCCTCTCTCCCTGTCTCTCTTTATACTGTCTGATTTGTTTACCCAATCTATTAAAAAGCAACCAGTCTCTCTCTGAGGCCCCCCTTGCCTGGCAAATCCTGGCACCAAGAATACATGAGTGCCACCGATGCCATCTGCAGAGACCAGCCACACCTGTGCTTCCCTATGTACCAAAACACGTCTTTGTGCCACCTCACCCACTTCAGTACCTCATGAACAGCTGAATCAGAATCAGCCTTTCTAAGCCTCCTCATCCACACTTTACATTACTTCTAATTCATTCAAATTAAATTTACAACTAATTCAGAGTTGCTTTATTAGCAGGTTTAGAGACAGTGTTGCCAAAATAGTGTTTAGGACAACAGATATCAGCAGTAACCAAGAAATATACAAACAAATATTAAAAACAAAAACAGTGATGTGAATATAGAATGATTTTGCACAAGTAGACTACTTACTGAGGATCAGGAATGCTTTAGATGAACACAGAAAGGAGATTTTGTGAAGGTGCTAACATGGGAGATAATCACCAGATGAAAATACTAAACAAA
>NC_045170.1:16741853-16759353 GCF_900700415.2 Clupea harengus
TTGTAAAGTGCTGGGGGGGACGGTTATTTACACGCTCACTTGTTTCCTGCTGCTGGTCCATCCTCCTTCCCTGTTATCAGGTCCACTCCCTCCGCCATGTCATTAAGCTGTCCTGACACTCCCGGCCCAGTTCTGAGCCTCTCAGGCCCAACCTGCCTTATAACCACTGACGGCGAAGGCTGAAGGGAGGTTAAAGTCATGCTATGTTGTTTTTTTTTACCTCGCCCACACTCCCAAGGCCAGCTAACTCATGGACTGGGGAGGCTGCGCAGTCGAATGGAAGCTGAGGAGTTGGAGGTAGTTTAGTTTTCCAAACCTGGACCACATACCTTTAACTAAGTAGCTGGGGACGTCCTAAAGACCCCTCCGACAACCATGGCGTTTTCTCCCTAAAATGGATCATTATGTAAGCATTATATAAGGAGGATTGGGAGTCTTAGTCTCCTGTGGATTTCAAAGGATCTGGGGGGGAGGGGGGGGGGGGGGTAATGTGAGACCCAATTCTCTTTTGTCTTGGTATATTTAAAGAGGTCGTTAAGAAATGTCCATTTTCTAAATGTGTCTCCCTTTCTCTCAATTGCCTCATCATTGTTTGTGAGTTATTTGGCTCTGTTTAATGTAGATGCACTAGTTTGAGCTATTTTCGTTAATAATTAACGTGGAACTGTGGTAAACATGGAATCTTTCGTACCAAAGAAAAACTGTCCCCATTTAATAGAGCAGAATCGTGTGAGAAGGTGGGGTCTTGGGATAGGTTATGAAATTACAGAAGAGCCTTTGATCTGATCACTGAGATTTTAAATGCCTGTGACAAGAAAGGCTTGTTATTACATATTTGTGCTGGCTCGGTCCTTTTTCTGGAGGACTAAGCACAGATTTCTTTGCCCCCACCCCCACCCCCTCCAAGATATGCTGCTATAATTGGGGCCAAAAATCCTGTCTGTGCCTGAGTTTGTTAAGATGACTTCGGCTCAGATGGCTCCTGTGCTTCCATATACCGAAACAATGAACATATTTTTGAAACGAGGAAGAAGATTTTGTGTGGTTTTGCACAAAAAGCACACACGCTCTGAGAAAAGCTGCCAGCCTGAGTTTCGGTGGCCTTTAAAAACTAAGCTGTTCCACTTCTTGCAAAGGACTCAAAGGGTGGAAAGTATCTGTGTTTCTGAAATAAGCTTGTAGTTCCTGACCTCAGACCTCCTGGAACATATAGAAGCTATTACAGTCGGCATTCAAGGGATGTGTTGGTACATTCCATAGCAACTGCGTCCCTGCACCTCCTTAGGTGATGGAATTATTGCCATTGTGAGTTACAGCGTGATTAACCACCTTAAGCCTAAATACAGTAAATGCCACCAGAGCCCTTTAGCAGTGCTGACGGATGGCACCGAGGCCCCTACACAAACCAGCTTGCATTGTGGGATCAGAAATAAAACAGCCGTTGTGCATGGAGCCGGACCACATGGTGCACGTGTGTTCTCAGTGTGCGGGTGCGTTTGGTCCTCCCTGGTGAATCTGCCTAGCTAGCACAAGAGCACTGAGGCCTCCAGACCGGGGCAGTAGGAGATAGCAATCTTCACAGTTCACTTGAGCTCCAACCATTCAGCCCCCCTCCCCACCCCATCCCCAATATCAGCATTTGAGTCTGCTACGTAACCCGGTTTAGCGCAGCACAAGCCTATAGCCAGCGTTTAATGCTAATGAAACATGGTAGAAGGGGGTTTGGTCACTCAGCAAAATCTGAATGTGAGACATCTCAGTGGAATAACTTCAACTGTATAATTTTTGCCTACTTTAAAGGATTTGTGTATCACCACATAGCTGCATAATGCAGACGCATTGCTGCTCTACATGCAGCCGTGCTCTTTGCTATCAGGCAGGATTGATGATAAATCTGGCTCCCTGGTGCATCAAATGTGAGCAGAATCAGAACGGTGTCATTTAAAAAAAGATGGATGTCTCATCTTCTGTAGTGTGTCTTGATAATATTCACAGGTGATAAATTCAGTGGTTCAGTTCTCCAGTACTCTATCCCTCCTCCCCTTCTTTTTTTCTCCTCTCCTCTTGCTCAATAGGCACCCAGGGAGCCATTTCCCATCCTGTGTCTTTTTAGAGGGCGATAAAAGTACTGCTTGTGAGGAGCCGATCTTTCACCTCTCCTTAAGTAATGCGCTGCTCTGTGCAGCACGAGCCTGCTCTTTCCCATGGGGAACTGAGGGAAAAAGAAGCCAAATAGTGGGCAAGGTGCCTCTACAGCATCTCACACACTGTCTATTAGCTTGCCTGCCTTCCATTTCTGGCTACACAAAGTCAAGTGTTGCATATAATGGTTTTGGCAGGCAATGAGAAACAAATTCTTGTATGGCTATAGTGGGGGAAGTACTCCTTTGAAACTACACTGTCAAAAATGTTCAAAGCGGAGCACTTAATAGTTGCCATTTGGGGCTTTGACAGTAATGTTTACCACCAAATGACCAGTTCAGTATATTATGAAGTTGCCACGTAACCACAGAGAAGTTGCCTGTTTTGTATCTTCCTCATTGGCCAGAGTTTAAGCTGACCTGAAGGCCTAAGTGGATTGAGAGGAAGGCCCTTGCCTCACCCTCGTGTCTCATGGCTTGAGCTGGATCCCGTTCCCTTCCTCTTTTTCCGCACCGGTCATGTGTCAGCTTGGCAGGGATCCAGGCCATATTTTATGTCGTGGTGGCAGGTTATCTGTCGTCAGCCAGGAAGCGATCTCAATCGGGGAAGTGGGGAGATGGCAACTCTGCTCTGTCCCCCACCTCTTCCCGACAGCTCTCGCTTTTTCAAGCTGTGTGAAAAAAAAACATACTCCCCCTGGACGAGGGGGGGTCGGCATGCCACCATCATGTTAGCGGTCCTGCCGAGCTCGAAGAACTCGGGCACCGCTGTAGAGCAATGCTGTTGTCAGGCCGCTAAAAGTGTGAACTCAGGTTAAAATGTAAAGTTTCTCTCCCTCTGTCTCTCTTCCCTCCTTCTCATCTCCTACAGCGGAAGACCTCAATTGTCACGGTAAATTTGGATTGCTAAATTGTGCCTTCCGCATATTTGTGAGCAAAGACGAAGTGATATTGATCACTTTATTTTTTTTCTTCCATAATAGATAATGAGCAGCCTTTGGCCTTTTCGAAGCACTCTCTCTCTCTCTGTGTCTCTGCATTTGTGAGATTGGACCAGTAACGCTGAGCTCTCACTTCTCTGTCTCTGGCACAGGCTGTTTTAAAAGGCTGCTGGCTTGTCTGAGGAATGTAAAGGGCCTGTGACAAATGCCCCACTTACCTGTACCGTGCTTTACTTTGGCCGCCATTAAAGCATCACTGGACAAGAGTGCAGATTCGTCAGCTCTTTTTCTTTTTCGTTTCTCAGCAACAACAACAGTCAAGCTCAAAGAGATGTCTGTCTTCTTTGAATTCTGCAGTGCAAATCATCTCAATGTGTTAACTTTTGACCGCGTATCAACAAGCGCTGCAAAGGTATTAATTGCTTTCAGGAGCAGTTCTCACTTAGCGCGAGGAGACGAGTTTTACCCGTTTGGTGAAGCACGTAATGTGATAATGCTGTCGCGCACTGAATGTTTCGGCCCCTAGGAAGTGGACTGTTACTCAGAAAACACCCTCAGATGTGGCTGTGGCGTCTAACTCTCCCTGCCAAAGCTATTTTACCGCCCCTGGCTGTGGCCAGCTCCGGTGTCACCACCGTGGGATTATGTTGAGGCTTTTCGTGTGAGGTTGATGCGGCGTTTGCCAGCACGCCTCATAAATGCCAAGGTCAGTTTGAAGGGAAATCATCTGACACCCGGTTGAGATCAGACGTCCGGATCGCATTCTGAGCTGTCTCCTGGGAGACATTTCTCCAGGCTTAGGATCCGCACTGAGGCCTGGGGCTGGGGGTGATCTTGTGTGCTCACGGCCGGAATGCCAAAATATCAGACTGAAGCTACGGTTAAGGGCCCCCTCACCTCCATCTCTCTCTCTGTTTCCCCCCACCTTTCTCTCTCCCACACCTTTCACAATGGTGAGTCTGAAATGTGAACCAAGTTTTCTTCCGCACCCCTAACACCCCCCCCCCCCCCACCTGTCCTTTCTCCCTGGTGCCTCTCCTTTGTAGCTGAGGTGGAACAGTCAGTCAGTCGCTAAGATAATAAATCCTTTTCACAGCTCTCTGACTCACAGCTCTCTGAGTGCACTGAGAGATTGAGTGTCTCACTTTCAAACTATCTCTCCTCATTGTCTCCACAAAAACAAATATCATGATATGATTCATAGGAGAATTGTATTTCTATCCCAAGATGGCTTATAGTTTGTATATTTTCATGTGTTTATTGATCATTCAGGAACTACAGAGTGGGTTAAGACAAAGAGATCTGTATTCAAAATTGTTTTAATGAATTATACAACAAAAGAAACATTTCCCTTTCTGACATCGATAGCAGATTATTTTAGGCGCATTTTAACATCCAGTAGTCAGAATATCTCATTTGAGTCTGAAAAGTTCAAGTCAGTTCATTGGCATAGAGGATATGATGAATGTGAAGTGCTGAAAGACTAAAGCAAAAGGGCAAATGTCAGCACAACCGCAAGGAACGATGCACTTTCATGTGTTTAGATTCTCACAGTTGGTAGACCCTACCACACTCTTCCTGCGGTATTTCAGATCTAGGAAGCTGCTTGTCAGGCTAATTAGCCACATCAATCATGTCACACTAAAGCTCTGTGGATTAGCACGCTTCTTTGCTACCCCTCACCTCCGCGCTAGCCAGATAAACAGTGATAGCGCTGCCGCAAATGTGAAGCCTGCCCACAGAGAACCAGGAGTAGGGATGGGAATTGAAAGCCGGCTCCAGTTGAGAACTGGTTCCAAATTGTCTGATCCATTGCAATCATATGCCTCCGAGGTTATCAGTTCCTTTTATCGATGCCGGCATGTTTTTCTGACCATTGTGCATAGCAAAAAACTAATTTGACATGACGCCAAACTAAGCTAAGGCCAAACCCACACCAGCCAACTCTACCTAGCATCTTCCTCGCCAATGCGTGGTCTCTGGCTGCAAGCCGGACGAACTAAAGATCTGGACCCTCACACAGAGAGGGCTCATGGACTGTAGTGTCATGTTCTTGGTCAGTCTATACTCCCACCTCTGTATCAGCTGACCCTGCTCTCTGGAGGTGGCAGAGGAGAGGCACACTGCCCCTGGAGTGTCAGATCTTGCCCAAACCTGTTTGTGTCTTCAGACGTCCTTCATTTATCAACCTTCATAACTGGGGACGCCATTAGCCCAGAGAGATAAAGGATCCTCTCAGAGAAAGCAGACATGCTAATTTTTCTGAAGAAAAAATTGTTAATCTTATGTACCAGTTTTTATATTTGGTTCAAGTTTATTCCCTTTTGAAAAGGAGTATTGTAATGTATTCAAATGTTCCTACGCATACTTGCCTATATATCCAAAGAAGATTCATTTTATTTAATCTGTCAGTTTCACTTATTTCCCCAGTCATATCCTTTTATGAAAAGGAAAGTTGTACTTTAACATGATTAGATGTTATTAGACAAATATTCTACGCTGTGTTCATACTCAGAGATAATACAACTGCTGTTGTTGCTGAAAGCCTGTGTAGGCCTACTTGTTTTCCACACCGAAAAATTTATCAGGAATCAATATGGGAATTGATGAAGAATTGGACCAATAAGCAGAATCGATAATGGCATTGGTATCAATTCCCATCCCTAGCCAGGAGCCTTCCTATCTCCTTGTCATGCCTGTTGGGTGTCTGGTGAGGACCCACCGCCCTGGCAGGATTACTCTGGCGGATCTCAGGGAATTTCCCACACTGTGTGTGTGTGTGGGGGTGTGGAAGGGGTGCCAAAGCCTGCTGTTGCCCTCATCACATCACATGGGGTCCTATCTGTTGCCCTAGCCCGCCCCCCGTCTCCGTCTCCACCAACCTCCCCCGTTGTTTGGTGTTTCGTCTCCTAGATGACACAGACACAGAGTCATGGAGGGATGCTTGGTTATGTGGAACAGCTGTCCTCAGAGTTTTATTGCCTCCCAGGGGGCACTGGGGCTGGATGACAGGTGGTTCCTGACCTGAAAGTGACAGTAGAATGGCCATGTAACTGGACAGGGAGCAGGGGACAGCGCCAGTGAAAGTGCTCTGTGCCCCAGACAGCCCTGAGACCAAGGAAGCTTTTACTTACTTATGGCTTCACGTGCACTGAACAGCACTACTCACTCCACGTGCACTGAACAGCACTACTCACTCCACGTGCACTGAACAGCACTACTTACTCCACGTGCACTGAACAGCACTAGTCACTCGTTATAGAAGAGCACTTTTGAGTGGATATCTTACAAGTATTTCTGTGATGGCATACACAAAGTGAAGTGGAGCCTTTCTACAGGTGTCAGCCCTTGTTGATGTACTGTGTGTGTGTGTGTGTGTGTGTGTGTGTGTGTGTGTGTGTGTGTGTGTGTGTGTGTGTGGTGTGGTGTGGTGTGGTGTGGTGTGTGCCTCTGGTCAGGGTGCATTCCTCTGTGCAGACGATAGGGTGGTCACGGCATTTTGCCACCAGTCTCAGGTTTCACATTCCCAGGGGCAGAAAGAGTGTGCGTGCTCTGTGTGCAGACGAGGGGCAAAGGGGTGGAGGGGTGGGGGGGCAGTTTAGTGGTGGGCGGCCATCTCCAGGGAGAGGCAAAGGAGGTCAAAGGGCATCTTCTCAAGGCTCGAGACCTGGATACGCACTTGCATAGCTGTCGTACGTGACTTACTACCATTTCCCCCGGCAGGCATGAACTTCTTAACACAGCGATCATAGGCTGAATCCAATAATGCATCATCCTGTTCTCTTTATAACCTGGGCCTTTGTCGCGGTGACAGCCTCAGCGATTTATGGATGTAATTAATCATACCCCCCCCCCCCCCCTCTCACCTCCCTCTCTTTTTGAATGTCAGAGATAAGGCAGGTCTAGGAATCCTTTTTTGTGGTTTTCCTGCTTGCCCTTGAGGTAGAAGACGCACCAGGCCTCACACTGTCGTTCCTGACAATACCTCACGGCTCAGGTGGGGGAAATCCCCTTTTCGGTCGGATTTAGCGTCGCGCCATTCGCAACACACTGATCTTATCTTCAAAGTGTCTTCTTGAGGTTGGATTCAGCTTAACATGCGGTTAGGGTTTCATTAATGCGACTAAGGGGGGGGGGGGAAACCCTCAAGGCCCCACCCTGGCTGGCAGAAGACCAGATTGAATTATGCCGTCAGACGACCAGGTAGATCATTGACACTTGTCATAAACAGTCATAAACAGACAGTGGAGGAGTCTCTGCAACAACATCCTGTTTTGTGGCAGTTCTCTTAAAGTCTGTGAATCACAATTAAGTTTGATTAACTCTTCCCCCCATCAGTCGTGCCAAGCCTTTTTGTGATCGGCAGCCTAATCATCGCTGCCCAGCTCGGAGTCTGCCAGAGCCATCTTTCCTGCTGGACTCACTGCCGGTGCTAAAATGTCAGAGGGTTCAATGGGCAATTCATTTAGTGGTGCCCAAGGGCGAAATGGTTTTTTTGAGACACAAATGTATTCTCACTCCAGTGCATTGCTGTAAAAAAGAGCTATGTGATAATTGTTGTAATGGCTGCCTCTTATCTCTGTGTGCTTGTGGTGATAATACCGAAGCGGTTAGGGCAAATTCATGACATTGCAGGGATTATTCTCTTCTACTAATGACAGAGCAAAAAAAAGGATGGCTCCTCTGCCTCTCATCTTCGAATACTTGTGCCGATAACACAAAAGCCGTAAAGGCAAATTCAAGACATTGCAGGGATTAATCTCTCTACTGACAGAGCAAAAAAAGATGGCTCCTCTGCCTTTGACGTTCGCTATTGATAGAGTTGTCTAAGACATAAAAGGAGCGAGTGGAACAAGGAATGTATCAAGCAGGGAAATCAGGGGTCCTTGAAAGCCTTTCATATCTGGTTTCCTCTTCAAAAGGTAATGAGGCGAGGCACAATCAAAGATGCGAGCCAAGTCAGGTTTGAACAAAAAATAAAGTTGCTACAAGGCATACTGTCCAGATTCTGTCTGTGTTTTGCCTCTGATATGATATTGTTATACAGTTAAGTTATCACCAGCAATTTAGGAAAGATAAAGATATGTTATATATTGGCATACTCTTTCTAAGTTATTATGAAAGTAAACAACTATTTGAAATCCAACAGAGAAAAAAAACCTTCAAATGCCTGCCTCAGATCTTTTTACTATTTGAATATATGTAGGCACATTTGTTGCCTAAACATTTGTTTTTCAGCAGTGCCAACCAACGCCTCCTGAATGAATGTGTTTGTTGTGAAACAGATCTGCACAGACAGCAGACGTCTGCATGTAATAAGGCGCACTTGAGACCGCACACATAGATAAATGATCCCCCGCCACTGTTCACGCAGAGAGTTTTGGCGCTCTCTGGGGCAACTCTGAGCCAGGTTAAACAAATGCCATCTCCTCGTAAAGGTTGGCCCCATGGGGGAGGTGGAGAGGAAAAAAATAGCAGAAAGCCTGAAATGCACGGCCGTGAAACCGACACACCCTTGGACTGGAATTTGATGGAATAAACCCCCCTGCCCCAAATCAAAACAAAGACACACTGTACCCTCTCTGCAGTCAGGACCTGCTCGCATAGACAGACAGCAAGGACCTGCTCGCACACGGACATCTAGAATCACACCAGCATTACTATGTATCACTGCTGTCACTTTTATATTTCAGTCATATGGATGTCATGGTTGCTTTAACATCTGAGAGGCCTACATCCTAAAATCTGTTACCTGCTTGGTGCTCTAGTGAATTGGTTCATTAGACCTGGAAGATATAGAGATACTAGTGGAAAAGCCACACTTTTACACCAGACTAAGGTACCATTTGGTAACACGTACTTGAGAAGACACCACATGGAATGCGTTAACGCAGATGTTTTTTTAAGGGAAGGCCAGACAAGATGATTATCCCAGAGAGGGAGATGGAGAGACATGGGATAATTAACCTTTCTGATGGGACCATTTGTACAGTTAAACCAGTGTTGACTTTAGCCTGAACAGCAGGCCTGCCGACCGCTTGAGGTGCGCCAATTCACAGGCGCAAGTCACACACCTCTCAATAATTCATTGTTGCCATTAAAAATGCATCCCACACTAGCTATATAAGTACCTACCCCTATCAATAAGTGAAAGGCACTGCAGCAGGGTTTTCCAACAGTATGTGTTCCACGCACGGCAGACCCTTACATACCGAGGTTCTCAACCCTTTTGACAGGTGGAACCTGTACATGACAGGAACCAGGAGAGCCCTCTCAGACACTCCTTAGTTATTAGGGGCCATCATTTTTCTATGACTTAGAACATTCTGTCCCTGAGGGGGAAATTAATGCCATCATAAACACAGTTCTGTGTAAACACTGACATTTTTTTTTCTTCTTCTTTTTTTTTTTGCCCAGTTATACTGTAACCCCAAGGCATGTTTGCCTTTTCTACACCCCAGTCACCAGACAACATAAAAGATGGCTTTGATGATCTTATCTTCTTTTTTATCTCCACTGTCATGGTGGCTGGCGTGAAGCAGAGCTATAACAGGTCGGGTGAAGAAACAGTCAAGTTCTCCGGCATGTCGCGCCACGGTCTACCACTCTTTTAATAGAGACGACCTGTGCTCCTGTCGGCTCCGGGTAGTGACTCACCAGAGAGACATTTCAAGCCGCTGGTTGCACGTTAAGCCGTTTTCTCATATGAACTCCGGACAGTGTCTGGAATTGACCTTTCACACATGTAGCACACAACAAGAGATTGTCCCGTCAGATGTGTCCGTACCTACTGGAAATACTTTGTTCGGTTTGCCATACGGTGAAACAGGAAAGACAAACCCTTGTCACTGGCCGTTTACAGGTGCTCCTGGCCTGTGGTTATCGGGTTACGGAACGAAACAAATAGGCTAGACAGTTAGCTCGAGGAAAAATGGTTTGTAAGCTACATACACTGACTGACAAAACATAGCCGACTACCAGTAGCAACTTTGTGATTGTTTTCTTGCTATTGCTAATATGAACTAGCTAGTTAGCTACCTAGCTGATGAACATGAAAAACTTTGTTTCCCTTGAATTGCGTTGAATTACATTTAATTTGTGTGGCTGTTCAGTTTTACTGGCTAACTAGTTAGGTGGCTGGGTAGTGGTTGTGCTATGTATCGAGGTTTAAGTAAAAAAACTCCAGGTATGTATCATTTGTTTTAGCAACGTGTGAGAGTGAAGGCAGCATGAAGGTCGAGGGGTGTCATCAACCACTCTCTCTGACTCCTCCGGACAATGACCTGCTCTATTCACCCATAGGCTCAAATGGACATTATACAGACTTTATACTAGGGAGCCAGTAGGGTAAAGTCCGTTAAATGTCCGGTCCAACTGATTCTGACATTGGTGTTCTCATATAGCTCCTCCTGGTAATGTCTAGATAAGTTCAGAGTTGCAGTGCAGGTCTGAAAACAGCTTTGGTGTGTGTTATCGTTTCCCAGGAAGAGGTGTGGAGATCTCACCGCATGTCATTATCTGCTATTTTGACACCCCACACCCAAACCCCCCTCCTCCTGCCCCCTTAGGACCCTAGTGTCTTGTGTTTTTAATCTTCTCCGTGCTTCCTTTCCCCCGTTCCCATTTCTCTCTTCTCTCCGTCTCCATCTCTCTCTGTCTTTTTATCTCTCCGTCTCTATCTCTCTCTGTCTCTCTCTCTCCGTCTCTATCTCTCTGTCTCTCTCTCTCTGTCTCTCTATCTCTCTCTGCTATCGTTCCGTCTTTCCCTGTCTTTCTCTGGCTCAATCAGTAGCGCCCTTCCCACTGTTTGGTTTGGGTCTGCTCCTCCATCACTCCCTGGTTTAAACGCTAAGCCTCAGTAATGGATGAATTCCTCGCCTTCACACTGCAGGAGAGGAGAGGATTCATGGCTGTTTTTTAAGGGTTATGGTAATGGTTTCCTACAACTCTGAGTTATCCATGTAGGTTTCTTTCTTTCTTTTTCTTTTCTCCTTCCTCTTCTCATCCTTCTATTCATTCTGTTATCAAGGGCAGACTATCTTCAAGGGGTACTTTTCTGCTTTTCAAGACCATGTAGTAAATGGCGGTCCTTCTCCGCCTACTTTGTGAATTCTAAAGCTGCTTTACATGTTCAATAGTTGTATGCATACAATTCACAGGATCACATGTTCAGCTAATCATGCCAGCTCTGCATCAGATGATGGCTGTTTTGAAAGACGTGTGTTTGGAGGTGGTGGTGGGGGGGGCTTGGTGGTGGTGGTGGGGGGGGTTTGTGAAAAAAGCAGTCATTGTTCTGCAGCTGCGTGCTTGGAGCCTCAGACGTTTATCGACTATAAACATGCACGGAAATTGGTTCTCTGTGGATGGTTTTAAGAGAGAGGGAGCCATGAGTCAATCACACACCAGCAGATTCAAACACTTGCATGCATAAACACACACACACAAACACACACACACACACACACACACACACACACACACACACACACACACTCATGTATACAAACAAAGGTGTTTTCTTCTTCAGTGCCTTTTGTCCCAGCCTCCGTAGTCTGATACTGATTCAATTTAGGAAGAGGAGGCAAAGGAGGATGTAGACTTAAAGTCAAGAGCACTGCTTGTTTGTGTGTGAGTGTGTGTGTGGGGGGGTGTGTGTGCAAGATAGAGAGAGAGAGGGAGACAAAGATAATTATGTACTGTGAGGTTAAGAGAAGTGAGAGAGAGAGAGAATGTGTGTGTGTGTGTGTGTGTGTGTGTGTGTGTGTGTGTGCATGCATGAGTAAAGGAAAGAGAGATAGAGGGTTTGTTAGTGTGAGATGAGTGTTAGTGTGGGGATGTGTGAGAAAAAGGGAGAGTGAGAGAAATTGGGTGGAAAGGGGTCACACAGGGAGTGAGCTGAACTCAGTGTGCATTTGTGATTGTGTGTTTGCACACACGCATGTGTGTGTGTGTGTTTGTCTGTGTGTGCGTGTGCATTCATGTGTGTGTGCGTGTGCATGCGTGTGTGGGTGTGTGTGTGTGTGTGTGTGTGTGCGTGCGTGCGTGTGTGCGTGTGCATTCATGTGTGTGTATGTGTGTGTGTGTGTGTGTGTGTGTGTGTGTGCGTGTACTTCTAGAGAGTGTGTGCCACTGAGGGGTTTCCTGTTGCCTCTGATTAGCTCACAGCACTCTGGCTGTCGTGTCTGTCAGAGGCGCTCATGGGAAGGAGGAGGACGTCTGTGCTCCGTCTGTGACCTCACACTCCACGGCCTCCAGCCTCACCTCTGCCACTGGGGGCCGGGAGGACCAGCATCACCCCTTCTCAGTCCTGCAGGGACAATGAATGTAATTAAAGCTGGAAGAATCAGTGTGTGTGACAGAGTGCATGCATGCATGCGTGTGTGTGTGTGTGTGTGTGTGTGTGTGTGAGAGAGAGTGTGAATGCATGTGTTTGTGAATGTGTTAGTGTGTGTATGTGTGTGTGTGTGTGTGTGTTGGCAGATCAGAGGAGAGAATAGGGAGGTGAGGAAGAGATTATGTTTGGGGACAGACTGTTCCATCACCCCTGAAATTGCTGCTTCGCTCTCTTTAACAGAGAGAAAAAGTGTACTGAGAGAGGAAAAAGTTAGCTGTTAGTTGTTAACTTGCTGTTACCTTTTAAGGGGATTACGGTGGTGTTTCAGAGGTGGTGTGAGAAATGAAGGTATGTTCCTTGTGACTGACCTTTGCTGACCTTTGCGGCTTGTGTTACAAGCGCTAATGGGAATGACTAACACGGTTCTGTGGCTGTGTGTTCCTGTAAAGATGGTTCCTAGCACTGGAGGAGAACCTTTCACCAATGTCGACATGCTCCCGTCTCACAGGCTTATCTCTCCCTGACCTCCCACACACACACACCCTCTCTCTCTCCTCTATCCCCCACCCACTCCTGTGCCCCCCCTCCCTCGCCGATCACGCGCGGTTCGGTATGAAAGAGTCCATTGTGTCTCCACAGTATGTGCTGAATGAGAGGAGCGTCAGGAGAAAGGAACTCGCGGCATGGACACAAACAAATGCGCAACCTTTTCAGTCGCCGCGCAAGTACAGCACTACCTCCAGTGTGCATGGCCTTCACATGCCAGTCAAAGTCCCATGACAGTCGAGTAAGGAGCAAGACTGACTATATTATTATACAAAGCATGCATAATAATATGCTGTATGGACGCCATACACTCTAGAAGATCTCTTGCTGAAATGCATCAATATATTTGGTGCTGCATGCTGCATGAAAATGATATCGTAAGTGTATTCAGAGAGTGCTGGTTCTTTTCCCTTCTTTAGAATATGCTGTACATTGCAACCAGACTTCTTCTATTTGAGTATTAGCAAGTTGAGCGTGTAGTTCCCTTCTCTGTTCTGCTGACAATCAACAAAAAGCGTCCAGCTTGCTTGCTCGCTCACACTTCTTAATTTACTCTATGGGTATAAATGGAATAAAGGAAGACTTGCTTTGTGAGCACAGGGCCACCGCTGAATTTCTTTACTGCCCTTTTGCAAACTCCGCGGTTGCACAGTTAGCTGCTAAAGCTACGCAGGCCATTCAGGTGGGGAGGCCCCTGCAGGCTGCCAAGGGTTAGCCGTGCGCTAAACTGATTTGCGCGGAAATGTCAGCTGTGATTGATCTTCTAATCGCGGAAGACGTAACCTTTCGCTTGTCCCCGCCTCACCTTCCTCTCCAAGACTTGCCTGATGTTTGGACTTCTGTCAATCTTGCTGCCGTCAATGATCCTGAAAAGCAATGCCAGAGCCTGGGCTTGTCAATTTGTGTTATTTACTTAGTTGCCATTTCTCTTGCACGTCTTGGACATGAGGTCTCTCGCGCATCTTCTTTCATGTTTTCTGCATCTTTTTTTGCCTCTATGGCTTTGCCCATATTCTTTCAGATCTCTATCTGCTCATTATCTCTCATACTCAGTCCACGTTTTCCTCTTCTCCCTCTGTCCTTGTTTTCATCATTTGTCATTCTCTTTCTATCGCTCTCTCTCTCTCTATATATACAGTATATATATATCACATCATTCATTTCTCTCCCAGAGGCCATCTGTATTAGATCGGCCAGCGAAGGCGCTTCTGATAGGATCACCAGATCTGATAACCCTGCAGTCCTCTCCCTCTCCCTTCCACAGCCAGGCAGGCGATGTCTGCACGGGACGATAAGGAGCAGCTCTTGCTTCACCTCATCATCTCCGGTCCCTCCGTGGCCCTTCTTAATTACAGTGGTGTACTCTGACAGGCTTTGTTTTCTTGAGAAGAGGATGAAGGGATAGGCTAGTGTCTGCAGAAGATAAAGATAAAGTCCCCAGGAACACCCCTTACCGGGTAGGGCCTACCCCCTCCCAAAGCCCTGAATTGTCTGCTGGTTGATTTGACCTGAAGCGACTATGATTCTTAGCAGTATAACAGTCTTTTTCTACCACGCCAGGATGCTGGAAGACGGGGATTTCTTAACTGCGCCTGAAAGTCGAGCGTGATAATGCACAGGGATTTAGGGTATAATCTTTGCAATGTGGGCAAAGACTGCAAAATGAAAAAACTTAGGAATGTGTGCTTGACAAGACCCTTTTTTGTGGTGGAAGCTTCAACCCAGGCTTCCTATTGGATGTGTGAAGCACAGACACGTTGAAACACTTGGGCACGGCGCGCTTGTTTTCCTTCTTGGCCGAGGTACCAGACCCCCCCCCCCCCCAATGATCTGCCCTTTATAACCTCCTCTTTCTATGTAGCTCGTGAAACAACATTCATTTGCTGCTGTGTGTGTGTGTGTGTGTGTGTGTGTTTGCACGCGCGCGCGTGCGTGCGTGCGTGCGTGCGTGCGTGCGTGCGTGCGTGCGTGTGTGTGTGTAAGCGTGTAAGTGTAAGTGTGCCCTGGAGGGGTGTATGGCGCTAAGCTGTGTCTGTGCTTAGTAGTTCCACACCGAAATAAACATCCAGCTGTGCTTTAATACACCCTCGCCTGGTTCTGCTCTGACCCTCTCAATGACCCATCTCTCTGCCTTTGAGTGCACACACTCTCCCCTCCTCTGACTCGGTGCAGCCCACCTCTTTGGACCGCAACAAGCACCAACAGTGATCAGTACCACTGAGTGGGAAGCGAATGATGACTACTACCTACACAGCTTTAGAGGAAACGCGTGAGTCACTCGCATCCCCCCACATTGAACTTTGATTTAGTATAGATATGTGTGCCGGCAAACTTGAAACTCTCCAGTGAGCACTTCTGAAAAGCTCTTCCTTCCTCGGCTCAGCGGGCCAGTGCCAAGGGAAAGAAGGAGACATCAAGTTGCGGTAACTTGTTTTGGCAACCTATCAGGGGTGTAACTGCAGAGGCGTGCCACCAAGGCAACTTCCTATACCTCGAACAGGCTTCTGTGGAGTGAAACGTACTCTCTCTGGAGTGAGAATGAGAGTGAAACGCACTCTGTCAGCAGATGGGAAGTGAGATGTACTCTCACTATTTGTCGGCGATGCTCAGCGAGAGACACTTGAACTGTCCAGAGATGTGGAGAGAGAGGCCCCCTTTCAGTCTGAAGATTGGGGCAGCAAATGCACGCTCTCTGTCCACAGATGTTGGGTGAAATTCCCTCCCGGTCTA
Source organism: Clupea harengus (assembly GCF_900700415.2). Lineage (NCBI taxonomy): Eukaryota > Metazoa > Chordata > Actinopteri > Clupeiformes > Clupeidae > Clupea > Clupea harengus. Next base: position 16,757,546 of record NC_045170.1, read on the forward strand.
TAAATGTACTCTGTCTGCTATGAAGTGAGATTAACTCTGTAGATGTATAGTGAGATCCATATAGAGATGTCTGTAGTGTGTGTGTGTGTGTGTGTGTGTGTATATACAGTATATATGTGTGTGTGTGTGTGTGTGTGTGTGTGTGTATTAGGCCCTGGGGCCTGTGAGCTGTCCCTGCTCTCCTTGCTCTCGCCTCCACCGCCCCCGTTCCGCTCTCTGCTCTTAATCATCCACCTCGCCACTCGCTGGCTGCAGACCAGAACGGAGGGCTACGGTACATTACAGACCCCCCCCCCCTTCCTCCCCCATTACATAACCCCACACCTGCACCCCCACCCTGTTACCCACACCTAACCCCCACACACCACCCTAGTCCACCAGCCTCACCTCCCATTAGCCACCCGTCAGAGTGAAGATATTGACCAGGATTCACATGCACGAGTAGTACAGGCCTTCTCTTCCAATCTCGGGGGTGGCGGTTTGAAGTGGTTCCCCCATCTGGGTTGAGTTTCTCTGGAGGTCGGGGGTGCTGGAGGGGCGGCCAGGCCCGCTCTCTTAAGACATCAAACCTCCGGCGCCGGCAGCTGATTGGAGGAGACAGACGTTTAGCAGGAGACGATGGAAGATACTGTGCAGTTGAGGAACTCTCTCTGCCTATCGGTCACTCCATGGAACTATTTGTAAACCTTTTCCCTTGATCTGTTGCTTTATCTCTGTCTTTATCTCTCTCTCTCTCTCTCTACCCTTTTCTGACTCTCCCTCCTTCTCTGTATTTCTCCCTCTTTCTCTGTCTCTCTCCTTCGCTCTCCCTCCCCCCCTCTGTCCTGCATGCGATTAGGAGGGAATGCAGTGCTTGGGCATTCTCTCTCTCCTGAGAGTGCACTGATCAGAATGTAATGGGGCCTTCAACAGAGCAGAGAGACTGAAATAGGAGCTGGCTTGACGTCACAGGGCCATTGATGAGGGAACAGAATGCCATGCATTTCCTTTATCCCCCTAAATGAACTACGGACACTTTTTTTCCATCATTTAAATGGTTTTCCTATCTATCTATCTATCATTAATACACACCCCCCCTCACATATTATATATACTTTGGACTGTATGTATACAGTATACATCAGTATAATGCACAGATGTATAAATGATATAATGTCTTTTAAGCTTCTTATGTGATTCTTATGTGATTCACCCGGCAAATGGGCTGAAAATGCAAGGGTCTCTTGTGTCAGTGTCCAATGGACATGCATAAAGCTGAATGGATATGTCTGCCCACAGTAAGCGATCAGCCACCCGTATTAGGGGAGGTGATGACCGCCCTCCGCTCGGCTCATTCAATTTATGTGCTGTTTTTTGTGTGTGCGTTCATGCTTTTATTCAACGCTTATCGGAGCACCCCATTGAAATGGTTCCGCTCGATGTTCTCGGTTCAGGAGGTCTTTGAGCGTAACCAGTTCTCATTTTTTGTTGCCTTGAATGAGGACGGGGGAAGAAAACAAAGGCCTTTAACACACAAAAAGGAACCCTCTGTTATGTATGAGGGGTGAATTAGCAGTTGGATTAAATTGAAGTAAAAGGCTCCAGAGATTGGTATTTTTTTTGTGTTGCCACTGCGCATCAGATATGCTACTTGGGTCGCTTTTCATGAGGGGCTGCTCGTGTCTTCTCACGAAACGAGGCGACGAGCTTCGCCGCTGAATCAGACAGACCCGCAGAGGATGGCCTTTTGAAAATGTAAAACCTGCACTTCATTGAAATTCGCACAACATTCGCGCATTCTCATACTAGCAAGATTGGGAAAGAGAAAG
>NC_045170.1:16764353-16811853 GCF_900700415.2 Clupea harengus
AGAGGTCTCTCAGCTGTCTTCTGCCTACGTTCTGAATAGCCCAGGTCATGGGCAGATCTATTCAGGGCTGAGCCAACTGACACAGTCAGGGTGGGTTTGGATCAGCCACTCTTGACATAATGATCTCTGCCATCCTTGTTTTGGTGGTGGAGTCACTGTGTGTCAATCTGTCCCTGCTTAATTAAGGGAGAGAGTTTTTTTTAACATTGCTCCCCAGGTGCACATGTTTCAGCTGAGTGTGTTAAATGAACACTGCCTGTCACTGTTTAAAAGAGGACATACAGAATGGGCACTATCAGAGTAAGGTTTTTCAACTCACCCCAGCCCTGGAACATCTAATACGGTAAACGTTATTATCTTGATGTGTTTTCACGGCTAAAGATGTGTAGTGAATGCTAGATGAAGAGTCAGTCGGGTTTGGGTGGGGTGTGTTGGAGTGGTGTGGTGTGTTGGGCTTTAAGAATATGCCTGTCATTTTACTCATTGCCCTAGTGTCAGGATGGACAGAATGACCGCTCTTTGAGTGTTTGAGTGTGTGTGTGTGTGAGAGTGAGTGTGATAGTGTGCGTGTTCGCGCGCGCGCGTGTGTGTGTGTGTGTGTGTGTGTGTGTGTGTGTGTGTGTGTGTGTGTGTGTGTGTAAGTGAGTCTCATTCTGCTTAATTAAACTGCGTTGCATGAGTACACACTCCAAATTTGCCTATAAAGAGTAGCACGGTTTGGCGAGGTCTCTAGCCAGGGTCCTGAAGCAGGGTTCGACTGCGCAGGCAGGAGTCAAGCGTTATCCCTGAGTACTCCCCATTCCATTCTTCACTGAGGAGGACGGGAGGCATGATGGGAGGTGGTGGGTTGAGAACAAGTGCTGACGGAAACGCCGTGGCTTGAACTGGTAAAGTGGGAATAAATGACCAGATTAGACACTAGGGGCACATTTTTGACACACTCCTCCCAAACCTCTGTTTAGGACGCCATTTAGCAGAGTGGCCACCCCTGATCCACACTCTCTGACCTCTCACACTCTTACCTTAATGCAAAACTCTCTCTCTTTCTCTCTCTCTCTCTCTCTCTCTCTCTCTCTCTCTCTCTCTCTGTCTCTCCCTCTCTCTCTCTCTGCTGTTTTGGTTTTCCTCTGTAGTTCATAGACAACCAGTAGCTGCCGACATGATCAATTTCTATCTCTTAATCAAAGGCAGAGGTTCTTCCTTCAACCCTTTCATGTGTCAGATAAACACAGACAAGTGCGCTCATGAAGAATGATGATGGCAAGATGACCGCCATTTCAATGCGCTAATATTCCAACGCGTTGCAACATTACAGACAAAAAACATCCTTTTGATGGCCTTGACATCTGAGGCCTTACGAGCCTCTTTGTCCCTGAAGAGACAAGCGTGTCGGAGGCTCTTCCCAAGATGCACCTGCAAAATCAACACAGAGATGCAAGCCGGGGGGGGACGTCTGCAAATCCTTTACCTCCCAGGACGAAAAAGAAAAGCGCTGAGTATCACTGAAAATTAAGACGGGGGAGTTTTTCGGTTCTGCGTCAGTGCTTCCGAGCTGGAATGCGCCGCCATGCGTGTAATCCGCCCGCTCATTAAGAAGCGCGCAGGGAGCGGAATGGGGCCAAAGTTGAACCCAAACACACGGGACGAGACTCGCTGGACCAAGAATGCTACACAGAGGTATAAGGATGGGGGGCAAAAAATGCGTAGCGCCCCCCCCCCCCCCCCCCCCCCCCCCCCCCCCCCCCATCCCAGTTTTTTGCCTTCTTCTGCCCGCTTTCTCTGCACGTTTCACACTCGAGGTTTGTGGAAGTGGTTAAGCGGAGAGGGCAGATGTTCTCTATCAGACATCCGGGAACAGAACGAGCTCCCTTTTGTGCTGAAAAAGAGACATTGCCCAAGATGAGGAAAAGGAGACAGTTGGAGAGAGATTTAGAAAGAGAGTCAGGGAGAGAGTGCAAGAGAGAGAGAGAGAGAGAAAGAGTGGCTAGAAGGAGAAGGCAGGGGAGAGAGCGAGAGAGAGGGAATAAGCGAGCCAGACTGGGGGAGAGACACAGACAGAAAAAGAAAGAAGGAGAGAGTGCAAGAGCTACTGGCTGATTTTCACTTTTCCTCCCCTCCCTGCAGCTGGAAGGAGAAAGGAGCGGCTCGAGCTCCTTAAATGCATCCTGCATAATGAATTAAATAAAGGAGGTGATTACATTAGTGTAATTTGCTGATGTTCATCATGCCGTCTGGATGGACCACCGGAGAGGCAGAATATTGGACATCAATCCACCTTGGCTGGACTGCCTCTAACAAATCACGTCCTGGTGAAGAGCTCCTGAGAAAAGCGCAGTTGTAGCCCTCCAAAATACTTACGAGTGACTTGCTGGAAAGCAAACTAAACAAAAGCTCCTGGGCACACTCGATCTGGCTGTCTTTTGTTAAGTACCAGTTAGCGGGTTTGAAAAGGGCACAAGTGGCTGTTTAGCCACACTGTGTGTGTGTGTGTGTGTGTGTGTGTGTGTCGGGGGGATAAACTGTAAGCCTCCTCAAAGACAGAGAGAGAATACTTTTATTTGCACACTTTTCTTTTTATATTTACTCACTTCACTAGTACCAGTGAACAACCACACAAAGCTCATCATGTATCATGAATAAATAAGTTGAATCATCATCATCATGATTTGAAATAGCTCAGTATAAAAGAAGAGGGAGAGCGAGAGAGAATAGGAATCACTGAGAACGGATGGCTGTGGTCTCCGCTCAAACAAGAGGGCTAACTGGCAGTAGGGAGGCATCACGGGCATGAGGCAGAAAGGCAGACGGGCAGACGGGCAGAAGCAGAATGCAGCCGGGCTATATAATGGGCTTTCTGACAGTGAGGTTTGGCCGCCGTTAGAAAGAGGCGCGGCGTGGTCTGTAAGCGCCAGGCTGAATGTCTCAGCTGTTTGGGACGCTGGCAGTTAGCGAGCTGTCGGATGCAATCAGAGCATTAAGACAATGCGTATGGAACATCAGGGCCGAGCCTCTCAATACGGTCATGAATATGAGACTCTCTCTCTCTCTCTCTCTCTCTCTCTCTCTCTCTCTCTCTCTCTCTCTGTCTTTCTCTCTCTATCGCTCTCTTTTCTTTCCCACAACCCCCCTCTGACTTCTTCCCATCGCTTCCTTTTTTCGGCCCTATCTGTCTCGTTTTCTCCGTGCACTCTCTGTCCTGTGTGTTGTCCCTTTCAAACTCATTGCCTGTTACTCATCCCTCTCATGGGCTCATACTTTTAAAATAAAAAATATTTTTTAAAGGAAAAGAATAGAATAGAATAGAATAGAATAGAAGCCATCCATTGTGGACAAACAAAGGCCAAATGACCCAGTCATGCCCACTCCACAGCGAGTGCCAACTGGAGCCTGGTGCTGCGGCGCTGACGGTTCTGCTGAAAATAAGCCACTAGTGCCACTTTGTCTGGGCACAGACAGCCCTCTGGCACTGAAGAGGGTGGGGGAGCAGAGAATGGCCACTGTCGCCGTCGTCAAACTAAGCTGGATCTGTCTGCGGCGGCTAGAGGCCTTCGCTAGGAGTGACTCTTATTTCAGCCTGAGGAGTTTTGCCCCCGGAGAGAGGTGTGATTATTATTTCAATTCCGGCTTTTTTAAGACTCCGTTAACTCGTGTTGAGATGTTGGGGGCTTTTTAATGATTAACGTTTAAGTGGAGTTTTGTCATTTTTAAAGCTTTTGGAGGAAGACCAGGCGCCCTGTCCTCCACTCCTGCCATGTGCTCCCAACCTGTTGAAACACACACACACACACACACACACACACACACACACACACACACCCACCCACACACACACACACACACATCCTAACCTCTTGTTATTTTAACATTATCTGACCAATCTCTCCCTCAGCTGTTATTTATTCTGTAGTTGTGGTCTGTCCCTATATACTGCTAATAATATGGCTGTAAAATATTCCAACAGTTTTCAGTGCAGTCTCACCCACATTTAGCCTACATTTTATAATGGTTGTCTCAATGTCTGGCTATGCAAGACTGACATAAACTTTTCAGACAGATGCATGGGAATTTTGGCTGATAAAGGACACCTTCCAGCCAACAGACATTTCCCATGATCGTGGTATAACCTATGATCTTGCTTATGCCACGACTCCACCGCCTGCTATAGGAAATGCCATTGCCCAGCTGACTGAAGTGAGTAGCCTGGAACAGCCGGAGTCGGACGGGCGCGGCACTGTGTTCAGCGACCGCACTGGCATGGTGAGGGCGGCTCGCATGCTCCTGTCCTCCGTCACCAAAGTCCTGGTGCTGGCGGACCGCATCGTCATCAAACAGATCATCACCTCGCGCAACAAGGTGGGTTGGGCTCACAGCAACACATAACTGGAGTATGAGGTGAAAGGCAAACTAGCTTTAAGACAGACTCACACGCATTTGCACACAAATAAATACTTGGTACCTTGAAGGTACATACACACCACCAAGCATGGCACCTCCACACATACACACACACACACACAAATAAATAGTCACGCAAATAGTCAGGAAGCTGATAAAACAGAATTATTCAGTGACATTGGAAGAAAAATTGGTAACTTGAAGGTACACATACTCACACGCACACACACACACACACACACACACACCTACACACACAAGATGCACGCACACAAACAAAAACAGGCAATCACAGAAGCACAGATGGACCTACTGTTCACCACAAAGTCCCTCCAGAGTTTTGTGATGTTATCTGTAGCCAGGCACACGGGGAGCACTTAGACTACTGCTTCTGTGGAGATAATTGACGGGAGGCAGTGCATTTACCTTGGCAAAATCCAGGGCCTTTTTTTTCTTCTTTTCTGCTGCTGCTGTTGTAGTACCTGATGTTGGCAGGCTGAGGAGATGCAGAGTGCACGCGCTCAGAGAGAGAGCGAGAGAGAGAGAGAGGGAGATAATCATGTCTGGTTAGGCCTGTTTGGACAGATGGCGCATCGAGTAGCCCTCCATTAAAGTCAAAACTAAATTGAATTTTTCTCTCTCCTCTGTCCCTGTCTGATAACACCCCCCTACCCCCCACACACACATACACACTGCAAGTAGGGTAATGTCAGCTGAACTGTCTAAATCATCTTCATTTTATTCAGTTTATTTATCTATGCGTGGCATGTGGTGGTGCCTTGTGTCTCGGGTCACTGCAGGGACCTTTGTCAACTTTTCAGCAAATATTTATATTTATGATAATTATGGGGTAATTAGTGTTTAACCATTATGCTCTTGATGTCTCATTAGTCCATAACAGTGTCTCAAGTCAGTGAGTAATGTAATAATGACATTCTCAGAGAAGCTGACCAAGTTATAACGGGCTAATCTTTGTATAACATAGAAAAAAGTCTAACTGTTTGTGTAGCTACAAGGCCAGGATGTAATGCAGGACCCAAAAGCAGAGAAAAGTCAGAGTTGAAGAAAAACACAACATGACATATGACATAGATCCGAGCAGGGTTACAGAATCATCAGACTGTTCTGTCTACAAAAACACAGTTCCAAAAATTCAGTCGTGCAGCAGAATCAGTCACGAGGTTAGAGGGCACCAATCCATGAGAACAGTGGTGACACAACAGGTCTTCGGGAGAGACAGCCGATGAATCACAAGGATCACAAGGACAGAAAGTCCCGTTGGTTGCCGGTGAAGTCAAATACAGGCAATTAGTCCAACAGAGCAGAGGTACAAAATCACGAGGCAAAGAGACATGGGCGAGAGCAGTAGTCCATGTTAACAAGAGAACAGTAACAAGACATGAACATGACCTGCTATATAATCTCGCGGGCAGGATAAATCTATCAAGAGACAAACTATTTGAAAGAGCTTAAATATAGCCTGTGATGAGCTAAGATCAAAAACATGTGAGTCTGAGACTTGAACTTTGAGTCAGGAACGGGAGGTGCTGGGGGGAGGTGCTGGAGGGAGGTGCTGGAGGGAGGTGCTGGAGGGAGGTGCTGGGGGGAGGTGTGCTGGGGGGAGGTGTGCTGGAGGGAGGTGCTGGAGGGGGGTGCTGGGGGAGGTGTGCTGGAGGGAGGTGCTGGGGGGAGGTGCTGGGGGAGGTGTGCTGGGGGGAGGTGCTGGAGGTGCCGGAGGGAGGTGCTGGGCCGGACTGTGGCTTTATGTCCGCTTTTCTTTTCCGTGTGTTTACCTTTCTATGTGTCTTGCATCTCTACCTAACTTGGGTTGAACGTGTACACTTTCTCATCAATTTTCACTCTTAGCCCAGATGCCACTGTGTAACTCACACTCTCTCACACACACACACACACACACACACACACACACACACACACACACACACACACACACACACACACACACACACACACACACACACACACACACACACACACACACACACAGCCATTAAAACACCACCACACAGCAAACAGTCAGCCCTGGGACACGTTAAAAAGAGGTCCGCAGACTGCGCACATCAGCAGACTTTGACTTGTTCCTCCAGTGCTAAACAGCTTCAGGGCAAGGATGCTAAAGCCCTCAGGCTAACTGACCCAACAGTGGATTTGTGGATCTGTCTGCCGCCTGTGCACCAGACCCAAGTGATCTCCACACCGGCCTTCCTCTGTGGTCTCAGCTTTCCCCTCCCTCATAAAGGCCTGTTTCTTAGCGGCCCTTTCCACCGAGAGCTCAACCCTCTCTTTTGTGACTTTGCATTCTCCGGAGGTCGAGTGGGATTTAAGCAAGGCTTTGACAGCTTTATTTACAGCTATGTGGGACTAGGGCCACTCCGTGAACATCCAAACACATGACCACCCCGACACTAATGACACGCGAAGGACCAAAGCATTTTTATTCAGGGGATTATAGAATCAAGTGAGGATAGAATAATAGGACTTGCTGTGTTGATACAACGTGACTTTGAAATGATCGTGGATGTGGTTGTTTAGAAACGTCAAGCTTGTTAAAATTAACTTAATTGATTCTCAGGCAAGTATTAGTCGCACTATTTATTTGACTCATGCTGTGGTGTGGTGACTGGTGTGTCTCTGATGCCCCCTCAGGTACTGCTGACCCTGGACCAGCTGGAGCGGGTAACCACCTTCCAGGAGTTTGTACAGATTTTCAGCCAGTTTGGCAACGAGATGGTGGAGTTTGCCCATCTGACAGGAGATCGACAGAATGTGAGGACCCTTGCCTGTTTACCACATTTATTATCCTCCTCCTCCTCCTCTTCCTCCTCCTCATCATCATCCATTTCTCTCTCTCTGTCTCTCTCTCTCTTTCTTTGTTTCACTCTCTGTTTGACTTGTCAGATACTGCAGATACTGTGCTATACAAGCATAGCCACCTCATATGCCATGAACTCCATTTCACAGTTGTCTTTTGTCCGTTTTCATGTTTCTGGCCTTCTTTTCATGAAACAGGTGTGCTTCATAAAACAGGTGTGCTTTCAAAGATAATCTGTTTGATAGATTAAAAAAAAAAAAAAAAGGTTTCTCTGCATCATTTTTGTGCAGTTTCATAAACGGACATTTTATAAATGTAATATCCTCGTCTCGTTCTCTCGCGCTCCATTGCGGTCTGCATCAGGCAGCGCCGCAAAGGTCGAAGCCTGAGAATCGTGCCCTCATTCCGAAGTCCAACCCATGCTCTCTCTGTCCTTTTCTCTTTCTCTCCCTCCATCTCTATCCCACCCGTTCTTTCAAACAGCATTTTGCAAACTCATCACGTCTCTTTCCCCCCTCGCCATGAAGCGCCCCAGCGAATCTGCAGCCTCCATCTATTGAGGCTTATGCGGGGGAAATATAATAACAGATAATCACATCTCCTTTGTAATCCATGGCTTCGTGCCTGGAGAGAGGAGAGCTGAGCTACTCCCCAACAAAGATCCACAAGGGCCTATAATACCCCCCCCCCCCCCCAGTCTCTCCCCACACGCGCACACACACAGACCAGCAACACCCCCCCCCCCCAAGATCTCTCCCCCATACTTCCCTGAAAGACTCCCTCTGGACTCTTGACTGGCATTGAATCCTGCTCTATCAGCACTTTTGATTTACTGCGCCGGAGTGCTCAATGACTTTGAGCCCCCTCTTATCTGTACTCCCGTTGTTATGGTATCTCTCTGCACGGTCTCAATCCGGGTTGAAGGCTCTGTTATGGGCACGCCTGAGGATAGGCTGAGGCCTCTGGGTCCCTGTCTCTGGCCGAACTCTCTGACTCTCTGGCTGGTGTTGTCCTTGCTCAGGACCTGAAGGACGAGAAGAAGAAGGCGCGGATGGCGGCGGCCCGGGCCGTGCTGGAGAAGTGCACAATGATGCTCCTCACGGCATCCAAGGTCAGTGCTGATGAGGGGGGTGAGAGAGCGCCACCTGGTGTTGGAATGAATAATGCAAAAAAAAAATCTCAGATACTTAGATACCATGATTCCTTTTTGATGCTCAACTTTTCATTGTATAACATCCATGACCTTTGAATTAAATTCTCATGAATTCTGTTTGGTAAGTTCCCTTGACCTATTATGTAATGCAAATCATACTTCTTTGTGTGCATACATGTGTGTGTGTGTGCATAACGTGGGTGTCCTTCTCTGCCCTTGCAGACATGCCTCAGACACCCCGACTGTGAGTCTGCGCGCATCAACAAGGACGCCGTGTTCCACCGCATGCGTTACGCCCTGGAGCAGGTTATCGAGATTGTGACGGATTCCAGGCCCGCCGGGGAAGCCCAGTCGGTCCTGCCCGCCAGCCTCTATACAGGGATTAAAGACTTTAAGGTGAGACATCGTGGCCACACACACAGACACACACACACACACACAGATCAGCCTCAGGGTCTGAGGACATCTGTTGATGTGGAGCGGTAAATCTGTTGCGTGCCATGGTTTCATATGAAGATGTTTTGTCTTTGTCCTTGGAGTGTAGTAGAAAACTTTTTGTTTAAATGGCTTGGGGAAGGTGTAGAGGAAGTAGAGTGCATAGCTTATGTACTTCACATAGTTTATGACATGCCATCCAGAGCTATTTAGTCACATTGGGGTAAGTTATGGAAGACCATGGGATGAGTGTGTTCTTGAGTCTGTGATTTATTCATTATCTTTATGTATTAGTGTGTACCTGTGTATGTGTGTGTGTGTGTGTGTGTGTGTGTGTGTGTGTGTGTGTGTGTGCGTGCACGTGTAGACATGTGTGTGTGTGCTCGTTAGCATGTATGTCTGTGTTTATATGTAAATATAGTACATGTGTGTGGAATCTCTGTGGTTTAGCTAATATGTTTAATTGTGTGTGTGTGTGTGTGTGTGTGTGTGTGTGTGTGTGTGTGTGTGTGTGTGTCAGGGTAAGGTGGAGAGTCTGCGGGACTCTCTGTACCATGTGCCTGTGGAGAGTTTATCAGCACAGCTGGAGGCCCTGGTGGAGCAGATGGAGGACTTCACTGACTCGGCCTACACCCATCATGAGCAGCGCGAGGGACTGCTGCAGCTCTGCAGCCTCGCCCGCCAGGACACACACGCCCTCATCGCAGCCTGGACACAAGCGGTACGCACACGCACCTACACACACACACACACACACACACACACAGACACACAGACACACACACACACACACACACACACACACACACACACACACTCACAAACTGGCCAAACTGCATGCATGAACAATTTGGTGGAAGCTAGCGCCATAAGCACGGAAAGTGGGAAAGTGAAAGTACCTTTGAGTCCTCGTCCAATAACGGCTCGAATGACAGTCCTGAGAAAGCCAGTGGCAAATCCCATCGAGGAGATAGTGGTTTTGACACAAAGCGTAAGCGGCGTGCCATTAAATGTCTTGCCATTAAATCCGACACGACACGCAGCGGCCAAATGAACTCAGAGAACAAATTGTGGCGAAGGCTTTCTCTTTATCGCGGAGGGTTTGTAGGGATGACCACAGAAGGCGGCCAGGCGTTCTGGAAGGGGGCTAAAGCTGTGCCAGTGAATCCAACACCCTGTCGGGGGGTTCATCCCACCCCTCACACAGGCAGCCGGGGTCACCAAGCAGTCGAGTCGTTTCATTTCACCTACATGCATGGTAAGCTCCGCCATGCTCTGCCATGGGGTCCTGTTTGGGAAAGCTAACATGGGGAGCTATAGATGGTGTTCCCTCACAAGCACACAGGCCCTGGCTTTTCTTCCTTCGCGATGGGAGAGGGAGAAGCCATGGTGCCGCTTCTAGCATCACTTGAAACTGCAGTTTGGTGACTGACCAGTTTTGCTGGTGTGTTGCAACCGAGATTTTCAGCTGAAGTGCCTTCAGTTTTGCCGATTGAGCAGAAGCGATCGCTTCTGAGGGACACGCGGTGGAGGTGTACCCCATAGTGAGATGCTGATCAAATGCTTGAAAGAGAACACACACAGATAGACAGGCACACATACACACACAAACAGACACACTCAAACACACATATGACCCCACAACCTAGGTCAGACTATGCATATACATACTGGCATCTGTTGTTTCATCACTGTCTCTTACATACGCATACTTACATGCACAGAACACACATACACACATGCATGTCTGTAATCTGTCATTTGCACATATATTAACACTGTATCAACTTCTCTCTCTCTCTCTCTCTCTCTCTTTCCTTTATGTAGAGAGACAAATGGAAGCACACTCACACACAAACACACACACACACACAAAAACACACACAAACACATACACACACACATACAACTGCACAAAAACAGGTGCGTTGGATGAAACATAAGGAATTTGTCCACTTAAATGAACTGGCCCTTCTGTCTCCCCCTTACTCACACACACACACACATACACACACACACACACACACACACACACTCATACACACGTTTCACTGCTTCTCCTTCACACGCACACTCTGCTGGCTGTTTCCTTGGTTTCCTTGTCTTGCCATCACTTCTTTGTCTCCAATTCAAAAGCACATTGACAAACACACACACACACACACACACACACACACACACACACACACACACACACACACACACGCACACATACAACCAACCACTGAGTACCCAATATTCTCCATTCTTTCACCCCTCCTCTGCATAGCATTCAACTGATGTAGTTCTACACAAACAGTACATAGCATTTGTATAGACCTGTCTCTTCATCACGTCACCAGCGAACCTTGGACTGGGTGAATGCAAGCAGCTCTCCTTTTGAGAGCTGTCCTTGAACTTGCCCAACCCCCCCCCCCCCACACACACACACACACACACATATACACACATTTATACACATATACAGACAGCACCCACACACATCCTCTCTTAGCAGAAGAGGAGGAGAAGATGTTGTATGATCTTGTCTAATGCCTATGTTTAATGTTAAATGTGGATAGTTTCCTTCCAGTCCCTGTGAATCCTTGGGCCTGCTGAAAGGCTATTCACTGCTCTTGCATTGTGCACTTGGACTTAAACAACCTCTCTCTCTTTCTCTCCCCTTTCTCTTTCTCAAGCACATCTTTTTTTCTAGGGAACTGCTTCCTCAGAAATTGCATTTATCTTCTTTTTTTTTATTCGATCAACGGTCTCTTGTTGACTACATAAATGTTAAGATAAGTGTGCTGAAGGTTTGAATGACTTGTGGAGTCTGGAGGGAGAATGAAACATCCTGTTATTTTCCAATTTGGCTCAGATTTACTTTATTTAACCAGGGCAGTATGAGTCATTCCATGTCAATTGGGACAATGGCTCCCACTCGACCGTCTCAGATTTGGCTGAAAAAATTCAAGGTTGTTCATACACTTCTTAATAGGTATAGTGCCAAATATTAGCTCTCTACTCCCACTAGTTTTGTCACAAAAAGATGTTTTAGGGGGAGGTGCCTGTACTTTAAGCTAGCTCCTTCAAACTTTCTAGGCTTAAAATCGGATACCATTACTTTAAGAATATTGACTTCCAAGGGTGTGGCTTGGGTATATCATAGTATTCGAGGTGCTTGAATTTGCTCGAAAATTTTACACTACGCTCTGTTGCAGCATCTTTGAAGGCTTGTGGAAAGCTCAATGTTAAAGCTAGTATTAACTATAAATGAGATTTTAAATGAAGCAGGGTGTGTTAATTCAGGAGAGTGTAGCGGTATATATTGTTACACTATTTAGACTTACACCTTAGTTTGGTCCAGTTGTGTCGCCAAAGCACGACATTCTCCGTGCCTGTCAGTAGAAAAGTCACTAGCTGTGTCACGCTCAAACACGCTGGAAATCATAGTGGGTTGGTGGTTGTCATGGCGCAAAAATGTCCTGCTGTTCGCCCTATGAGAGGCTGAGTTGACTCCTTTTCTTCTCACCTTCTTTTACACTTCAGCTAGTCACTCGGCTCAGGAGAGAGAAGAGGGCACCTTGACATATCTAAAAGCAGAGGACAAACGCAGAAAAAGAGAATAGGAGAAAAAAACGAATCTTCTGGAACACTTTTCTCCCCCTCTTAGCCAGAGATGATGCACCAATGCTCAGTGAAAGGTGTTGAACACAGCGGAGGCGTTTTCTTTTCTTTCATCTCTCCCTCTCTCTCTCTGTTCTTCCCTCTCTCTCTCTTTCATCCTCCTCTAATAAACATTTAACCCTCCTGTCCTGGAGCAGTGGGGAGCTCCTAGGATGATTCTTCTTCTGCGGCGCTCTTGATCAGACGTGCTTATTTTCACCACAGAGGTAATTAGCTTTAGCTAAAAGGTGTGCCCAGGCTCACAGCCCCAATCTGGCTGTCAGCGGGATGCCGCTTTGGACACCCCGCTGTACTCCCCCCCCCCGAAAGGCAGTCCTCCCACCTGTCTCCTGTCTCCTGTCTCCTTGGCCTCTGGAGATGGCAGTGAACGTCTGGAATGTTTTTCAAAACGCCTCCTTGAAGACACCCAGAGCGCTGACAACAACAGGCTGTTGATGTTTTTCTATTTCTCTCTTCTATCTTGTGTAAGGCGGTGGAAGATTGCGTGAGGGCATTGTCAGAAGCCAGACAAAAGTCATCTTGGGCAAATTTTTATGAAAGTTTTTCATCTTTCTTTCTTTCTCTCTCTCTCTCTCTCTCTCTCTCTCTCTCTCTGTCACTCACTGGCCATTTTTCTGTCCCTCTCCCTCTCCCTCTCCTTTCACTGAAACAGCAATCTGCCAAAGCCAAAGAAGCACCAGAGGAAGTGGAGCTGGCCATTCTGAAAACCTGTCAAAGTGTCGGCGAACTTCGGAAAGAGGTGAGCGCCCCTGTCCACTTGAGGATGTGATCACAAGGCTTTTGAAGTGGGAAGCCTGAAGTGCTCCTGTCCATCTCCATTTTATACCCCTTTTTCACTTTTTAAAGTAGTTTGATTACTGTCCCTCTCTTACCTTTTCCCCTCACCTCTCCTGTCTTTCACTGTTTTCATGTCCTCTTCCTCTTAAATGAGTTTGTCCTCTGTCACCCTCTTCTCTCTCTCTGTTTCTCTCTCCCTCTCTCTCTCTCTTATCCTTCTGTATCTCACTGTCTCTCTCTGTGTCTCTGATTCTCTCTCTCCCTCTTTCTTATTCTTCTGTATCTCTCTGTCCCTCTCTTGGTGTTTCTCTTTCTCTCTCTGTCTTATCTTTCTGTCTCTCACTGTCTCTCTCTCTCTCTCCCTCTCTCTTATCTTTCTTTCTCTAATTTGACCTTTCTCTGTTTTCTCTTTCCCTCTCTCTCTCTTATCCTTCTGTCTTATGTCTCTGTCCCTCTCTTTGTGTGTCTCGCTCCCTTTTGCTCCCTTTCTCTCCCTCTCTCTACCTCTCACTCACTCCCTCCCTCTGCTCTCTGATCCCTCAGCTCCAGAAGATAGCGGTAGGCCGGGCCACGGAGCTGCTGAAGCACCACTCGGAGCACCTGGCCCTGCAGGCCCTGAAGGCAGCGGGCGGCGAGGGCAACCTGGAGGCTGTGGCCGAGTACGCCCGCACCCTGTCCGAGCAGAAGGAGCAGCTGGTGGAGGTGAGGACAAGACGGCACGACGCGATACGAGCCGAGCGCGTCGTTAGCACACCTTCGGCTCCGCTAGATACACACACACAGGTGGTTTTTTTCCCCCTCTCCACACACACACATACCTTCTGTTCAGGTCGAACTCTTTGGAGCTGTCTGGAAGTAAAAGGTAGTCCTTCACACACTTTTCACACAGATAGGTATAGGTGAACAACTCAATGTGTTACTCAAAGAGTCACATTCACAAATAGGAATCGTTTGCCATGAAGATTTAATTCATACATCTGAATTTCAATGGAATTACCCTCCCTCCTATGAACTGTGTGTGTGTGTGTGTGTGTGTGTGTGTGTGTGTGTGTGTGTGTGTGTGTCTCCGCTCCACCCTGGCTGTAGACATGTCGGCTGTTGTGTCACGTGTCTGGCACGGAGCCGCTGGAGATCACCTGCATCCACGCAGAGGAGACCTTCCACGTCATCGGCCCCCAGGTATCCCCTCCACAGCCACCCCCCCTCCCCCAACACCCCCAGCACACCTGATCACACACAGCCTGCTCCACCTCATCTCTGTCTAGCGTCACCTCGTACAGTTTTTTCAAACTGCTTAAACAGAACATTTCTACGTCACATGATTTCTGAAACTCGTCACTCAAACCGGAAGACCATTCACCAAATCTGCAAAACTATAAGCTCAATTACACTCAATTTTCAGTTTGATAAAATACTTTTTGCAAACCATTACACACAACAATCAGACATTGAACACCTGTGTGCCTTTTTTTAACCCCTGGCACCCTACATGCATTTATGAGTTGACTAAATATTGGATTATAGTTTGCTGCAAGTTTCAGTAAATGTGTGCAAGTAGTTATATACATACATATATATATATATATATATATATAAATAAGCTGTAATACCCTTCTATTCATGAGGCAGAGCGTTTATCCAGCCGTTAACCTAGCAATGAAAATCCCACCTCCTCCTGGCTCTGGATCCTTCCCCTGGCAGAACAAGGGAGCGTTGGGTAATTACATTGAGTCCCATGCTCCATTGGTGCTCGTGATTATTCGGCACAGGAGGGCAGACCGCAGGGGATTGGGGGGGGGGGGGGCTTTGGCGACCCTAAGCTGAGGCTGCCATCTACTAGTAATGACTGAGCCAAAAGGTCGACCAATCAATAGTGCTGGTGTGGCATCTGCATACATGCTTGCGCATGAGTGTGTGTTAATAATCCGTCACCCATCAATAATTAAAAGCGCTTTAGGCAAAGATGAGCTCGGCTGATTAATTTGGGTTGTGAACGAAGCGCTCGTCTCAAAGGGGTTGAGGCTTTGTGTGTTGTGGCTCATTAGGCGTTATGTTTTGATCACATGAATGGACGGCCGATGGCGTCCAAGTTTCGATCTCGAGCTGTGGTTGTTTTACACAGAATCGGTAACAGTGTCAGTTAATGTGTTGAGCTCTCTCTCTCGTGATGATGATGATGATGATGTTTCTCTTCCTCCTCTTCGTCTCATGCTCAGATCGTCTCGGCTGCTCAGACCCTGGCCCTCCACCCCTCCAGCAAGATAGCCAAAGAGAACCTGGACGTCTTCTGTGAGGCCTGGGAGTCCCAGCTGTGCGACATGGCCCTCCTGCTCCGAGAGATCAGTGACGTGTTTGACGGCCGCAGAGGTACCACTCACTCACCATCTCTTACCTCGGAGATTAGTGCCAGTTCAACAGGTACAATGCGCAGTGACCACTGTTTCTTGTAGCAACCATCTGGATTTTCCCAGGAGGGACATATGTTTGATGTGCAGGAGCAATAACAGTTGTGATTTTAACAAGCATCATGATAGAGGGCTGGTAGACATCCCCCCTACTGGGTATTCTGTTTTTGTTCCAGACAATGGCAGACAACAGAAAAATTGCACTGTAGTTACGCTCCCCTCTGCAAAGAAAACGACTGGTCTTCATGGCACACTCTGGCATTAATAGGAAACGCATTTGTGCATGGAAGATTCCCCTCACCCCCAAGCAATTTATCTTGTTATTCAGCCACCCAAAACATATCTCACATATTGTGGTGTTCAGCTATTCAGGAACATCCTCTGAGAGTATGGAGTATTATTTCCTTCCTAGACTTGGGCCATCTATGAATGAATGCCAGTTCCCTTTATTTAATGTCAAGTATGCAGCACAGTCCTGTAAAGTCTGACCTTTGGAAACTGATTCACTCTTAGTATTATCTCATTCCAGGTGATAAGAAAGCCTACTTGTCACTACCCAGACCTGGGGTGAGTATCTGTTTCTGTTCGTTCAATGGAAAGCCTCTAATATTTGTTTTGCCTTTGTGTTGTCCTGTTATCATCCATACTCATTGTAATCACAAGCCTCAAATCCCACAGAAACATTCAACCAACCTAAAGACTGCAAAAGCTGGTAAACTTGATTCTGAGGTAACACCCCAAACCAAATGCATATCACATATTAATAACATGCTTTTACATGTCATGTTAGAAATATTTCATGTACATTATACAATAATGCATGTTATTCATGTTATCATTACATTAATCACATAAATAGTAGTCCCCCATTAGCTTCACACTGCTGTTTAGTGATAGTTACCGATTGTGCTCAAAGGCTGTGGCTTCTGTGTCCTGCCTCGCATGCTTTTCATCTATTCTACCTATTTCACATCCCGCTAGCGGCTAACTCCATCAGTGCTACTCTTGGGTAGCCAGGTAAACTTGATTTAACTAATTGTGAGTAGCCCTGAAGAAGACGTTTAGGAGTGGTAAAGCTTAGATGAATGAAATCAAATGCATGCAGAACTGAAGCATTTAGACAGTACACAGTGGCTTCTAAAAAGATACCTACTGTCCAAGGGTGTCTTAGAGGCTGATGTGATAAAAAAAAAGAAGCCTGGTCTAGGGTGCCTGATGTATCAGGCTAAAGTGTTGACCATCCTGACCTTGCCCACCTGTGACTTTCAGGAGCAGAGCACTATAGCCAAGCTTGGCCTGGAGCTCCGTCTGCTGACCTCGGACGTGGACTCCGAGGTGGAGCGATGGGAGGACCAGGAACACGACATCGCCCGTCAGAGCCAAAGCATTTCTAGTATGGCGTACTCCATGTACCTCTTCACCAGGTACGCACAACCAAGAAAAAGGCTGTTGTACTTTCTGTGATACTAATGGTGGACTGGCGATCTCTTATCATCTCTTACGATGTCTTCTCATCTCTCTAGAGGAGAAGGGCTGCTAAAGACGACACTGGACTTGTTCCACCAGGCAGAGGTGAGGCCAGCTTTCCATCATAGCAGCTGTGTTAATTGGACCCGTCCACAGGTGTCGTTAAGAATGTTGCAAAATGTGTTGTGAAATCAATACGTTATTAGCTGAAGAGAGTGGCTCATCGTTTATCTCAGGTGATGGTAGGACCTGGGTCTTCAGGGACCTCTTTTTAACGTGTCCCAGGGCTGACTGTTTGCTGTGTGGTGGTGTTTTAATGGCTGTGTGTGTGTGTGTGTGTGTGTGTGTGTGTGTGTGTGTGTGTGTGCGTGCGTGCGTGCGTGCGTGCGTGCGTGCGTGCGTGCGTGCGTGCGTGCGTGCGTGCGTGCGTGCGTGCGTGCGTGCGTGCGTGTTAACCGGGTGTTCAGTAGGTAATAGAGTTAGTCCCAAATTCCCTGTTTCCCTGTTAATCAGCGAGGCATTGGCCACTGCAGCACTTAGGATGAATTGTCACGGTTTAATGAACACAAAATCTCATTTGTTGGTCTCACTTTACTTCATAGCGTGTGTTTCATTTCATGTATTAATGGAGCAATTACTATGCAGCGATCTCAGCCCTCCGAGCACAATTTGCTTAATACTACCAGGAACCCGGGGTTCTTAAGCCCAGGGAAATTGTATGGTTTTGTGTTATCTCAAATGTAATCACTGAGATTACACACACTATTTGCCCCGGTGTAAGGCAGAAGGAGGAGGAATTCAGGGCACGTTTGCACAGAAAGTTGTCCCACCATTGAACTTTATTTTGCCGTTGCCTTTCACTGTTTTAAACTCACAGCTCAGCCCTATATTATGTGTATGACTTATGACATGTCAGTTTCGTTGTAGGCGGTGGTTTATAATAGCCTGAGTTAAACAACATGTGTTCCCCCCCCTCTCTCCACAGATGCTCTCTGAGCAGGGACTCCAGTTGTGTTCGCACCTGCACACATTCTCTACACAGGTAGGAAAAGAATCTGGACTGAAAAGAAAATTGTTTCTAGTTTCTTCTCTTTTTTTTGCTCCTCCATCCTGCCGCAATACACCAAATCTCATTATTTCTTTCTTTCTCTCTCTCTCTCTCTCTCTTTCTGATTCTGGGGTATAATTAAATGTCTCCCTCTTGACGGCCGATAATGACGGCCATCCATCTCTGAAGGGAGAGTGGAAATGGTGGCTATCGGAGCTGGGTGACCCTGCTTGAGCGGGGGCACGGAAGGCTAATAATGCTTAATCACAGTGTGCGGAACCTCTGAGCCACTCTTGTTTGATTAATAACTTCAAACAAACAAACTCTGCCAGGGCAGTTTCCACCCTCGTTAACCCTTACTGTTTGTTCCGACCATGGTATTAATCTCAAAGCACATCCATTAAAAAATAGCCTTTTGAAGATTATTACTCTTAATGCCTCTTCCTGTGATTATAACCAATAGCTAACGTTGCTTACATTCATATAATTACACAGTTATCAGCCTTAAGAGCAAAAGACTACATAGAATGTGTACTCGTTCTGATAACTGTGTAGTGAGGAGTTCCAGAGGCGGAGGGGAAGGGGAGGGGGGGGGGGGGGGGGGGGGTATGGGGTGTGGGGTGTGGGGGTGGCTGGGCTTTTAGGAAAAGCCTCTGTGGAACTTAACTCCTAATCTTGTATGTTGGCCTCAGCTGCTGGATGAGGAGAAAGGCGTGATCCTGTCTGAGACGGAGAAGCTTGCAGCCTCGTGTCAACAGCTCCAGATGGGGGCGAAGACTCCTGTCCAGGGGAAGAGCGCCACCTTTCAGAAGGTAACGTCTTTACACCTGCACCCTCTCTGCTGCTCTAATCCTGTTGCCTCTGTAATCTGATGCTAACAAAACCGAGATCATGGATATACCAGTACAGCATATGGCATCTGAAAACTCAGCTGTCACTTGTTCTGCAAAAGTCCCTCAATTAAACATCTGTTGGGACCATGGGGCCGAGTACAAATTTAGGATTTCAGAAGCCAATCTTCCACCTTCCTCCTGAAGTGTGTATTAACAAGTGTTACGACCCTGGCGGGTCTAGGCCCCGCCCCATGAGATTTGCATGCCTGTTCTCTATCTGTCGTTACAACAGGTAATTGGATCCAGGTGTATGGGTGATTGGCTGGGCTACAAAAGCACTGCTCAGATGGAAGTCGGGAGAGCGTTGGATTGGTCGTTGGTGTTTGGATAGGAATTGGATTTGTGGATACTCATTGGATTTTGGATTTTCGTCGTCGTCGTCGTCGTCGTCGTCGTTTGCTTTATATTACCATTTAGCTGACTTTACATTACATCTTTTGTTTCTCTCCACAACCCTGACATTCACCACACGTTTTCCTATAATTATTAGATAAATATATACTTGTAACCCTTAATAAATAACTTATTATTATTATATCATAAATTCTGCGTGGCCTCCCCTTTATGTTTCGTGCCAGTGAGCTGGGTGCGTTACATGTGGAGGCTCGCCGAGATTGTTTTCGGAATGACGTAAGGTAACTTTTCAGCCACTCATTGGGAAATAGTGGTGGTAAAGCTGCATTTAATTTTTTAGATCGGGATATTAGCCTTTGTTGCTGACGGGCACAAAACTGCCGGTGCAGCAGGAA
The DNA here is from genome assembly GCF_900700415.2 of Clupea harengus. NCBI lineage: Eukaryota > Metazoa > Chordata > Actinopteri > Clupeiformes > Clupeidae > Clupea > Clupea harengus. Next base: position 16,784,175 of record NC_045170.1, read on the forward strand.
GGGTATTGCAAATTGGGGGAGACACGCGGAAATTGTAAGTGTTAAACTTTTGTTGTTTTCGTTGGGTTGCCGTGGATGAGGGAAGTCACTTTTGAAAGTGACGACAGCTGTGGGCTCTCGTTGGGAGAGAGACGGGCTGTGCATACTGGTTAAATTGGGTACAGGTGTTTGTAACTGGGTGGTGATAGTAGGTGAGTACCTACTGAGCAAACGCAAACCCCTGCGCAGGTTAAGAGCGCTTACCGCTGTTTGTTGTTTTTGCCGTGCTTATAAGAGTTTGTTGTTTTCGTGGGTGTGTCGGACGCGCTGGGGTTGCCTTACCGAGGGATCGGTCTGAAATAAAAACTGTGAATGAGAAAGTAACGGTGGAAAACCGAGAGCTGCTTGCTCGAATTGCAGAAGCATCTGAGGAGTTGTCAGCCAGGGAACATGAAGCAAACAGGCGTGAGAATAGTTTGCAACTTCAGCTCAACGAGGCATTCAGGTTGAATAATTATTTGACGGCACAGATTGACGCACAAAAAGCGGAAATGGTGGAACAACGAGAGGATTAAGGCAAGACAGAACGAGAAAGCAAGTGTCTCTGAAATGTTCCAACAACTGCAGAGTGATCATGAAACAGTCACCAGCAAGCTGAACAGGGCATTAGCTGGAGCTGAGGAGAAGGCAAAGGAAGCCCTCTCCAAGTATCAGTCAGAGCAGGAGGTCGCTGGTAAGCTGCACAAGGAGATGTAGGTGCAGAGAAAAGAGTATATTGAGAAAATTGCCACACTGGGAAAAGAAAGCAAAGACAGAGAGGAAAAGATGGACAAAATAAAAGCTGTCGCTGTAAAGGCAAAAAAAGAGCTGGATAAGAGCAGAAAGGATGTTGTTGCTCTGACCGAAGAGGTGGGGGTTTTAAAAACAGAGCGAGACAGTGTTTCAGTCGCAATGAAGGACAGTATCCACAGGGCTGCGGACTATGAGAACCTCAGGTTGGATTATGATGGGCAGACTGAGCTATTGGGCAAGGGGTATGATTCTCGCTTGGGGTGCAAGAGGTCCCGGGTTCAAATCCCGGACGAGCCCCCACATGTAACGCACCCAGCTCACGGGCACGAAACATAAAGGGGAGGCCACGCAGAATTTATGATATAATAATAAGTTATTTATTAAGGGTTACAAGTATATATTTACCTAATAGTTATAGGAAAATGTGTGGTGAATGTCAGGGTTGTGGAGAGAAACAAAAGATGTAATGTAAAGTCAGCTAAATGGTAATATAAAGCAGACGACGACAATCCAAAATCCAACGAGTATCCACAAATCCAATTCCTATCCAAACACCAACGACCAATCCAAAACTCCAATCCAACGCTCTCCCGACTTCCATCTGAGCAGGGCTTTTGTAGCCCAGCCAATCACCCATACACCTGGATCCAATTACCTGTTGTAACGACAGATAGAGAACAGGCATGCGAATCTCATGGGGCGGGGCCTAGACCCGCCAGGGTCGTAACACAAGCCACATCCTCCCCCATGCTAAAGTTAGTCTAATTACTGAACCTGCACCCTCAGCCCATAGCCCATCTGTTCTTAGACATGGATTTGATGAGCTGACAGACTGAGCAACAGAACAGACTGCTGAATATGGTGCAGTGGAAGCTCATTGGGCCTGCATGGGGACTGATCTATTTTTGCCAATCCATCTTGTTAACATAAAAACCGAGTGTGCTTTAAGAATGCTGATGCAATGATAGGGGTTTGACTAAAGTATAAAGCATTCCCACTTAGCCTGAGCTACAGCATTTCAATAAGTACATTAATGCACAGTTAAAAGACTGTGTTGTTATGTTATGCATTTTACTGTAAGTAATTTTTTTGTATTATTTCAAATTCCTTTGTTGATTCCTATACTAATGGAAAGTCAGGCTGCTCTGTGTATGCAGCGATCAGCATCATTAAGCTAGGCAGGCAGTCAGAAGTCACCATCAATGTTTCCATGAGGGAAAGATCAAAGACTCTGCCTCAGATGTCTAGAAGCTCCCCGGTTGCTGTGCTTTTTTTATGTGTGTAGTACCACAACTTCACCCTGAACATTTGTCAAAATGTCAAAATATTTTTTCTTCTCCTTTCAGGTGGAATCATCGATACAAAACACCAAAGGCGTTATGACTGTGGTGGTCTTCCTTTTGCCAGTCTGTAATAAGCTCTTAAGAAAGGTAAGAGATCAGAACAGGGTAGAACAGGTCCCGCACCTTACAATCATTTATGAGGTTACATCTATGTGCTGCTAGTGAATCAATGCAGTGTCTACTCAAGACGGCTTATAATATAGAACTAACTTGATCGTTATTGTTTCAGCAATAGCAGAACTGCATTCAATCCTTCTACCCTCTGATATCAGAGCCATACGAACCAGTACAAAATTCTAAAAATTCTGTTAGAACTACTGATGAGATGTTTTTTTTCTCCTGTCATGATCTTACTTCTCTCTCTCTTTCTTCCCTTCATCTGTAGTCCAAGTCAGAGAGGAGCAGCCTAGAATCACCACAGAACTGGAGAGACAAGCAGCTGCCAACGGCGGTCAGGGAGGACGCAGTCAACGGCAAGAGCAGCAACGGCTTCGGGGTGAAGTCCCTGGAGCAGCACATGGCCAGCCTCACCTTCCTGGAGAGCAAATAGCCCCTGTGAAACACCCCACCCCAGCCCACGACACACACACACACACCCCGCTCCACTCTAAGATGCCACACCCCTGACGAGTCCTTTTCACAAGACCTTCTGGAGCAACTGTCTTACTGGGCAGACAGGAAGAAAATGCATACACACACACGCACACACAAACGCACACACACACACACAAACACACTCGCACACGCACACACACCAGATTGCAGTGCACTTGCTCACGGCGTGCCTCCTGCTGTAGTGACATTAATTTGCTTTGTGGTGCGCAGAACTTCATGACCTGTTTGCCTCATTTTACAAACACACACACACACACACACACAGAAAACATCATTCAGTCTGTGCATGTCTTTCTGTAAAAGCAAGCCTCTTGTTTACTGTCGTCATGCAAAAAGAAAAAAAGGTGTACTTTCAACCTCATAGGTGTGACTGTGCTTCTCATCATGACAACTTTGCTGAAAAAAAATGTTATCCTCAGATCCCTGTGCTGCAATGCAAATGAGAGCGGCCTTCGAGACATTTTAGACACACACTAATTTATCTGCCTCACTGTTGCCAAATATGTATATTAAATTGGTCAATCATCAGTAGGTGCACTTGGCTTACTAATAGTCTATAATATTAACTCCCCGTGCTTCCCAACAGCTAAATGGGGAATGATTTTGAATAATTGCCTTTTAAATGTCTGGTCATCAGAGTACGATTAAAAAAAATATATATTTTCGAAAAAAAAAAAAAAAAAAAGAATAATAATTCTGAAGAATGTGTATCTTTGCCACAACAGTACGGTGACCGTGTTTCATTGCAGGGACACCAGTCCCTTTTAAATGTACTCGTTATATGGATTCCCAGTACGGACTGCCATGTAGACCACTGTGATGCATATTGTTGTTGTACTTGAAACATAAAAAGATGTCTATGGAAATGATGTTTGTTACTTTAAAAGAATATTCAAAAAAGGTTAGAATGAAGACAGGAAAAAAAGCTTTAGAGTTGATAATGTGTGCAGCTATGAAACTGAGTAAACCTCTCAGATGAAAAGTGCTAGTTTTGGACCATCAATCCTTTTGACAGTTTGAATGATTGCTAAGCCAACAGAAGAAAAAAAATCGAAATATATACCTTATTTTTCTTAAAGTATGGATGATTGTCATTTATTTATGTATTCTCACCAACAAAAAATAAATATTCTGCTGTACAATGTTGCCTGTCTTGGATGAGCCGAGAATGAATATGTAAGTCTGAACGTAACAACCATTTTGAGTAAGCACAAGCTTTTATCTTTTTTGATGACCTCCATCGCACACTTTAAAGAACTCGTAAAGAAAAAAAGGTCTGGACAAGCAACATCTTCTCATTAAATACATTTGACAAGTATCCATGTAAAATTGACAAGCTTTTAATTTGATCAACCAAAAAAAAAAAGAAATAAGATCTCACTATTTGAAATGCATAACTTAAGGTTGAAGGCACAGTGCAGTATTTTTCAGTGTGTGCTAACAAAGAATAAACTGAGATAGTCATTGCCCAAGCTTTCTGTACATGGCATCTTCGATCCATTCCCAACTTTGACCTCTTGGGACCCCCAATATGCTGGTCTTCTTCAGTGAGGGCGTCAAAGGTCTCAGTGATCATCTTTCTATACTTTCGCCCACATAATAGGGGTTAGAAGTACCCCAGTAAACTGGCTGGCCATTGGCCCTACTATCCCCTCCTCAGCATGGCTCTGGCTGCTGATTGGCTCGTTTAGAGACGACCTCTTCGTATTGCGCCCTGCTCAGCAGACCCTCTGTCACGGTTTTGCTCTCCTCGAATTTCGGGAGGATTACGGCGATGTAGCCTTCTGTGGAAGGCTGTTGGAATTCAAAGAGAGGCACTATTATTGATGCTGAAATACCAGGTGACCGAATTTAAAAAAAAAAAAAAAAAAAAAAAAAAACAGTTCCGCACTTAGTTTGACAGCATTACGATGTTTCAAACGGCACTCTAAAACATATAATGAAAAGATGCAATCACCTTTTGCAGCAGGAGGTCGGGCCTTTTCAGAATGTCTTCATTCACTTCTACGAGCCGGCCTCTGATGCAGCTGTCAAGAGGAGCACATTCATTTCAGAGAGTAGATATCATCAGTTACCTCAGGGCCAGAATAAAAAGTACTTTTTGGACTGTGTTTGGCTATAAGGGTTGTCGCCTTTTATACACCGCTCAACAGGATGTGACTTCAGTTCGGTTCGAGCCCCCAAACCGAGAGGGCCATTCAGAATAAAACTGTGAGTGGTCTGGGTTCACAGAGTTCAGTAATCCAACACCAGAAGAGAGAAGCTACTCATGACAACTTTCTTTCAAAGGATGTCAAGAAAACATATTATGAACATGCTTCAAGTTTAATGTTTAAAAAAAATAAGAGCTACACATGCATCAACCTACAGTAGTAATCCACTGAAGACTGCATGTGGGGAAATGACTGCCTCCATCCTTACCTGAAAATGGTATACTCAACTCCGTCTGTGCACATGATTCTACAAAGTGGGGCATATTCTGTGAGAAACTGGCCTCCCTGAAAGAAGATAAAAGCAGAACTATAAATGTAAGATTTTGAGGCCCATAGCCACAAGAATGACATGTTCCTCTTCTAAACTCATCAAGGGATGCTTGGGATATACTGAAATTCGGCTTTGAGCAAAAGAATGACATTTTAATTCCTAATGCAAAGCAGTTGACAGACTCACTCGCTTTGACTTTCCAGACACTTTATTTTTCAATCGGCTGCAGCCAGCACTGATCTGATAGTTGATGCTTTTGATTGAACGTCCATCCTGAAGGATAGGGTGTGTCTCAGCAAGGGTGATCACACAAATTCTGTGAAAACAAATGCAGCCAATGAAACAAATGCCACCTCAAAACATCTATGTGGCCACAGAAAGCTTACAGGGAACATTGGTGCTATTTGACACACACAAACACACATCTCAAATTCATTAAAATGAAACAAACCATAGACTGCAACAATTTACACACGCTTTATGTAACCTACCCTGTGCCGATTTGCACTCTTTAACGGAAAACTATTTGATATAATATAAGCAGTGCTAAAGTTTCACATCACCCCATTCAGACCACTCGGGCCTCACCGTCCTCTAATTACCTGTTCGAGTGCTGTAAAACGCAATGGTCCTCACATGCGTTTCCTTTCAGATCTGAAAGGGGAACAAATGTGACAGTAAAAGAAATGCTAGCAGACTCACAAACATGTTTTAATACAATGGCATCTACATACGTCACAGAATAGATTAACAAATTAGTATATCACCTTCAGATGTTTGACACACGGTAATAACATTGTACAATCACAAACAGCCGATTAACTTCTCATATCTCAAACCATTACATAGGCTACCAACAGCCTGAGGTTACCTGTTCTGTACCAACGTGTGTAATATCGGTCAATCACAGAAGGTGCCTCTTTATGTTCTGATATTTCCATTTCGCAAAAGGTACCGATCGAGGTCGACCTGCAGAATAAATTTCTGAGAAAATGATGGCTATTAGAGCTACGATTAAACTAAACCTCACAATTAGACGGCTTCCGTAATAAACTCAGGCAACACATTTACAACGGCGACAACTCGAATCGAGTTTCTCCCTCGTGATTTCACAAGTTACTTTACTACAGATGAATGGCTCTTTACTGCCATCTATCGAAATGGAGTAAATAGGTGCAGACTTCTTCGTTGACTTTAAAGATGATCATCATGACCACAGACATAACTTTATTATTATTAGTAGTAGTAGTAGTAGTTTTACTTCCATAAATAAACGGGACATACGTTTCGTGACTAAACGGCATACTATTAATATGTGCCATTTGAATGAGTCATTCAGGAAAAGCGCAAAAATGTAATCTTTCGACAAGCACTTGCTTATTATTCCTAAAATCAACCACGCTACACACATTTGATCCGAGAGGCACGACCCAAATTTGGAAATTTCTGTGTCATGACTGAAAGTTACGTTTTGCATTTTTTGTACTGTAAATATTACGACCTCCTCTCCTCACAACATATGAACTCGTATGTTCTTCTTCTCTCTCCCGTTTATTTCACACAAGTATGAATTCAGTAAGTTTGCTTAAAATCTGAGAACATTCCGCATGTCTGCGGAACTCTAGAAGTCTAGCGTTCTTTCTGCCATACAGTATTTCTGTTACACAAGAGAGGTATCCAAGATGGCGCCGGCCGTAATACAAACATGCCATGTCGCATGTTGTCCAAATCGAAGTCCTAATGTTGTATCTTGGAGTAAAAGAGGCCTGATTGCTTTTGGGACATGCCATTCAGTGGCCCTGTATGATCCTCTGGTAAGTAGTCCTTTAGTTTGTCTAATTGTCTTTTAATCTTGTAATATGTGACTTAACGCCAGCTCGTTCTGTAAGATGGCGTCCTACGTCAAACTGTCCAGTTAATACCTAAGTAAAAACCTTGATAGATAGATTTGCTGTACATTATTCTATTGTCCAGCTGTTAGAAACACTTTCTCTTTACTAGCTACTTGGCTCTTGCTTACTGCTAGGCTGTCTGTGGGGTGGATATGTTTGTTGCAGTTTGCAAGGCAAACAGTTGGCTAACCTGTTCGTATGAGCTGAAGTATAACTTGGGTATCATGACGTGAATGGATGGTAGAATCAAGGAGCGTTGTCAGAGAAAATGATCTGCCTTTAATTCTCTCCTTGGTCACGCTTATGGTTTTATCAGGAGAGAACCGCAGTTACCATTCTGAACGGACACACTTCTCGGGTGAATGCTGTCAAGTGGGTGCACAGAGAGGATTGTGGTGAGTTACCATTTCCAGGTTACATGCTTCGCTCCGAACCCGTACTGACCCTGATTGCTCTCAACGTAATGATAATATTCCACTGCAGGTCCCGAAACAGAGTTGGTGTCAGGAAGCTCAGATAATAGCGTGATCCTCTGGACGAATGTGGACGGGCAGGTGCGTACTATACAGAATAACACTGATACATTTTAGTGATACAAAAAGTTATGGAGAGATTAAATTAATGTTATCTGACATAATCATTTAGTATATGCATCACTAGAGATGAGGTTTGGGCCTAAACCCACAATCACTGTACAATAGGCAAAGGTATTTGAGTTATGCTGCCTTTGTAGAATACTTAAATCTATTTCTAAATCTAAAATCTAGTCAGTTTCAGCTATGAATAAATCAATTAATCAACCATTACTGCTGTGGATGATGGCTAGGCTAAGGTTCTTGGTTCTTTGTGTATTTCTGCCTGTGTATAGTACCCATCCTCAGTAAAATGTATTGGACACACTGGTCCAGTTTGTGCTGTGGATGCTGTACCCCTGGATGCCTCCCAGTTGCTCATCGTCTCTACAGCTTCAGACTCCACAGTGAAGCTATGGCTACGAGGTGATGGTGGTAAAGGTAAGCTCTAATCCACAGGGGCCAGAGCATTACAAAAAAAAAAATTCTCAGAGAAATGATATATGTGGGATATCTAATTTTGTGTCTGCGAATCAAAGTATGGCTAAGTATCTGACCAATGCGTATTGTGGCGACAGTTGATAGAAAGAAAGAAAGAAAGAAAGAAAGACATGGCCGTGCTGTAAAGTTGTAGATTTTGTTCAGTAAGGTTTTATTTTTGCTCACAATCCGACAAGAACAACCAGGGGAAGAACCAGCAATGAGGAGAACTTGAGTTGAGAGGGACAGCCTAGATAACGGCTATGTTAGATTTACTGACTAGCCTGACACCTACTGGATAGTTTTGGTAATAATAATGTAAATGCCTGAGTTCTTGCCATTGATAGTTTTGTCTGTGGTGTGTGTGAGGTTCACATGGCGTCATGTTTGATGTATTATCTGTCTCCTATTTACATATTTATTATTTTGTTTCATGTTTTGAGATTAATAAAAACAGACGTATGTGTGGATTGGGCCGACATGTTTTACTCTCTATGGATCATTACTTGCACGGAATGACGTGTGTAATGCTACCTTCACAAAGACATCAAGTTACGTTTTTTTTATGTATGAGCACTACATTTCTCCACACTTCATAGTGAACCACCTTTCATAGATACAGACATTCAGGATGGTAGACTGCCTTTTTGAAATATTGCTATTATACTGGAAACACTGTCTTAGTAGCTGAAACAGGGGGAGGAAGTGAGTGATTTTGCATGACAGTTTTGGGAAAACTGAGAGACGTCCTCGGGGTTGGTCCTCTGATCTGTGCAGACAGACACATGTGCCATTGTGTTCCTCCTTCCCCTGGGTGTCTGGGAACAAAGCAACAACCCTTGACAGATGTCATCATCAGTACACGTTTGAAATGCACAGTAATTTCGCCTCTGCAGTTTCGACAAGCAATTAGGATGGGGGAGGGGGTTGTTACAGGGGCCAGTTAATTGTTTGTCAGAGCAACTCCTTATTAATTGTCAGATATTTTTTGACTTAATTGCGCCTTAGACTAATTCCTGTGTGTGCGTGTGTGCGTGTGTGTGTGTGCGTGCTCTTCCTAAGTGGAATGCCTGCAGACGCTATCTTTTGGGAGTGGCTTCATGATGGATGTCTCCTTGGCACTGTTGCCAGGCAGCGGAGGTAAGCCGTTGACGACTACACACTATATTTCTTTCTCTCTCCCTCCCTCCCTCCCTCTCTCTCTCCCTCCCTGATCACCTCATCAATCTGCATTGCCACTGCTTGCCTCTCTGTAAACGACAGAACGTCATGTTGGAGAAACATCTGCTCCCCACCTTAGTGTGTTACTGTGTGACTCCGAACGTTCCCCTAGTGTCTGCTCTCTGAGTGATGCACTGGGATCATCTGGCAGCGGCATTTCATTCCAGTCTAGTCTTTCATAAGAGGACCTTTTCAGATAGGTCATGTACCCAACCTGATATGTTATTCATGTGCCAATCTGAAGATGAGGCATAGACCAGCCAATGTGATATCTATTTATACTATTTAAAGAAAGTATATGGCATGCAATACGGCACATGCCTTTTGTATACCTTGTATTTAGGTAGTAGGTGTGGTGGTAGCAGCATAAGTAATAATTGTGGTAGTAGTAAAGGTAAGATGGTAATAAAGAATGTAATGACAGACTCAAAGGAAAGCTCGACAGGTGTGTGTGTGTGTGGGGGGGGGGGGGGGGGGGGGGGTTATTGCATGTGGAACAGATAATAATAATGAAGACAAAAAAATGTCAGAATGAGGAACTGAGGTTTTTGATTGCAGTACCCATTCTGGCCTGCGGGGGGGACGACAGCAAGGTTCACATTTATATCCGGCATAATGAACAGGTAAGAGGACCTTATTAACCGTGATGGTGTATGCGCTGTAAGCATAGTGAGTGCGGTGTAATTTTTAAGTGCTTAAATGCTGCTTGTTGTTATGTTTGCTGAGCAGTTCCAGAGAGTGTTGTCTCTGCAAGGTCACGAGGACTGGATCCGCGGCGTGGAGTGGGCAGCCAGAGGTAGGTCCTCTCCATAAGTGTGTGTGTGTCTGTTTTTGTGGAAAATCTGTAACATGTTCATTTACAGTAGATAGACAGCTCTCTGCACATCCCCACAGTGGGACGGCAGTAGAGGTATGAGACTGCAGTGAAGACAGACCCTCTTCCCAGATGGTGATTGCTTCAAGGTCAGTTTAATCCCACAAGTCTGATGAAACGACATGAAGAGCATTAAAACAGGTTTTCTGTAGTACAGGGTACCAAACCACAAGCTGCAAGAAACTGAAGAATATGCGCTAAATGCGTAGTCCTCTCAGTGACCCTGCTGGTATAAAAGTTTTTTTTTCTCTGCCCCCCCCCCCCCCCCCCCACCAAAGACACTTTCCAGGGTTCAAGCCAACACCTTTTATTCTTTTGTGCGATGACTTACTCATAGTGTTACCAAATTATGCTGAAAATCGTGAGAACGTTTTTGATGTTATGACACGTCAGAGAAACATTGTGCAAGATTATGCTTCCGCCTCTTTAAATGAACGTCACGTCGTTCCATCCAGACTACTATTATTAAACTGGCCCCTCTGTGAGTCTGTACTGTTAAAGAACTCGAGCAGAAGTCTAGTCACGACTCGCATCCAATAATAATAACACAATTAAAAAGAAAAGGGGTCGCGAACTGTACGTTTTAAAAAAGGCCCACCCACCCACCAGCGCTGTGTCTTTGAGTTTGACTGGAGCCTCCCTCCATAATGCATGAAACGGGCTCAGGCTGACAGCCATGAGGAGCCAAGAGGAGCCACAAGCCTCTCAGGCCCTCTGAAATATTGAAGCAGGAGAGGAGAGCGGTGGAGAGCGGCGTTTTTAGTGTGTGTCACCCGCTCTTCCCACTCCAGCAGCTATGGCTGAGACTGACCCGAGGGAGTGTGTGTGTGTCTGTGTGTGTGTCTGTGTGTGTGTCTGTGTCTGTGTCTGTGTGTGTGTGTCTGTCTCCTCTCTGTGTCTGTCTCCTTCATGGCTTCTCTCCCTATAATTCTGCCTCTACCTCTTCTTTTCCCCTCTCAGAGTGAATCTTTGGTTTGTGTTTTGTTTGACGTGTTCTGTAATTTATTATTTTGTGACGCTAGTATATTTGCTTTTAATTAAGGTAATGAAGTAGCAGCAGTTTTGGTCGAAAACTAGCAATCTAACTACTGAAAAGACATGCATAAACCTTACAAATACCAACAGCAGCACAAATGGCACGAATAAAATGCTTACTCATGTCTTTTGGCGGTATAGGTAGAGATGTAGTGCTGTGAAAGGTGTGGGGTTTTTATTTATTTATTCATTTTTTACATTTTCATGGGGTGGTCTGACCCGTACCATAGAACTGCGTATTGCATAACCTAGGCAGCTATTTCAAACAACAGGTGTGTGTATCTGTCCTTCACCTGACCGTATGGCATGAAAATTAATATGAAGATGATACTAGCAATGGTTGCTTACAAAAACATGCTTCAGAAGTGGCAAATTGTTGCAAAGTGTCTCTTTTTTCAGTTGATTTCTTTCAGTTGTTTTGCCCTCACTCTATTCTTCACACCCTCCCTTCCTTCTCCCTCTCTCTCCCCCTTTCTCTCTCTCTCCTCCTTTCTCTCTGATTTTCATGTCGTTGTCTCTCTCTCTCTCTCTGATATATGCAGATGGGGAGCTCCTGTTGGCCAGCTGTGCTCAGGACTGCTCGATCCGTCTGTGGAAGCTCTTTGCCAAGGCCCCGCCCGAGGAGCACATCGGCCCGGGTGAACCTGCCCTCCGGCTGAAGGAGGACGTCTTTGAAGTGGCACAGAACGGTACTGGAGAGAACAGAAAAGAGCTCCAAAAAGAAATCCTTCTCTGTCAAATTTCTATCAGTTTTAAGTCCATTTTGACTGTCAAGTCGAAGGTACAATGTGCAAAACATGCTAATGCAGCTAGCGAACAAACCTCTGCCTTCCTCCCTCTCTCTCTCTGCTCTGTCTGACCCTGTCACTGGTGTTCTCATTTTTGATTGACACGATGATGGCCCATCCCTGATTCTGAGCTTGTGATTAGCGGCTCACTGCTTAGTGCCGCTAAGGGGAATATCTCTGTAATTCTGCCCAGGCTGCTCAATGAGACGCGGCTTACAGAAGCCCTTGGGGGCCCGAGTCCAAGTCAAGATATTCTTTTGAGCTCATTTCAAACCAAACAAAAAGGAAAACTTACATGCTGCATTTAAAAAAAAAAATCAAATCTCTTCTTAGATTCCATAACATGAATGTCTGTGTAGTTTTAATGATGTTATTTTCTTTTTCCAGTTGTATTTTTTGAGCTGGTTTGTGTGTTTCCAACTCTGATATTTATTAATTCTCTTTAATCACAGGCACTTCCTCAGTCTTTGCCATGTCTCTGGAGACCGTGCTGGCTGGCCATGAGAACTGGGTCTATGGTGTTCACTGGCATCCATCATACATCAAAGGTAAGGTTCTTTACTCTCACATCAGTGGGTTTTACATTAGCATTGTTGTGTGGTTGGTGTCTCTTCTTGTAGATTCTTCGCTTTAAGGTTATGTGGTGTTCTATTTTCCAGACATTTTCACATGACTCAAAAAAAAAAAAAACCTTGGACAAAATAACTACGGTTTTGAAAATGTTTATGTAAAGCACTTTGAATTACTTTTGTGTATGGAATATGCTCCACAAATAAACCTGGCTCATGTTGCCCACTGATGGCTTATGACAGAGTACAAACCAGCTGTCCAATTTTTGCTCTGGCTTCAGAAACACCTGAAGTGTGTCTCTTTGTCTCCCCCTGCAGATGGGAAAGTGCAACAGCCACTGAGCCTGCTCTCAGCCTCCATGGACAAGACCATGATCCTTTGGGGCCCAGAGGAGGACTCGGGGGTGTGGGTAGAGCAGGTGAGATTGGCCTCACTACAGTTCTAGTACTAACTATAAAGCAGATGGTCGTGACTGTGTATTATTGTACCGCTGCGCTGTTCTTTAAGAAAGGGCTTCCAGAGGGAGCATCAGGAAGGGACAGAAGCTCTGGAATGGCACTTGGCCTGATTTGGCATGACTGTGAATATAGTGTGGAGAATCAGATTCAGATTAGGGCCAGATTGCTGATTTAGATTTTTTACTTTGTGGGTCGGAGTATGCTCTCTGTCAGTTTCAGTGAAAGTCAGTGATCACTGCTGACCTAAAAACAGAGAGGGTAAAGGAAGGACAAAACATTGGGTAACGGGCCGCTGGGTACACCACCCTGGCCCTCTCGTTCTCCAGACCACCTCTGCACTTTCTCTATTGCCATAGCAATGTAGCATCAGCCTGAGTGCCCGCGGAACCCTCGCCAGCTTCTCCGCTATATTCCCCAATTTCTGGACCATTTAGGCATAGGAACATCTGTCACACTCTCCTCCCCCTCCTCATTCACACACACTCTCTCACACACACACACACACACACACACACACACACACACACACACACACACTGCCCTTCTCCCGTTTCCTCACTGAAACTCAAATGAAGTGTGGAAAAAAAATCTGCTTTATTTCCATCTGCCACTGTGTATGTTGAGCGACAGACAGGCGAATTCCTCATGAAACGGGCGAAGGTATGTACCTGAGGTAACCCCAACCCCATCCCTCTCCCTCTCCTCACCCCCCTTTGCCTAGTGTCAACCTCAAAGGCCCCGCTGCCTCTCACCTGCTGACGATAAGCCTATTTTCACCTCCTCTTCTTCTTTTTCACTGGCAAAGTGACAGGAGATAACAGGCCTGGCTTCAACAGCTGATCAATAAGAGTGTCTTCCCTTTTGATCTTTTCTGCATACAAGTGCCATCTTTTTTTTTTTTCTATCTTTTTTTCTTTTCTAGTTTTTGCGTTGCTTCCCCCCCTTTCACCCTGCCAACAGAAGGGGTTCCTGTTTCTGAGTTGCACCTAGTTGCTAACCAGGCCTGTGCCACAGTAGTTGGCTGACTTGCATGCTGCTACTTTTGATGAAGGGGTGGGGGTTCCACTAATGGTGTGTTTCGTGTCACGAGCTCCAAAGGGAGAAAGATGTAGAATCAGTCGTCGGCCCTTTTTTGTAGTTCAGGTGGATGAGGTCAGTTGTGTGTGTTTGTGTGTGTGTTTTCTTTTTTCTTTCTGTCTTTACACACACTACCTGCGTGAGCCTCCACGGGAGTAGTCCTCTCTTTCTCTTATTGTTAAAGTGAGTATTATATATATATATATATATATATATATATATGTATATAGCTGTGAACTGTTGTTCTCTTTTTAACAAAAGGTGGGGGGAAGCCTTTGAACTGACACTGGGGCCCTGCCTACAAAGGAACCTTGTGTCTGTTCTCACACACCGACCCACCCTTAATTGCGTATATCCACTGCCTAACCGATGAGTGGACATCTGAAGGAAGAGGGAGATGTGAACCACACGAAAGAGTATTATGGGACTTGACTGCACGCTCTGTTTGAGGCGTCTCAAAGCCAAGGGGTGGTGCATGGTAAAGGATCCAATACGTTCCTTAAAAAATACCGTTTGTCATGTCAGATTTGTACAAATCGTACCCTTGTCGGCAGACATGTAGTAAATGCCCTTGGCTCATATGTGAAGACAACTGTATGGAAGCCCAGTGGAGCTCCCCATCCCCACAGCCAGTGACTAAGACAAGACCGAACCGCAAATGACCAACATCTCTGTTGGCTAATTATCACTATTTAACAAGGAGCCCTTTCTCCACGATGATTAGTGTAATTGGTCAAATTTGCCGCCAAGCTGGCTAGCAGTGGGGTGGCCCGGCACACTGCTGTGTAAAACACGTCCCGCTAACGAGCCCCGCTGTCATTTAAAAGCTGTGTGTGCGCCGCATGGGCCGTCGGGGTGCTGGTGGGGTTTGGACAAAGGGTGGCCTGACCCCAAGGAGTCTACCCTCCTCCCTGCCACCAGCTCATGGTTGATGGTCTTGGAGCTAAATGCTCAGGTACTAATGATGCCATAAAGAGGATATCCCGGCTAGAGACTGGTACATTGCCAAAATGAGAAGTGGCCATCTCCTTGGAGCTGCATGCTTGCCTCTATGATGGCAGTAGTTGGGAATAGAAAAAAAAAGCTTTAGTTTAATCCCTGATGACCTTTCCGTTCTTTTCTGTTTTCTGAGAAATGAATGAATGAAAAAGTGATCAGATGTACATGTTCTTGTGCTAGAGAAAGGAATGAAAAGGTACAGCATATTGATTTTGTGACTGTGCAACGTCGCTCTTGTCAGGTTTCAGTATGCTCAGGCGAACACGAGCATATTGGTTTTCAGGATGCCTTTTTGGTATGAGAGAACTCAATTGTTTTTCCTTCGACTGCCAGTTGTTCCCCTGTCACGCACAGTCTGGCCTCGAAGATCACACCTCATTCTTCGCCTGTCTCCCGTCATCGCTTAGCGTCGTAAAAAATATGTCTGCCATCCCCTTCCTCCCTGAGGTCCTCCACATTGAACAGCGGGACAAATTTCCCACAACAGATCCATATCGCTGTTTTTATTTATTTTTCTTTGATTAGTTTCGTTTCTCTCTCTCTTCTCTACGCCTTCTTATAAACATGACTGATTATGTAGTTACGACTGCGAGAGTTTGGAGCGTGATTTACTATCACCATTGTGGACAGGAATTCAAAATCAATCTGCTTAATGTTGCGTCACTCTCTCGAGGACTAGGTGGAAGAGCTGGGGACCGTTTGTTGAAGCCATAGGCAGGCTTTATTGTGTGGTCATTAGTTCCGCCTTATCGACGCTTTTAGGATTGGGGATGGGGGAACGAAGCTTTGAAGGGCATCTTCAGCATGCATTCACACAGCAAGACAAACAGCTACGAGATCAGCAGTCGGGAGCTGTGGCCGTTGAAAACCCATTACGAGGTTATTAAACGAATGTGTGTTTTCTCCCAAAGTGGCCAATTGGCTTGAGTCTGCTCAGGGTTTCATTTCAGTGGTTTTCTATCAACACCAAGGTCATTGGCTTGATTACCTGAGTCTACAAGTTCAGTGTGAAGGTTTGCCTTTGCGGTCCTTCATGGTATGTTTTAATAGATCTTCACTTAAGGACCGAACCCAAACATGGCAGTGTGAAGACATGTTACTGTTTCAAACACATACCCAGCTGTCTCATACAAGGCTGGAGATTTTAGATGGAGCTTTTCCTGGGAAGGGCCATTTTCCTTCGAGGCAAGGTCTGTGGGTTTTTCAATCACTATTTTGTCAAGAGTGCAAAACCCAGGGTCCTGAAGAGTATGAGCAAACTTCTATTATTCGCATCTACTCTGCCTGAGGCCTAAGCTTTACTGCTGACAGGTCAAGGGTAGCAATCTCAAATGGCTCGTGTCAGACTACAGGGAACAAGGGCAAGTCCCACTGTGTGGTAGGGCCATTAACAATGGGATTGTTACGCAGAAATGGTGTTACTTACAGGGAGATCATTAAGCAAGGTTTAAATCAGTTTAAATGGTTTTTACGTCGGTAATTGCTTACTGGCAGGTTTCTTTGAGTGTTTTGATTCTTTTTGGTGTAGGCCTGTTTCAAATCTGATGGAGCCATTCCATTAAAATGGATTTTGTGCTATTGCACTGCCTACGGTAAGGTAATGATGCTGGTTTTAAAATGCAAATCTTCTGAAATCCCGCATTTTTAATCTTAGCAGATTTAATGATATATGGGGTCCTTATGTGTTTTTCTGGGTCTCCTGTGCTTGTTTCTCAACAAATGATCTAATCTTGTGGTGTTTTCCCGCAAATATATGCCATAAATATGAATCTAAACATGAACTCCCACAGATTAGCCTAGCTCACACTTCCCTTCGCTGTGCGCTAATGATTGCTAGTGTGCCCCTCAGTCTCAACGAATCAGGTTCTTGTTTAATTTTTCTTGTCCGTTGTTCGACTCCAGACTTGTTTGGTACCAATCCAGTGCTGTGTTCTCGAGCCCCACCACTGCCCTTATTTGTTTAATTTGACACGGAGCGCTGCGGCAGTTTTGCCTTCTTTGGGGCGCATTAGTGCGAGCCCGAGTGCAATTTATGCCTCCCTAACAGCCTCCACTTTGCATAATTTCTGCTTTGGCTTGTCTCCCTGATTTATTTTGCGTCTCCTCTGCTCTTTATGGTGCGTGTTTAATAATAGATGGTTAGATGGAGAACAGACGCGCCCGTCGCCTCTGATTTCCAAGATTCACGGTGGCCATTAATTGGATCACTTTCTCTCTCTCTCCCTCTCTCATGTCTCTTTGTCTCTCTCTCCTCCTGCCTTTATTTCTCTCTCTACCTCTCTCCATCTCCCCGCTCTCTTTTATCTCCATCGTTATTGTAAGGCAGAACTTCACAGATCCCCGAGACTATTTTAGAGCAGCGTTTCTCTCTTTCTCTCTGTGTACCGAGTCTGTTTTAATGGCCGTGACTCTGGCTGTGCTGTGTTATTTGTATGACTTAATTGCCTGCTCTATATATCTCTCACTCTCCCTCTCTCTTCTTTCCTTCTTCTTCTTTCTTTCTTTCTTTCTTTCTTTCTTTCCCTCCCTCCCTCTCTCTCTGACACCCAGGTGCGGGTCGGTGAGGTCGGGGGGAATACCCTGGGTTTCTATGGCTGCCAGATGAGTCCGGACGGGTCCATGATCCTGGCACACGCCTTTCATGGAGCGCTCCACCTGTGGCACCGGAACCAGAACCAGGAGGTGAGACGCGCACACACACTCGCACACACACACACACCGGATCTTTCACTCTAGCAGGAAGTGCGTTGGCCATTAAATGTGTGGTTATGTGTGCTCAGTTAGTATGACGCAAATGCCTGTGTGTTTGTGTATTTGTCTGTGTGCCTCATGATTATATATGTAAACATGTTTATGCCCTATGTTTCTGTTTGAGTAGTTCATCTGTCCTGTTTCTCCCTAATTGTGCACGTATGTGTGTGGGTGTCCGTGGACATGTAATGGTATGATAAAGTGCTCTCTGTAAGACTGTGTTTGGTGTTTTGCCACCAACTGTTGTTTGTGTTTGCTGTTCATATCCTTTGTGCCTGTGTGTGTACCTCTATGTATACAGCTCTGGAAAAAATTAAGAGATCAATTTCTCTGTAGCCACGTGCGTGCGCGTGCTGGTCATGCGCCTGGTCATCATGCTTTTCTGCTCTGAGGGGGTGTGTGTGTGTGTGTGTGTGTCCAGCAGGCCGAGTGGAGCCCAGCTGTGGTCATCTCCGGCCACTTTAACGCAGTGCAGGACCTCAGCTGGGACCCGGAGGGGGAGTTTGTGCTGAGCGTGGGCTCGGACCAGACCACTCGACTCTTCACGCCCTGGAAGAGGAAGGGCTGCACCCAGGTAGACCCCCTCCATGACCTTTGACCTCTGTTTCCATTTTTGTTGACATGCTTAGGTTGTTGCATTTATATTGAAACGGAATCTCAGGCAAGTGTAACCGTGTGCATTTAGCAGATGTTGTGAAGGAGTTCACTGAAATTAAGTCATCAGTTATCCCCGCAAGCTGTTATGTTGGCAGAGTGGCTTCTTCTCTCTACAGGTTGTCAGGTTACCATTAAGAAATGCGGTATGAGTCCATGAATTTGTCATAAACTGTGTGAGATTTAGTACTCCACTAAACCAAGTGGACACTTGATTAGTCTTGTCTTCTTATTTACACACCAGGCCACATCGATTAGTGTCTTATCATTTACATTTACATTTAGTCATTTAGCAGACGCTTTTATCCAAAGCGACTTACATATGCGACTTACAATGTATACACATTTTACATTTTACATTTACACTGATGGCACACTGCACATCAGGAGCAATTAGGGGTTCAGTGTCTTGCTCAAGGACGCTTCGACAGGGAATCGAACTAGCAACCTTCTGATTACTAAACGACTTCTCTACCACTGTACCACTGTCGCCCCATCATATGTGAACTATGTGTGACACCAATACAGTAAACAGCAACTTAGTATATATTATGTACAGATAATGCAAATCATAATGATTATATTGAAAATCTAATTAAAAGAAGTTCTGCTTCCTTGATCTGGGTTGCTCTAGCAAAGAAGCTTTTAATAGCATTGACACTGTAGTGCCATCAGCACATCGCTCATGTTGCGGATATATTTTTCCCAGACATTCTTGTTCTTCTCAACTCCTGTCTCTGATTTAATGATCACACGGGGCGCCCAGGAGTCCGTAACCCTGTACGGAAAAAGCGATCCTCCTCATGGGCTGATATTATTCTTTCATGCTGCACAGTACATCACCCGGGCTGACCGAGACGAGTCGAGTCGCTTCACAGGCTTTTCACTCCTCATTTTACAACGCGGGCTCAAGTGGGCACGCATTTTAAGCAGCCTCTCCCTACAGAAGTGGAGCAGGAGAGGTTTCGGTTGGGTTGGGTTGGTGGGGGGGTGTGGTAGGGTAGTTTGTGCTGTCACTTTGAACGATCGTTCATTTCCTTAAGGCTTCGTTTTCGTCCCAGGAAGATGTATAATAAGCAAACACTCATTGGGTTGGATCGGAGCACATTTGTCATGAGTAAAACACTGCATCATCAGCAGTTCAGTCGGGACAAATAGTTTAAATAATTGGACAGAGAGTCTTCTGTATTTAGTGCGGGGGAAAAGTACGCTTCTCAGCATCTTAGCGGGCAGAATCGATAGCTGATATATTCAAGTGTCGTTTGCAATGCTGCGGTACAGGAAAGTTGCCATAAACTAGTTTGAGCTTTAGCTGGCGCTTACTATTAATTTCAGTACAATCTCTCTGTTATTCTCCTTCTTTTTCCCTCTCTTTCCCTCTCCCTCTCTCTCCCTCCCCCAATCTCTGCACCTTATTCCACTCTATCTCTCCTGTCAATCTATCTCTCTCATAATCTCTATCTCAATCTCTATCTTTCCTCTCACTGTCTTTTGCATCGGTCCCTCTTTCTCACTCTCTCACTCTCTCTCTCTCTCGCTCTTGTTCGATCTCCCTCGCTTTCTCACCCCTCTTCTGATCCCTCCATTTTCTTCACAGCCCACCTGGCATGAGATCTGCCGCCCCCAGATCCACGGCTACGACATGCAGTGTCTGGCCCCGGTGGGCCGCTTCCAGTTCGTCTCGGGCGCCGACGAGAAGGTGCTGCGCGTGTTCCGCGCCCCCCGGAACTTTGTGGAGAACTTCGCCAACATCTCCGCCACCCCTCTGGAGCTGCTTCTGGCCTCCAACGTGAGTTACGAAAACAGAACATTCACATATCGCAAACATGCAGACAGTCTGGTTAGCAGGCATCTAGTGGATGCAAAACTTCTGTCATCAGTTATTTTAATTAGATTGTTACTATGATTGTTAAATATGAGTGACTAGCGACTGGTGTGTCTGAATATTGGAATTGCCGGGTATTCTCTCTGCCACGTAAGTGGTGTGTGCGAAATGTTGAATGTCTGTGTTGTGTGTGTGCATGCCTAATTTACTCAGTAGTTTACCGAGACGATTGGTTGTCATCAGTTCTTTAACCATTGCCGCCACTATGATTGTTCTATGTGACTGACGGACAAGTGTAAAGATTGAAGAGGTTCATTGTTGTGGCACTAACAGTAGCTGTGTTCTGTGCTGCAGAGGTGTGTGTGTGTGTAAAATGTTGAATGTTTAGTGTGGTTTTGTCACTCACTGCGTGTGCTCAGGACACTGCGGATCTACCAGAGGGGGCAAGCACACCTGCGCTAGGCCTGTCAAACAAAGCTGTGTTTCAAGGTGAGTACTTGCACAGTTGTTTTTTGTTTTGTTTTTATAAGTTCAGCAATCTGGTCTTCTGTGTCTTAAATTTTCTTGTCACCGAGACATGATACATAATATACTCTTATATTCCTCTTCCTCATAAGTGCACTGAAAAATGTTTATGCTGCTTAACTGAAGATGAGTTCTGTTTTGTTCACATTGATAGGTGACCTGATATCCCAGACTGGCAAGGAGGGGGATGGCAATTACAACAGTGTCTCTGACCAATACAAGGAGTCTCATTTCCAACCTCTCACTCTCAAGGGTAAATAGACTCTAGGAAAGCTACACACACACGCACACACACACACACATTATATGTCTCCATATATGTCTGCCCCCCCAACACACACACACACACACACACACACACACTGGTTGTGTCTGACACAATGATACCCCATTTTTATGACAAGTAGCTTTTAGTGGTCGGCTGCAGTTACTGAACTGTACAACCAGAGAATGAATCAGATATACAGGTGACAAGTGTTATTAGAGGACTGGAGACTATGAACAGTTAGAGAGAGAGAGGCGGTGGGGGAACTGATAAGTGGCAGTGGGGGTTGGGGTGGAGAGTGAAGAAGGGGTCTGTGTGGCTTGTGAGCCCCTGGCAAGCTCCTTAATCTGAAATCATAATTAGAGCGACGGCTTATATAATTTTGGAAAAAAAAGTTGCAATATTGATGAGCGGCGGCTCCAGAGAGGGAGCAGTGAGGCGAACACGGGAGCCTCTGACAGAATAAAGCGCCTCCTTGGTCTCTCTTGTTTTCAATTGTTAGCTCTTGTTCTCTCTTATCTCACTCTGTCCGTCTCTCTCTCTCTTTAGCTCTTCTTTCTTTCTTTCTCTTTCTCTCTCTCTCTCTGTCTCTCTTTTTTCCCTCTCTGTCCATGGAGGTGAGACTGGGACACAATTAAAGTGAAAGTCTGGAGAATTGGGCAACAAATGAAATTGGGGAGTTTGGGGGGGGTGGGTGGGTTGGGTGGGTTGAGTTTGGGTGCGAGGCAGCAAGGGCCATTTCAGGACATTGGCAGATGAGCCAGTCAGCCCCTTGCATAAGCGTCTGAGTGAAGAGACGTCGGAACCCAATGGGTTCTCCCTGCCGGCCGGCAATCTGCGAGACGGCTCGGCTAAATCAGGTTTGCCGCAACCTATTTCTGAGCTAGCAGATGCTGAAAATTGAGATAAAGGGCACATTTCTTTTTTTTTTTTGGTGGGAGGCTGAATGGGCTTTTTATGAGAACATTGGTGGGATTTCTACGGATGCAGAACCCCGGGTGGGGTACGGGGCTGCCTGGTATATTAGACCAAGGAGAATGTCTAGGGAGGCTGGCGACACGTGTAGATTTATATTGCTTTTCTTTCTTCATTTGTTTGTCTGCCTGGCTTCAGTTTGTCTGACTATATTTCACCATCCACTAGTTGCTCTCAGCCTGTTGATTTTGTGCTTTTGGGTTTTTGTGTATTCATTTCTGTTGCTTTTGTTTGCTGGTTTGTATGTGCAGCGCCGCCGCCAGAGGACCACCTTCTCCAGAACACTCTATGGCCAGAGGTCCAGAAACTGTAAGTCCCCCCCCCCCTCCCCCTCCCACTACCTTAAAACCCCACCCCTCTACAACATGAGCCACAGAGCTGCCTTCAGGCCCCCCTCCCCCCACCCCCTGCTGTTTGTTCATGGAGCAGGTGAATTATTTTTCTTCTCGATGGAGGTGTCAAGGCGTCGAGTGCTTGTTCCGCCGAGTGCCACGTCCTTCACAAAAAGCCTGACATATTATCCTGACTTTTACTCAGAAGTGCAGCCATTGTGTTGTTGATGGTTGCTGGCAGTGACACACGCTGGTAAATGCATTTCTCAATAGTACAGAAATCAATCTCAAGTAGGGTCCAGTTTTATATAATTTATTTATTTACATCAGCCTCACACATTTGCATATAACCATGTGCTTCAATGATGGCAATTTCAGCTCAGTCCAAAATGTCTGCCATTGTAAACTCCTACGAATGACTTCTTCATACTTTTTGATGTGTTTTTCACTGTTCACATGCATCAAGTTCAAAGCCCAGGGCCCAATCAGAAGCTCTCGTCATTAGTCAGAGAGAGAGCTTTGAGCTCTCCGTTGCTCTCAGATGGTGTGTGTTTATGTTTATCCCCTTCAGTGCTCTAAGCACTCACTTAATGGCTAATGATGAGCAGTCACTCTAAGGTCTGCCTGAGAGTCATACTTCTGAGAATTGGTGGGGGTGTGTGTGGTGTGTGTGTGTGTGTGTGTGTGTGTGTGTGTGTGTGTGTGTGTGTGTGTGTGTGTGTGTGTGTGTGTGTGTGTGTGTGTGTGTGTGTGTGTGTGTGTGTGTGTGTGTGTGTGTGTGTGTGTGTGTGTGTGTGTGTAGCAGCTGCACAGCAAGTGAAGCGTTGTTGATTGATTGATCTGATTGACGGCTCGTTTGCATCACGGCTCCCCCAAACAAGGGCGAAGTCCGTCCTTTAGCTCGGTGGAACCGCACTGAGACAGCTGATCACCCTCCCCTTTCTCCTCCTCGCAGGTACGGCCACGGCTTTGAGCTCTTCTGCCTGGCGTCGGATGCGGCAAGGACGCTCGTAGCCTCCGCCTGCAAGGTACGCGCCTGACAACAACAGGGCCGCCGACAGACACACCGCCATGCAGCTAACATCCAGTCAGACGACTAAACAAACACAAGACACCTGCGCTCACACTGATACACACACACACACACACACACACACAAACACTCTGTCTGTCCCTTCTCTCTCACTCACACACACACTTACCACACACACAAACACACTGAAATTCCACCATGCTAGCAGATGCTGGTGTAATTAATTCATCTTGGTGGCTGGTCAGCGGTCCCACCAGAGCACCTGTCTCACAGGCCAGCGCAGAGTGTTTCATTAGCCACCGAGCAGCCGTGCTCCCAAAGGTCAACCAGGCAACAAGTGACACCATCTACCCACACATCTCTCTTCACCTCTCCCTTCCTCTACTCCCCTCCCCTCTCGCTTTCTTTTCTCCCTCTGAATTTCCTCTTTAATTGGGTGTTTTGCGGTTAGCTGAGAGCGATGGGGCAGCGCCCTGGCTGGCTGTCATGTTCTGGAGGAAGGGAAAACAAGAAGAAAAATATGGTAGCATTGAGGAAGGCAGTGTCCCCATATTGAGCTCTTTCAGCACATGGCTGTGGATGGCTGTACACCACAGGGCAGAGGAGAAGAGATCAGGTCAGACCAGCTGCGCTTCCCCAGCCTGGCGTTAGCACCGACTGAAGCGCCATTAGGGGCGGGGGGGATGGGGGGATGGGGGTTCATCCAGAGATCCAGTGACCCAGCCCAAGGGAGAACCAGGGTGGTGTGTGTGGGCTAGACTGTGGATGGCCAGCTGTGTCTGTGTGGTCAGGGAATTACATTCAAGATGGAAAGAGTAAGTTCAAAAGGTTTTTGTGAGTTGAATTTACAGTGACAGGGTTTTGGAAAGT
Source organism: Clupea harengus (assembly GCF_900700415.2). Taxonomy (NCBI): domain Eukaryota; kingdom Metazoa; phylum Chordata; class Actinopteri; order Clupeiformes; family Clupeidae; genus Clupea; species Clupea harengus. The sequence continues at coordinate 16,808,584 of NC_045170.1, forward strand.
TTGGAAATGCTTCCGAATGTTTGTTGGGTTATGTTTGTGTTGGGTTTTTAGTGTAATTTCCAATTGCAATCTGTACTTGCAGATTTCGTCTGAAATGTCCTCATTTTAAACTTGGCCCTCTAACATTATACTGGAGAATATGTGTGTCTACTTTTTTTAAAATTACATACAATTCTTTCTTACTCCTCCACTTTCTTCTCCTTCACCTCTGTCTCTTTTTTCTTCTTCTTCTCGCCCCTCTCTCTCCTCTCCCCAGGCAACTAAGGCGGAGCACGCATCCATTCTGCTCTGGAGCGCCTCCTCCTGGCGACAGCTGCAATCTCTGCCGTGCCACAGCCTCACAGTCACGCAGATGGCCTTCTCCCCCGACTCCCGCCTCCTGCTCGCCGTCTCGCGTGACCGCACCTGGTCGCTATGGAGACGCCAGGATCCCGCCCCCGACAGCACAGGTAGAGACACAGCCCTTTTAACCCTCGACATCGCCCCTGAGAAGTGTAAGGCAAACGAACATTTCTTTTTGTTCTGAAAATTCCATCCTTTCAGATGGTCAATAAGGTGTTATTGGTCTAGGGACTGAAGTCATGAGAGGCAAGAGAAAAATTTCTCAGCTGCATGCTGTAGACCCCCCCCCCCCCCCCCATAGAATGTGTCCAATTCCCATTGGAGATAAGCAGTGGTAAATTGTATTTGACACTAAATAACTGGAGGGTCTGCACATCTCTCTGTTTTTTCTCTTTCTCTCTCATCCCCCTCCGTCTGTTTATTGCTCTCTCGCTCTCTCTCTCTCTCTCTCTCCCCTCCCTATCCCTCTTTCTTACCATCTCTCTCTCTTCTTCTTATCTCTCTCTCTCTCTATTTTTTTTCCTTCTCTCTCTGCTGGAAGATGGGATCTGCAGTCTGTTCTAGTTCAGGCCTACATTACTCACAGCCCCTCAAATACAGGGTTAGGAGGAGAGGTATGTGTGTGTGTGTGTGGGGGGTGGTAGATGTGTGTAGAGCAGTGTAGAGCAGTGTAGAGCAGTGTAAGTGCCCATCAGACAGCCCCCTCCTCCTCACGAAACGCTGTCTAGTCGCGTCAGCCACCGAGAAATCTCTATCCAACAGATGAGCCCTGGCCTCCAGTACGAGCTTTGTCTCTTAACACTCTCTTTCTCTCTTTTTCCTCTCGCTCTCCTGATAATGAGTTCCCACTTGCCCAGCCAATGGCTTCCCAGCTGTCTGATCGGGTCCTCTTGTATGAGGCTCCCATTGGCTGACTCCCTCTGCCTCTCAGGTGCAGGCTGAGTGTGACGGCGCCTCTTGACACGGCCGGCTGGAGATATGACATTAGAACTGCTAACGACACGGCCGCGACCCAGTGACATTTAACCACATCACTGTCTCTGAGAGGGGTAGGGAGGGAGAGAGAAAGAGAGAGAGGGAAGAAAATGAGGTACAGGAAGAGATACAAGAGTTACATGGGAAAAGGGACACTGATGGTCACTAGGGAGTGAGTATGTGTGATGGGTGTGTGATAAGAGCGGAAGTTAGCCCAATAAAGAAACAAACAGCCTCACAAGGCCAACGCTATGTCAGGCTAACGCTATGTCAGGCTAACGCTATGTCAGGCTAACGCTATGTCAGGCTAACGCTATGTCAGGCTAACGCTATGTCAGGCTAACGCTATGTCAGGCTAACCTTATGTTTCTAGGCCATGAACTGATTACTGTGCTCTGAAAAAGGCTATCCCCTTGTGTTGTGTGAGCTTGCGGTGACATGGAGCTGTTTGTTATAAAGCACCTCTCTCGCCCTTTAGCTCAAATATGGTGTGTTTGTTTCTCATTGTTCACAGAGCCACTTTTCTCTCTCTACGCAAACACCAGCAAGAATACAGCGGTACACACGCGCATCATCTGGTCCTGTGACTGGAGCTTTGACAACAAGTACTTTGTCACATCAAGTCGGGACAAGAAGGTATGGCACACTGCTGGCTAGATGAAAACACAACCCAATGTGAAGGCAGAGCTGTTTCATTGTTACCCTGTGCTATTTAAAGTTAACAGGCCAGTATAAATATGTAATAAAGAGTGTGTGTGTGTGTGTGTGTGTGTGTGTGTGTGTGTGTGTGTGTGTGTGTGTATATGTATATATATATATATATATATATATATATATATATATATATATATATATATTTCACACACACACACATACAGTATATACACATACTGTACACATAGTATACCTTTAGGTAGTAAAGTATATAGCTAAATACATATGGACATATATACACATGCAGAAGATGCAATGTGATTTGGACAGAGTACATTAGTGCAACTGTTTTGGGGTGTTCAGTAGAGGAACAACTGTAGGAAAAAATCTATTCCTTAGCCTACTGGTACGAGGAGGCATCTGTATCGCCTCCCTGAGGGTAGTTTTATGAGCAGTCCATGAATGGGGTGTGAGGTGTTCTTGATGATGCTCTGTGCCTTCTGCAAACATCGTTTGCGATGGATGTCTGGCACGCGTGGGAGCTGGGTGCCAGTGATGTATTGGGCTGTCTTCACCACCCGCTGAAGGACCTTTCTATCAGCAACAAAGCAGTTCCCATACCATGCTGTGACGTAGCTGGGTCCATATGTTCTCAATAGAAGCTCACAGAGATCTTTGAATGCAACCGAGCTTTCTTTAGTGTTCTCAGAAAGTGAAATCGCTTGATGAGCAGATACTTTGGTAGGCCAAGAGAGATCCTCCGAGACGTGGACCCCCAGGTGTTTCCACCTCAGACACATGGATGTAGATGGGGATGGGAGATGTAGTCTACTATGAGCTCTTCTGTTTTCTTGGTATTTAAATCCAGATTCCTTTTAAACCAGGACACCAAGCGGTCAACCATGTGTAATTATGATTACACTCTTAACTAAACCAGACTGTTGACAGGAAATACTTACTTCTAGGCTTCTGGCCCTGTTATCTGATTGTGGGATTTAGGAACAAAATCATTTTGTGCTTTGTTTTAATGTGCACATTAAATTTATTATTTTGCTGCAAGATTTTGTGTGTGTGGACAGGTAATTCTCAAGTGTGTGTATTTACAAATGTGTGTGCGTGCGTCGGTGTTTGTGTGGACAGGTAATAGTGTGGGGTCACGCCGCCTCGGGTGACGTTGTGGGCCAGGGCGCTGACCCCATCAGGCCCTGCTCATCCGTGCTGGACGTGGGCGACTCGGCCACAGCTGTGGCCTTCTGCCCCTTCCCCTGCCCCGACAACAGGTACGAAACAACCCCCTCA
>NC_045170.1:16816853-16861853 GCF_900700415.2 Clupea harengus
AGCTGAGGGTGGCTATATGGTAGAATCTGCTGGGTTAAAATTCTACAAACAAATGTAATAGCATGTTCTATGGTACTAAATAGAATCTGTGGTATAGAGTTATGGATATTGAATGGCCATCATTAGATGAATAGGGCTCATGGGACTGCAATAGCTGGGTTACAGTTTCAACTAAAGACGGGAAAGTCCACAAATATTGAGAACTGATGTGTATTTGGGGTCCCCCCCACCCCCCAAATGTCCCTTTACTTGCATCCAATACTGATATTTAATCTCTTATATACAGTGCCCTCCACAATTATTGGCACCCCTAGTGAATATGAGCAAAGCAGGCTATAAAAAATATGTCTGCTGTTTATCCTCTTGGTCTTTCACTCAAAATATTCACAAAAATCTTACCTTTTCATTGAAGTAAAACTATTGAAAGAAAAAAAAACTGTTGACATTAAATAAATATTTTCCCCCAAAACATGTGTGCCACAATTATTTGCCAAGATAACAGCTCTGAGTCTTCTCCTATAATGCGTGATGAGGTTGGTGAACACATGGCACGGGATCTGAGACCATTCCTACATGCAGTATCTCTCCAGATCCTTCAGATTCTGAGGTCAACGTTTGTAGACTCGGCTTCAGCTCATCCCACAGATTTTCTAAGGCGTTTAGGTCGGGGTACTGTGATGGCCATGGCAAAACCTTTATTCTGCCGTCGGTGAACCATTTTTGTGTTGATTTTGAGGTGTGCTTCAGATCATTGACCTGCTGGAAGGTCCAGCCACAGCCCATTTTAAGCTTACTGGAGGGGGCTGTTAGGTTTTCATTTAATATCTGCTGGTATTTGATGGAGTCCATGATACCATGTATCCTAACAAGATGTCCAGGGCCTTTGGAAGAAAAACAGCCCCACAACATCAACGATCCGCCACCATACTTCACATTGGGTATGGGGGTCTTTTCTGTATGGCTATCTTTGTCTACGCCAAACCCACCTTTTGATGTTTGTTGCCAAAAAGCTTTATTTTGGTCTCATCTGACCATATAACTCGGCCCCATTGAAAGTCTGACTTACATTTGGCAAACTGTAGGCGCTTTAGTTTGTAGTTGATTGACAGCAGAGGCTTTTTTCTGGCAACCCTCCTAAACAACTTGTGGTGATGTAGGTGGCGTCTGATTGTAGTTTTGGAGACTTTCTGACCCCAAGACTCAACTCACCTCTACAATTCTCCAGCTGTGATCCTAGGAGATTCTTTTTCCAGTCGAACCATCCTCACGGTGCGTGGGGTCAATGTACACACACGTCCTCTTCCAGGCTGATTCTTAACATCTCCTGTCGCTTTAAACTTCTTAATTATTTCCATGATAGTGGAAATGGGTATTTTCAACTCTTTAGAGATTTTCTTGTGTCCATTTCTTGATTTTGTGCAGCTCCACAACTTTCCGTCGCACATCGCCACTGTGTTCTTGGGTCTTTCCCATAGTGATTAATGACTAATGGAATTTGGCCTGTGTCACCTCATATTTGTACGCCAGTGGAACAGGAAGTCATGGAGTTAAGAGTTCCTTATCAAACAGGTGAACTTCAAAATGTAAAACATGACTGGAAATAAACTTCAGTTAGATTTTAATTATAAGATTTTTCTAGGGGTGCCAATAATTGTGGCACACATGTTTTGGGGAAAAATATTTATATAATGTCAACCATTTTTTTTTCTTTCAATAATTTTACTTCAATGAAAAGATAAGATTTTTGTGAATATTTTGAGTGAAAGACCAAGATGATAAACAGCAAAGACATATTTTTTTATAGCCTGTTTTGCTCATATTCACTAGGGGTGCCAATAATTGTGGAGGGCACTGTAGGCCTACATGGTCAAAATACTAATCAATGACTTATCAATGATGGACGGAAGAGCCAAGTCATTTTTTTTTTTTCATTTTATTAATAAACCAGTTTTTGCAATAATTTATTAAAAATGTTATGGTTCCATGCAGTTTTACGGGGTACATGAATATGAAATGATCACATCCACTTTTATTTTTGAAAAAAAAAGAAAGGAAATAAAACTTGTGTGCCGTCACACAGAGCTGAACATCAGTGACACATTGAGGTGTTGCACGTCTAAAAGTACTTTTTTAATATATTTTTTTAAAATTTAAAGACAGAAAAAGAAAGCAAAAAATATAAACTAAATAAAAAAAAAATGGTGAATCTCCTAGATCTTGATGGGCACGAATGTTTTTGTGTGTGTGTGTGTCTGAAAAAAAAGAGAACTAGCCCAGCACTGAACACAGAACAGCAGTCTATTAGCTCAATGTAAACGTGGAGACGGTACATGGTCATAGAGTGGCTGCACAACCACACTCACCTCCAACATTCATTTTTGTTTGTTTTTTTTCCATTTTTTTTCTTCATTTTTTTATCTTTTCATTTTAACACTTTCCCACCCCATACACACACACACTCACATACACACACTATCATATAATACCTCTACAGAAAAATGTCTTGTATACAATATGTACATCGAGATAAGTCTGTCTTTCTCATAGGATGCTGAGGTGGCCTGTGTATCATCATACAACTGTCCCTTGGCCAATAACCGTAAAACAGTTGTCCATCCTGACCAACATTTGTTCAAAAATGTTGTACAGTATTATTGATTCCTAGAGCCCCATTGCGCATTGTCCCAGACACAGATCAAAGAAATATATACCTTTTATAGAGGAACAATTCAAAATTTAAAGAGGTGTTTCACAACAGGGTGGACTTTGTTGGAGCTTTTATTGCCTGTGAGACTCTTATAAAAAGTTATGCCATAAAGACCTCCTTGGTAGTGGACCACCACTGTCTGTGTACAACAACGTTTTTTTGTTTGTATTTCGAATATCTCACCCGCAACACAACGTACCTTCTGGTGATCAGTTTGGGAAAAGAAAAGAAAGTTTAAAAAGATGGACTTGAGACAAAAAGGTAAATTCACATTTAGTCCACTTGCCAAGTAATTGAAAGATAGAACTGAAATTTGTGATCGACCCTAAGTCAAAGCACAAGCAAACAGTGACAGCTTTGTGTGGAGAGTTCTGTTGTATTCTATAAATGCCCCACCATCTGTGGATCACAGGACAAGTGACCTGATCCGAATCCCGAATCCCAACAGCCAAATACTGAAACACCTTGTCAATCTAGAGCAGAGGATGTGGTAGGTGTTCCCCAACAAACATTGTGCTGACTTTTTTTTCATCTAAATGTCAACAACAAAAGGCAAAGTCCTGCACATTGACACATGTGACCTAACCTGTCAGAACAATCAATGGTTTTAGAAAAAATGTCCTTGTGAATCCTGTGCAGAGTTTCAATGTACATGGTTTGTCATTAAACATCTGTACATTACAGTACATAAACACAAACACACGCTGTAAGGAACAAGAAGTTGTTGCAATAAGCAGTGTGGAGGTGCTGGATTGGACAGTCTTTCCCTCCAGTGAAGATGCATTTGTAATAGTACATATATTTGCTATTAAAATATATGCCTTTGTATTTTATTTTTTTAAGTTTAGCATCTCTCATTCTTTCAAGGTAGGCTATATCTGAGAACCATTTATTGCCACTTTCATAAATGCTATGTTCTGCACTGTTAGAATTTATTAAGAAAACACATTTAAAATAAATTCAACAATCTATGCATAGAATACCATATATGGAAGTGACATTTAATATGGAAATATATATATATGTAATATATTGTATCTATAGATGAAGTATTGTCTGCGTTTCATATTTTAACACAACAGTGCTGTGCAAAAGTCTGAAGTATACTGCCTTTTCCACTCATGTATAAATGTATGTATACATGTATAAAAAGTCCAGATCTTTGGATTCTTATCAGCTAAAGCAGCATATGTAAATTTATCAAATAACTTTTTTTTGTATTATTGCCTTGATGAACTTTTTTTTTAAAATGATTTCTAACTTGTTAACTACATTCGGCTACATTTATTTCAAAGACTAAAGGGAGAAGCCCACTTTTCAGCACAACTTTCTTGGAAAAGCATTGTAATGCAAAAATGTCCATGCAGCTAAAACCTTTAAGACTTTTGCACAGTATTGTTTTTTTTTTTTCAAAATTTCTATCAAGAACACATATTACCATTTCGATTAGAATCAAAGAATAAAATAAATCAAATGGGTCTGGTTTCATCCTTCCAACAATCAGTTCACTAAAGTATGTAGAAGCCCTTTAGCCACCACCGTTGTACTGACCTATTTAGAGTGTATTACGAAATAATATGGGACATAAAACCTGTAAGCAAATCAACGATGCCAACATTTGGCTTTTCTTGTCAACAACAGATGGTGGACAATTTCTGAGTCCATCACTGATGGTGTTGATAGATAGGTCCTGTTAATGTTGTGCTCTTTATTCTGAGCCTTGTCAAATGAAGAACGTTACAGTCTACATAGAAAATGAGAGTGTTCTGTACAAACACAGTTCCACTATAGGGGAACTATTTTGTTGCGACACTTGGCTCTAAAAACGATCTGATGCATGATGTTCACTGATATGGGTACGGACTTATAATGGACTCAAAGAGCGTAGGAGAGTTCTGGAGTAATTTGCTGTGTGATGTGTGAGGGACTTGGAATCAAAGTGAAGTTTTGGTCACGACAGTCGCACAAACGGAACTAACTCTATGTGACTTAAACATTTTATTTCATGCCATCTTCAGGAAGCCGAATACCAAATATTTCCATACACAGACACCATCAGGGCATCAGCAAGTTGTAGTACACAATCACATGTAATGTAATATATATATAAAAAATGTGTGTCTCTGAAAGAACAACAAACCCCAGTGTCCTTTTTGTTTTGTTTTTAGTGGCCGCTGTCATCTGACTGGTAAAGAGAGAGAGAGGCCTTGGCTTCACAAACGTCAGAAGAACCAAGCCAGTTTGTACAAAGTACACAGACGAACCATGTTTTCCCTGGCCCGAGAGGAGAGAGCATCCGAAGTTCTGAACCCATACCGGTCTCTCCCGCTTGAGGGAACATCCGGGAAGCTTTTTGTGTTATTTGTTGTCGCATTCCACTCTCGAGATAATCTGTGTCATGTTCCTTAACCAGGCTGAAGCAAGGTATAACATTTCCTGTAGGGGACCAATATTCAACAACAGGCACAGCGTTCAACAAACATAAACTAAAACCAAGACACCAATGGTGAGATATTTTGCTCGACAAATCCTCATAGATATTGATAATACATAGCTTATCCAAAAAAGTATTCGGAATACATTTCATGTTTGTTGTCTCATCACAGATTTACAAAATAATTGTCTGACAACTGCTGTGTGTGTGTTAGTTTGTGTGTGTGTGTTTTCTACACCCTATTTATGCAAGACTTTGGACAAATTTCACAGCACTGACTTGCATCTCTATAGCAACTATGAGGTATGTTCACTGTTGCTTAGCGCCGGATGATTTATTTTAAAAACACCACTCTGTGCTTTTCTCCTGGACTGTGATTCAGTCTGTTGTGTGAGGGAGGGTATGCTGACAACCGTGAGATCTCAATCAAAGCCCCCCACCCCGTATATATTTTTTTGGCTCGATTCACATCTAGAAAGGTTTGACAGGTGTTCACTTTTCCTGATTGAAAACAAAACAAAACAAAAATAACAGTATAAAAATGATAATAGAAAAAAAAAACGAACGACTGGCTTGACAGCTGGATATGAACTCCCATTGGCCAGTCCGTCTTCCCCATAGTTGTTATTCCACTCCAAGCTGTAGTCGGGTTGCACTCCAGTGGCCTCCACCATTCATATATTCTCCTCTTTTTGCAGCAGGCACATGGCATGCAGGCATGACGAAACCCTTACGTTTGGCCATCCCTACTAGCATGTTTGCATCCATACACACTTTTTTTTTCTCCAGATAAACAGTGTCCGCCCAAGGTCTGTCCACAGCCCCGATGCTGTGTCTGTCCTCTTGTGCCCTGTGCCCTTAAAGGATTTCAGTCGTCCCCCCCCCCCCGCCCCAGGTTGGAGGATAGACTCCCAGCTGCAATGGAAGACTGGCCCATGGACCGACTCAGCGAGATTCGCCCCAACGTTATCAGGAGATACAACAGGGGGAAAAAAGATTCTTTTTTTTGCCTGTGAGTGTTGGTGTGCACATACAAAGATACATAAAGTGTTTTTTTTTTTTACCCAGATTCATCTCCTATTGTTCTGTGAGGTCTCTAGTTTGTTTTATTGTGTTGCCACTCCCACCTACTCTTCAGTCATATGCACAGCATGTGATGGTGTGTGAGCCGTAATTGGTGTATGCAAAGTCATGGGTCGTTTTAAAGGAAAAACAAGTTATAATGCAGATTTATCAAAAGTGAGAAAAAGTGTGTACTAGCCCACTTCATTGGAAAGAATTGGCCCCGGTTTCTGATGATGTGTGGGATTTACAAATCAAACTTCATTTACCAGTCACTCTGTTGCCATGAAGCTGACGTTTTGTTTTAGTTGATATGGTTAGCCTCAATTAAAATCAGTATTTACTTTTTGTGTGGTTGGTCGCCAATATCAATATATTGTTTTTCAGGAACTTTTGGATGATGTGTTCCGATCATTTCCTGGTCAGCTAAATGTGGCATTCCTAATATAAGATTACTGAAATCTGCTGTCAAAGCATGGTATTTACATGTCCGTCGGCATGGTCAGCTCTACGAGTTCTAGGCCTGAGCTGAAACCCTGTCACATCTCTTACGATGGACTACATCAGTGCACTACTAAACATCGGACAAGTTCACAACCTGCTCAAGTTTTGAGGGGAAACCAAGACGTACATCATATAAAAGAAAATAACCAAATAAAAAATTTAAACGAAAAAACCCTTTTCGTCTTTTTTCTTAAAGCAGATAAGGCTACAGGTCAGTGGTGTCCTCTGCCGCTCGTCTCTGCAGTCTAGGGGAGATGTTGGGGATTTAGGGAGGGGGATCAAAGGAAACGCAAGTGATCTCCGCAGACCATGAGACATCTGAGAACCTCCATGGTAACCATCACCCAACCTTCCTCATCCCCCCCACCCCTCCCACCAGCAACTCCTAGCCCCTGATGATCAGTCCATTCTCTGATTATCTGATGCTAGTGGCCAGATGGAGGGAGTAGAATGTGTAGGACCTCGGATGTGTGGTAAGACTCCCCTTCCCCCGTTCCCTCATATGCATTTTTCTCTCATCCTTTTAATCGCTGACCAATTCAGTCCATCCATTCATCTTCTTATTCTCCCAGTTCCTCATGTTATAAATAGGGGGTGGGAATGGGGGGGTGGGGGTCCAGGGGCAGGGCCAGGACAGAGAAGGTGGTGTTGGGTTGGAGGCAGGTGGGGGTGGTTGGAGGGGGGCGAAGTGGTTGTTCCTCACAAGCCTGACACCATGACCCGGTAGGAGGGGGGCATGTGTCTGTGCCGTGGGCTGGATCCGGGGCTGGCGTTGGGGCTGCTGCAGCTGGCGTCCACCCCCCCTATGGAGGGCAGGTAGGCGTGGTGCAGGATGGGCAGCTGCAAGGAGAGCCTGCGCTGTACACTGCACAGAGAGAGAGAGAGAGAGACAGATTTGTAGTTTGAAGTGGTAAAGCCAATGGATTGGTCAACAATAACGTTTCCATCTGTTAAACCTGTAATTTTTTCTCACGCCTAACCTTAAAGGTGCATTGTGTAGGATTTAGTGACATCTAGTGACAAGGATACAGATTGCAACCAACGGAATACCCTCCATCACTATGCCTCAATATAATACACACTCTGACAATAAAATTAAACAAATTCTGATCACTGTGACTGCACCTGGCTCTGTAATAGGGGGACAACAGGAAAACAATCTGCTAAAACGCAACCAATCAGGGCAGTTATCTGGTTGTCAATCATGTGTCCAAACTTAGTAGCATGCACACAAGGGGAAGGACTAAGGTGAACAGAGAAGGATGGGAGTGTTCGTTTGGTTGCTGCGTATCAAAATGGCTAACATCCCTCAGTTCTGATGACTCCATCTTTAAGATGCAAACAGAAGATAGGGAATACAGGCAGGCGTACAAATATATACACCATCCTTACATTGTTTAACTTTCTTTTTGTTTACATTTTTAGAACCCTCTGTTTTCTTAGCCAGCTGCATTTTGTCCTGCAGCAGACATAAAAAATGTGTTGAATTGCTTGTGCTCACCCTGGTGTATCTACCACATGCTGAGCCGGCATGTGCAGCCCTCTTCCCCACTAACCCACAATGCACTGGGCTCCTGATTTAGAGCATCCTGGGATGTTTTGTGCTTGGGCTCGGCGAGCCAGAGGCACAAAAAGCAATTACATAACGATAATGCTGGTTACATAAAAAATAAATTGGAATGTTCTGCATCTAACTTTGTAGTCTGTACTAACAGAGGTAGATCTAGCTTTATGTTTAGTTAAAAAAAAAAAGCACAAAAGATCTTGTACAAATACTTCTAGAAAAATTCCAGTGCATCTCCAGGCTTTGTGGCCGCTTGGACATATATGGTACAAGATCATGTCATGGCAAGTGGAGGAGACAGGAGGGTAAATCCTCATTGTATGACTTTTGCTTCCTCCTCTCCCATCCACTAAAGCAGTGACCTAGCTGTGGGGTGCATGTCATGTCTATACAAGGGACTGAATTTGTTAGACAACATCTAACTCTCTGCCTATGCGCTCCACTCCCTCTTACTCTTGCTTTCTCACGTTCTCTCTTTCTCTCTCTCCATCCCTCTTTCTCTCCACCCCTCCCCCATCTCTCTCTCTCTCTCTCTCTCTCCGCCTTCCTCTGTACACGTGATCAAACATTTATGCAGAGAGGGAAAAGCTCTGAGAATTTCTGCACTCCTGTGCCACTGTCTATTTTCAGGCTTCGCTGCTTCCATCGGTGGTTGTAAATCACAGGTTATGTAACCACTCTCTCTCTCTCTCTCTCTCTCTCTTTCTTTCTCTCATTCTGGATTAACAAAACTGGGGCTGACTGCAGTGATGCATGAAACAAGATCCCCCCAACCCCCCCCCCCCCCCCCCTGCCCTCCCACTCTGATGACATCAGTATTCCTACGCTGTTGTACGCCATAAAATAATCTCCTTATCCATTTCTTCACTTCAACAACGAATGTGGCGATATCACAAAAATTAGAGACTAGTTTAAATCCACTCCCTTTCCTTGTGTTAGCATGTAGCTAGCTTTTTGGGAGATGGTGAAGGTTACTCACTGCTCAGGTGAGTTGATGTCCTCCAGTGGACCTCTGCTTATTCTGGAAGGATCCATGGATCCCCACTGGGCCTGCGGCTTCTGTTCCAGGTGGTTCTTCAGGATGGTCTTCTCACCCTCTGCAGAATGGATCAGAAAAAGCACTTCCCGGTGTCATTTCTCGCTGTTTGCTGACATCCTTGTCTGCCACAAGAAATAATTTCACTGGCATACAGGTGTGTGTTAAAATCAGAGCATGACACCCGAAAAACACAAGGACAGGTAAAAGGGCTTTATGAAAAATACTGGAACAGCACAGAACACAAAGAACCTAAAGTAACAGAGACTGAGTGCTCTCACCTTTGCCCTCTGTAAAATTGCTTATGCTGAGGATGTTGTTGAGGTCCTGGTAGTGGTTCTGCTTGATGTAAGGGGTCTTCTCGGGCGTGTCCTGCAACTGCATGGTCACCTCCTCCAATTCCTTGTCAAGCTGGAAAAAAAGTACCTCTGTGTAAATAATTCAGCCCGACATGAGAACATGGTAAGACATGCGACTTCTGAGCTGAAGAGTGTGTGTAGGTGTGCACCGTGGGTCATCCTCAAACATGGCCTTTTAGACAGCACCACTGCTCCAACACTGTATCTGTCACAAAGTGTCATATCTTTATGAATTTGTTATACAAACTGCACATGTTTCAAAGGAGGTCACACATGTTAGGGTAAGGCCTTGGAACTCCTATCAACATAACTCAAAGCCGTTGACTTTTCTACTCTCCTTCACTTCACCTGTATATGTGGTCAGCGCCTCTGTTCGCCTCTGTCATGTTTGTTTTTTCTCCTCACCTTAAATAAACATCCCTCACACACCACGGTTATATCGTATGGTGTGACCGCCGCTGTCAGTGGTAGTGATGCATCACGTGATGTTTTTTTTTTCTTCACACAAGGGTAGTCATCTAAAAATCATGGCTGTGGATATGTGCACTGACTTTCAACTTTACTGTCCTTGTCAGAAGTCATACGAGTTATCATGTCTTGTTTTCACCAGGACATTTTATGTGACGCATGAAAGTATTTTTAGGGTCCATTTTTAAAACCAGCGACGGTTTTGTAAATGTAATCCATAGCCATCACAGAGAACTTAACAGTCCAATAGTGTCCATCCAGTTCACACACACACACACACACACACACACCAGGCCTTTTCATGCGATGTCTGTGTGTGTACGCTAAAAGTGATGTGCCTTCTTCTGTGCTTGGCTCACCTCTGTTATTCTCATCCGCAAACGGTGGTTGTCCGTCTGGAGGCCATCCAGGCGCGAAGTGTTGGCCTGGTTGACGCTGGTCACCGAAGTGGAGGTCTTGGAGTCCTCCTTCTTCTGGTTCTGGGTGAAGTTTAACCTCCGGTTCTGGGTAGCCGCGTCTGGGTTCGTCCTCATGGATATGAACTACGGCGTTAAACGAGACAGACGAAAGGACCACTTTGAGGAAAACAAGCAGTAAAACCCAAAACCGTAAAACACCTGAGAAGTTTATAGATCTGAAACCACTATAATTTCACGGACCCCAATAAGCAGTAAGCATCCATCATCTACCATCCACCACGGGGTGCCCAGACGTTTATGTACCTTCCATAAAAGATTGATTACTAATCCAGCATAATTGCCCATTTTACCATCCCTCGTCGATTCTCCCTTGGCAGGCACCTGCACTGACACCCACACCCACACCCACACCCACCTTGGGCACAAACACCAGGCAGAGGGTGATGGTACTGCAGAAGATGATGACCAGAGCCACGATGCAGAACTGCACGTTGGGCTGATCCCGGGTCAGGAAGGAGACGGCGGCACCGATGATGCACATGATGCCCACGTTGTAGACGCTCATGCCGATGTACTTGCTGTCGTTGAGCGCCGGGATGCTCACGTTGCGCGTCTCCCAGGCCAGGAAACAGCCGAACAGCTGCAGAGAAGTGAAGGAAGAGTGGGCAACGTAAATGGTATTTAAATCAAACAATCAAATACACGCCTCCCTTCCGTGCTAATGAAACAACGTTTAAGCATGATTGCCCCTTGGTGATGCTCTGTAAAGTGAAACAATTGTATTGTTTTGGCACTATATAAATAAAATTGAATTGAATTGAATGTATGGTAGTGTGCATGACTGTGCACAAACGGCTGAGTTCTTTTCAGCGTACGCACTGGATGGACAGCTCGAGATAAGTGAGGAGAATTTCACTGAATATGAAAAAATAAATATAATGGATTATAATCAAGGACTGCACCTTTAAGTTCAGTGGCTTTACAGTGCATGATGAACTACGGGTGAAGAAGGGTATGACCAATAGTTGCTGAGTTCACACATACAATGAAGGGCTCTAATGAAATATTGATTTTAATATTGGTCTCACTGACCCGTATCATCTGTACCCATACCAAGAGTAGCATTACAGAAATATTACCATACATTTGTATGTAAATGAAATTATTGAAATATAAGTATGTAAGTGAAATGATTTGCTTTCAATTTACTTGTTCATGAAACATAGAGTACATCTAGACAGAGTGTAAGACCTGCTGGAAGGATAACAAAGTCCTTGGCAACATTTTCAAAAATCTGTTGCTGAAGTAAAGCAGCAAGATGCTGGCTAAATAAATAATAAACACTGAAAAGTCTTCCTCTTCTGTTCAGAAGGAACACTCAGGATGTCAATCCTCTCAGTGTATATCGCACGGAGGCAATCCCATTTGGGTATGAATCACGCTACAGCCCAAAACTCTGTTAGCTTTATACGACCTCGGTTCTCAGCACCGGAGAAGAGGTGCGGTTCTAGTGAATGAACCTTTGGATCCATTGGAGAACCTGCAGAGTCACAGACACATGGAACTTAAGTGAGCTGGGGGCTCAGCAGACTCCACTCCGGCTCCAATAGCTTTCATCAATGTCTGTGGGGCTTAGTTAACCTCCTTCAGAGATCATTTCTCTTCCTCTACTTTCATTTTTCTCTTTTCCCTCGTTCTCTCTCTTTTGGGTTATCTGTCTGCAGTTTTCTTAGGTCTACAGTGCAGCACAGTATTAGGCTTTTACAATTATTCCTTTAATTCAGATCTACAGGGTAAGCTGATAATAACTTCCACTTTCATATTCTTTTTCTCTCTCTTACTCTCTCTCTCACTCTCTTTCTCTATCCCCCTCTCTCTTCTCTCGACCACATTATACATTTTATATATATATATATGTGTGTGTGTGGGGGGGGGGGGGATGGGGGGGTGGTGTTAGACGGAGAGATAGGTGACAGATGCAGTTCATGTGGCACTGGTGACGCAGATCAGATCTGTCCCTGCAGTTCCGGCACGGCGGTAGCAGCCCTGAAGGGGAGCACCCGACAGTGAACCCAGCCCGGCACTAACCTGGCCGCCATCATCCCTCTGCAAACAAAGGGGGCAACCTCATTTCTACAGAGGGCACCGAGCTCGTCAGGAAGGGCCCACTCTTTCATGCTTTAAGCACCGTAGACTAAATCAACAGTCTACCCCATGGGTAATTAACCTGCCGAAAAAAGAAACGGCTTTTTCGAATATCCGCACTCATTCTTTCAACACTGAAGGCTTTTCACTGTGTCCTTGGCAGAGGGCAGGGATGTTTCATTTGGAAGGCTCTACCCAATATGCATATTACACACCTAATTTGCAGACTGGGAGGATGACTGTCCCAACTACAAACGTAACACGTAGATAGAATAGAGAACAGGTTAGAATGAATCTAGCGGAAAATTCTCCAAACCTCCCACTGAATCACGGATTGAGAAGTGTACACAGCACATTACACACACACACACAAACACACACAGACAAAGCCGCACACAATGTCTTTTCATCTGCTCATTGAGAAATCATAGAAGGAGTGTATTGTGGGTCAGGGTCGGGTGATAGAGTGGAATGCCACTGCTATCTCTAAAGAGAGAGAGAAAGAGAGAGAGAGAGAGAGAGAGAGGGAAAGGCCGATACATAAATAGATAAATAGCGAGAGTGAGGGGGGGGGTGGGGTGGAGGACAGATAGATAGAGAGAGAGAATGAGAGAGCAGATGGAAGCCATGTTGACATGCTCCGCGGCTCCGGGAGGGTGTGCTCACCATCAGGAGGCCTTTGTAGGCATAGACGATCCCCAGCCAAATGGTCATGTGTGTGTTCTCACAGTGCTCCAGGAAGGGCCGGATTGCAAAGTCGCGTCCCTGGGGGTCCGGCTGGGAAACACAAACAGGAGGAGGAAGGTGAAGAAGTTGAAACACACACACATACTGTAAACACACACACACACACACATACTGTAAACACACATACACACACACACACACACACACACACACACACACACACTGAAGTCTAACTGTGTCCGTGGCAACAAACACAACAAAACAGCATCCTTATAAACACCCCTCACCCCCACACACTTGCTGAGTGGCTGTGCTAACAAGCACAACAAGCCAGCGCCATTATAAGTGTACACACAAACACTCACACAACAACAACAATAACAACAACAACAGCAGCACACACGAGTTATTATTCTGTAGTCTGTTCACCACGGAGCCATACTGAAGACAGCCGTAGCACAGTGAGAGCTTCTCCATCACCTTACCCCCTGTAGAGGCACCCTTGGGCATAACTTAACATTCAGGCAATGCACTGACCCTGTTGCTAAGGAACCTCAGGTAGAGTAGATGGGAGGAGAGAAGAAAGCAAAAACACCTTGCCCTCCAAAGTGGGTTAAACCCGTGTAAGAAGCACACTTATTAACACATGCATGGGTGTAATGATGGCTGAACGTAATGAGCCTTTATTAACATGAAAGCCCCTGCCCCCACCCACACACACTGCTGAGAAACAGGTGACTTAGGGGCACGATTATCACCTTAGGCAGCACTCGGTGCCATGGCAACAGACCACGTGACCCTCTCCCACGAGGGGCATTCCCAGTGATGGTTTGGGCGCTGGGAGCTTTTTGCTTGATGACGGAAATTATAGTCAAACGCTGGGTTCCTCGTAAAACAAACAAACAAAAAAAGTCCTCCTTATGGAAGGAGATTGTGGTGGCTTCTTGATGAGGATTTTTATCGATGGCGAAGGCTCTTGACAACACAAACGACTCACGCAAACACAAAAGGCTTGTATGCAAAAGCAAGCTGTTGCATCATTTAGGGGTGGTGGTGGTGGTGGGGGTAGGGGGGGTTAAGGCCGTCTCAGGAGGGAACTCGACAGGAGAGGTGTCGGGGAGGGTGGAGGAAAGAGAGAGAGTAAAAAAAAAAAAAGAGAAAAGAAGAGAGAAACTGGGTCCCCTCTCTTAAAAAGTGGCAAATCAGGTTTCGCCGTAACCCATTTTCCCCTTGGCCCACTTTCATGAGAGGAAATCAGCCTGTTGGTTCCCACCAAGATGCGTGCAAATAACACACAAATATTTACCTCCAGATGCATCACACCCAGCCTCACATCCCACTCACTCTGTGAAATCAAACTGACTGCCCATTATGCTACAGAACTACAAAACTAAAGTTGAGCGACACATTGAATATGCAGACATTAATAATTGTGTGTGTGTGTGTGTGTGTAGTCACAATGGGACTTCAGCCCTTTAGAGCACCAGCCACTGACACAAACAACCCATCATCCTTTCTCTTCATCTCCTCCCAAGACCAAACAAGGATGACTGGAGACCTTAGAAGCTGACACCTCAAAGTGGCGTTAACAATTAAGTAGGCCAGGGAACAGAGTGGGCGCTATTTTTACAGGGTGCTCCAAGACTCATAGGCATAGAGAGAGATGGGGAGAGAGAGAGATGAACAAAAGAAGAGAGAGAGAGAGAGAGATTACAAATATAGAAGATACATGACTCCATGAAGTGATACGCCCTCGATGTCAGTCAGCAATCTCAGCAGTGGCGAGTAAGAGAGGAATGGAAAAATAAACTGAGGCACCATGTCCAGCCTTTGCCTCGGGAGCGCCAGACCGCAGACTCTCTCCATTCCATTGCAGCCCGCTCTGCCTCTAGCAGTCATGGGAAAAAAGAGAGAGAGAGAGTCTTTGTGTGGGGTTGCCAGGCAACTGCCTATGGGCAGAGAGGAGGGACGTGAGCTGGCTGCTCCTGTCATTTCTCAGTGCATTAGGCCTGTAATGTAATTGTTCATTGGTGTCTGGAGATAGTGAGAGAGAGAGAGAAAGAGACAAGGAAAAATGGAAAGAGAGAAAGATGGAGAGAGAGAGAGAGAGAGAAAGAGACAGAGAATGATGATGGAGAGAGAGTAGGGGAGAGATAGCGAGTGTGGATTGGGATGACAGGGTGTCTGTGGAGAACAGAGACAGCAGAGTGGAAGCTCTCAGACAGTCCACAAGGGAGAGACTCAAGTGGAGAAGAGAGCCCTGACTGGAGAGAGGGATGGAGAGAGGGATGGAGAGAGGGACAAGGAGCCAGACAATGAGAAGAGGGGTGTGTGAGTGTGTGGGGGGGGGGGGGGGGTTAAAAGAGGGAGGGTAAAGTGGAGGGAAAGTGAATGAGTGAATTAGAAAAGGTGTCTAGAGTCGGGGCAGAGAAAATGGTTGCGAGAGAACAAAATGATGTGAGAGGGTGTGGATGGAGAGAGAGAGAGAGAGAGAGAGAGAGAGAGAGAGAGAGAGAGAGAGAAGGGCGAAGAGAGAGTGATGACGGGGAGAATGGAGAGTTGAGTCGCTCCCTCCTCTCTCGGTTTGCCCATATGGCTTGAGGCCTGTGACAGAAGTTCTTCATCATCTCTGTGTAGTCTACAGGGAGCCAGAGAGCTCAGCCGCTCGCTTGGCAAGATAAGACGCAGAGGAAAGGGAGGAGAGAGAGAGGGAGAGAAAGAGAGGGAGAGAGAGAGAGAGAGAAAAAGAGAGAGAGAGAAAGAGAGAGGGGGCGACAGGGGGAAAAAGGAGGGAAAAAAGTTTGGAGCTGCAACTGGGACTTTTTAAATTTTTAATTTTCTGGTATTTCTTATCTCAGGGAAGGAGTGAAAAAAACAGATGGAGGTGTGTGCCTGTGTTTGTGTGTGTGCAGATGTGAGCGTTTTGTGTGTGTTTGAGTGAGTGTGTATCTGTGTGTGAGTATGTGTGTGTGTGTGTGTGTGTGTGTGTGTGTGTGCATGTGTGTGTGTGTATGTGTCTGTGTGTGTGTGTGTGCTGGGTGGGTGGGTGGAGAGACACAGACAGCGAGCAGATGAGCGGCACACCTGAAGGAGTCCAGACATGCGAAGCAGCGTTTGAAGAGATAGATAGACACGCTCCGGTGACTTAGCATCCCCGCGCCAGGTGTCTGCTGCACCACCCTCAGCTGTGTGTGTGTGTGTGTGTGTGTGTGTGTGTGTGTGTGTGTGTGTGAGTGTGTGTGTGTGGGGGGGGGGACAAGCTCGCTGTTTCTAGGAAACACAAAGAAAATGCACACTCTACTACCACCCTGATCCCCCCCCCCAGCCATAGGAGGAGAGGGACATCTAGAGTTGGCCAAGGTGTCACGACACGTTCAAAGGCTGAGACCAAAGGGATGGACAGAAGGGGTGATGAGAGGCAGGGAAAGAAAAAGAAGAAGAGCGACTCTTCTCTGTCTCTGTGGCTTTTCTCTGCGGTAGAGCGGGGGGGGGGGATGGCAGTGTGGAGAAAGAGAGAGAAGAGAGAGAGAGGGGAGAGAAAGACAGAGAGAAGACAGGGAGGGGAGAGGGAGAGAGAGAAGAGAGGGAGAGAATACAGGGAGGGGAGAGGGAGAAAGAGGGAGATAGAAAGAGGGGAGAGGGGGATGTAGAGAAGAGAGAGAAGGGAGAGAGAGAGAACACAGGAAGGGGAGAGAGAGAGAGATAGAAAAAGAGAAAGAGAGGATGTGGTGGGGATGGGGATCAGAGGGAGAGCGCCACCTTTGTAGGGAGTCTTGCCCCGGCCTCAAGCTGACCTACATGCAGGGTGGTGAAGCTGAGGAAATCCCCAGAGGACTGGAAATGTGAGGATCTGTGTGAATGTGTGTGTCACTGTGTGTGTGTGTGTATGTGTGTTTGTGGCTGTGCTATGGATGTGTGTGTGGCTGTGTTTACACAGAACATACAGTTTACACAGTATGTCTTTGTGTGTCTGTATACTTACTGTATGTGCATATGTGCATTTGTGTATGTGTCCATGGGCATGTGTGGATGCGTGTGTCTGTGCCTGTGCCTGCCTATAACTGTGGCACTGAGATTTATGTTGGTTCTATGGGATGGAGAAAGAAGTTCCCAGAGTCACCCCCTTTCGTTTTCACATAACAGCCCACCCCACTCATTCTAGACACCCACCTCAGGCCTCACTGTGAATACAGCTGCAAGGGGCGACAGAGAGTGAGAGAAAAAGAAGGAGAAAGAAAGAAAGAAAGACAGAGAGGGGCCAGATAATAATTAAGACATCACTGTTTGCGGGAGATGATGGGCGTGGAGACGGGCTGCCCTGACACCGGCTGACCGCTTGACGTTCGCTTGCCCCCGCAGGGCACCATGCCATCTGTCGCATCTGACACGCACGCCACACACCGCCGCACGGCACCAGCGCAGGACAGCACCGTGACGTATGGTGAGTGTCGGAGCCGGAGCCGGAGACGCCTCTCTCCGCGGGAACAGAGGGCCAGCTTACGGGTTAATTTGCGCCGAGCGCAGGGATGCTCTTCACGATTCTGACCCCGCTTGTGTTCCCGACGCTGAGCCAAGTACCACTCCGGTGAGCACTGGGTGTCCAACCGCTGAGTCTTCCTACCATCACGATCTCTCTCTCTCTCTCTCTCTCTCTCTCTCTCTCTCTCTCTTGCTCTCTCATTTCTCTTTCTCCCTTTCTCTTTGAGGGCGAGGTCATGATTTACAAAAAAAAAAAAGACTTCCATAAGGCCTTATTAAAGGAGTTTTACTCACAAAAGTCAAATCTCTATCTCTATCCGCCAGGTCAGGCGGCCTCACCTCCACCATCTTTAAACCCTCAGACTCTGGCCTTTGCGTTTTTAATGAGTGTAATCCCATTTGGAGGGCTAATCCTCTCCTCGGCCACAGACCTTTCGCTTCTCTCTGTGGCGATGCGTAGGAACACGGCGCTCGACACAAATAACTGGCCTTTGCTCGTGACAGAGTAGAAGCCACCGCTGGTGTGTCCAGATGGACGAAAAGCACAGCCCCGAATGGATCTGTTTGTTTTCAGTCATGTTTGTTTCCAATCCCTAAACCCCCCACCCACCCCCCCCAAAAGTAGAAGTGGTGCATGGGCTTGTTTATTCCAAAAGTAGAGTAGGTCCACAAGCTGCCCGTTTTGAAACCTGTAACGTGAGCGGAGAATGCCTTGGAAGTAGGCCAGTGGCATGCCTGTGTGGTGCAGGATTGCAGTGAAATGCGCCGTCATGCAGGCAGAGGCCGAGAAACCTTGAGGAGAGGCCTCACGGACTGCAGCCATTCGCTACTTTCATTCAGTCCATTCCTTTTCATTCCTTTTCTTTTCTTTTGTTTTCTTGCTATTCTTCTAGCTGTCTCTTTCTGACTTCTCACAAGACTCCACTCTTGCAGATGGGGGAGCCATAGCACATAGCACAGGTTTGAGCCCAGAAGGAGGTAATTTCCCTCTCACTTGCCTCCCGTCTACTCTCCACCCCACTGTCCTATTGATGAAAAGAACCCCCCCCCCCCCTCACACACACACACACACACAAAAAGATGTGACTTAAAAGTGGAAGTGATTTGTGGTACAGAATGCATTACATACTGTGGGACCCGCGGGGGCGTGTCGTGGATGGAAAATACATTCCCCTGAAATCAGGCTACAAAGGTCTCCAGAGGTCGGCCAAGTCAGAAACCAAGGGAAGCAGACAGGTGTTGGAGATTACCAATCAAGCCAGAGAGGAATCAGCCAAAGGCAGGCTGGCGAACACATTTGGGAAGTGGAAGGAGAGACACATGTTTGAATGTAGAATGTTGAAAAAAGTTTGTGTTGAAGTGGGGCCGTTGAAAGATTAAAATTGAAGAGTCTGAGATTGTTTGGTTTAAACGGAGACTGATCCTTTTGAGTTACTAGAGAAGCATAATTAAAGCTCCCCTTTCTGTTGAAAACCCTATTTTGTCTGATTCCTCCACACTCCCCACACGGCCTGAGAGAGTTACTAACCAGGAAAACCCCCGCAAGTGTTACAATACACACACACACAACACCCTGGTGTTCACAAAGAAACAAACAAACATACTCGTGTGCATACACACACTGGCATGCACACAGAAACAAACACACACACACACACACACACACACACACACACCAAACCCTCTCCTGCTCTCCTGACTTATTAAAAGCAAAGTGCATCATTAGAGCAGGCATCTTAGCCTGAACGCCATGGACGTGTAACAATGCAGATCGCGGGCCGCGTGTCTCTGATTGCCGAGGCCCCTTTGTGTGCGCAGACTCTGCACTTTTATGGCTCCCATTCTTCCACCTAACGCCCCGTCGTAACCCAGCTTTAATCAGAGCACCCATCTGGCGGCGAGGGTGAGAGGGGAGGATGACTTTCACTCAGCAGTAACTATGTAGGAAAGAAGAAACGTATGGAGAAATCGACTCTCACTGTCTCTGAAACGTAGACACTAACACACACACACACACACACACACACACACACACACACACACACACACACACAAACACACACACTTCAGCTAGCTACGTCCACAGTGGGTATGTAAAGGCATATTATATTGACACATTTTAGTGGTATAAACACAATATGTACTCAATCAAATGTGCAGTTTGTCAATAACAGAGGCACTTATACCCACTTGCATGTTACATGATATACACTAACAAACAGCTATAAAGAGCCTTGCATTTACTCAAATCAGAACAGGGTGAGAAAACTGCAACACTCTGATGCACACGTAAACAGAAGCGTAAATTCTTTCAACGAAACACACCTGCCAGAGACCCGAGACACAAGGATGCACACACACACACACACACACACACACACACACACACACACACACACACACACACACACACACTAAACATGTTTTTCTTTCTAGGGACCTTGCGATCAAGATTTGTGACCCCATGGGCTGTCTCATGCATCTTCGTTCAGCCAAGGACAGAGAGAGAGAGAGAGAGAGAGAGAGAGAGAGAGAGAGAGAGAGAGAGAGAGAGGTAGAGGGAGAGGGAGAGATAGAGGGAGAGACAGAGGGAGAGAGAGAGAGAGAGAAAGAGAGAGGGAGAGAGAGGGAGAGGGAGAGGGAGAGAGAGAAAGAGAGAGGGAGAGGGAGAGAGAGAAAGAGAGAGGGAGAGAGAGGGAGAGGGAGAGAGAGAAAGAGAGAGGGAGAGACCCTGCATGGAATGACCCATCAGCCATGACAGGTCATTAGGTCCTCCTCCCCTCCCTGTCATGGTGTATTCAGAGGACCCTCTCTCCATAGGGTGAGTGATGGGCCGCCTGCCGCCCTCCATCATAGATGGCCATCCGGCTCTGATGATTAGGGCGGCCCCTCTGTCCCGCGCTCAGCAATAAGACACTGACAGCACATTTATATGTTTATATGAGGTGTGTGTGTGTGTGTGTTTATGAGAGAAAGCAAGGAGGTAATTGTATGAAGTGTATGTGTTGCTGTGTGTGTGTGTGTGTGTGTGTATTGTGTTTAAGTATGAGAAAGGTAACAATGTGTTGCTCACCTTGGCTAAACTGCATCACACACATGCCTCCTCCCAAGACTCCCCTCTCTGCCCATAACGCCACTTGTGATGCTCCACATGTCGGCCCCCTGAACTGGTCCCTCTCCCGTACCCCTGTGACCCTCGCTGGCACTGAGCAGACCTCTGGCTTTGCACATCATACATTCCTCTTGCATGCTTCCAACACCCGCACCCCTATGCCCCCCCCCCCCCCCCCCCCCCCCCCCCCCCCATCCATCCACCTGCCCACCCCCCCCACCCCCCACCCCAATCCCCCCGCGCTCCTTCAGTCGATAAGGGGACACCGCTCTTGCGCCTGTGTGATGAGCAATTATCCCCGGTACTGACTGCGCAGCCGCCCCACTGGCCCCAACTCCCCAGGGGGACATCTGAGACTCTAGTGAGACAAGATCCCCACACACCCACACACACACACACACACACACACACACACACACACACCTACATTTACACAGGATCGTATCTCATTCCGGAAATTATCCAGCCGTGTTAACAGCAATTACACCAAATTATTTTTGTTGTCTTCATTATTAGGTACCGGAGCAACAGGAAACTGTGATATGGTTTCAATGTTGTTAACAGGCTCGAAGGTGTGCCTTGTGCCAGTTGTCGTGTCGACACAGTCATTCAAATGTGTGACTCTGATCACTTGCGAGGGAGGAAAGACAAATTATTGTGGCCAGATTGGAAAAAAAGACAGGAATGGAAAAGCGATGTGTGTGTCGCGGGAGAATGTTCCTTTGGCCCTGCTCTCATAGTTTTGTGAATTCTTGGCACAGTTTATGAAGTTTGTATGTTCTAACTTGAAATGAAAATGGAATGAGGAGGACAGAGATAAGAGCCACAGTACTTCCAGCAGAGGGAAAGCTAAACCAGCTTTTTATCTCCCGTTCCACCCTCTCTCTCTCACACACACACACACATACTCTCTCCCTCCCTCTCTCTCTCTTTCACACACACATACACTCTCTCTCTCACACACATACAGTACATCCATTCTCTCTATATATCCCTTTCTCTATCTCTCTCTCTCTCTCTCGCTCTCTCTCTCTCTCTCTAGCACACACAAACTCATACAGTCTCTTTCTCCCTCCCTCTCTTCACATCTCTTCTTCTCTGTCACTTCTAGCTAGGAGTAGCAGTAATTGAGTCCTTGGGGGCCTGGTTGTGCCTGTGTAATCGGCTATGTTATGCATAGATATGGAACGCCTAGGAGTGTTTCTTATTATTTTGATGCAATGTTCAACAGCACTCAGACAGGGTAAGACAAACCTAATGGGGAAACCCAGCAGGCCACGATGAGAGGCCATTTTGACTGAAAGGGGAGGGTGTGTGTGAGTGTGAGTGTGAGTGTGAGTGTATGTGTGTGTGTGTGTGTGTGTGTGTGTGTGTGAGTGTGTGTGTTTTTGTTTGTTTGTTTTGTCCTATCACCTCTATTTCAAGTTTTAATTGCACTCTCATTTGATGGCCTTTAAAAACGTGTCCGTTTGTGTGAGATGGAAGCACTACACACCCGCGTGTGCAGCAGGCGTTCACCATCTCCATGCTTAATGATATGTGATCGATGGCGGAGCAATTTTCATGCGGCATGAGAATGGGCCTTGCCTGGTGAACCTGAAGTGAACCAGTAACCACTGTTCTTTCCCTTCAAGGCAAATAACCCTGAGTCCATTCTTAGCGACTACTCTGCAACACAGTCCCAAACACAAAACACAACAAATGCAGTCTCCATTAGACAGACACTGTTAAGTCACTCTCTTTGTGTTTACCTGGTGTTTATGGACTCGGTGCTCTTGTACTATGGTGTGGGTGTAGTCGGGATTGGGCTACACAGTAGCCATTTTAGGAGTCTATGATCCACGTGATGGTACAATGAAGGGGGTTTGAATGGCTCTCCGTCCCTCTACTTTTCCTCTCACTCTTTTTCACCCTCTCCCTCACCCTTTCATTCTCTGTCCCCATGGCGACCCCTGTGGGCTACATCTCGATCAGAAATGCACTAGGCTGCTGCCTCCCAGAGCTCTCCCACGTGTGTCCAACATAGTAGAAACACTCAACAACATGGGCCACACACACAAACAGACACACATACACAGACACAGACACAGGCACGCACACACACACACACACACACACACACACACACACACACACACACATACGCACCTACGAAAGTGATGCTCCATAAAGAACAATGTGGAAGATACTGGAGACCCATAGAGTTTAATGTAAGCTTTGAGGCCAGTTTGAAAATTGAAACTGCGTTAATAAAATCTCTGCTAACTTTGTCGTTTGTCAGGCATCCGTAGCATGAAATGACACTTATGTTCCATCGTTCGAAAGTCGTTTGAACAGGAAGTGATTTGCAGTGCAGAGAAGGAACAGATCACCAGCAGTATTTATGCCCCTGGGACTCTGTTCCCCCATGACCTTGTGGATTGCCAGCATCCCTGCTACCAGTTGTGGTATGATAGCACACACAGCGCTAGCCTACTGACTGAAACAGTGGCACGTCTTCACAAGGATGCTGTCCCTCTGCCCGCCGTCCACACAGACAAGAGGACTGTGCAGACACGCTCTGGCTGGCTCTGGAGAGCAAGCATATGTTGACTTATGCAAGGAAGCCATGTCGCCAGGCCTGGAAAACAATGGATACGACACTGGAGGTATAGAGGGAGAGGCAGAGTGTCAAAAACAAACCTTCACACGTCTCACCTCCCTGCCAGGGAATGTTACTGTCAAGGAAAAGTTTCTGCTGTGCATTGTGTTTCTGCCATCTCCCTCCCTTCCCTCTCTCTCTCTACATCTCTCTCTCTTTCTCTCTCTCTCTCTCTGGTCTCTTGTAGTGTATGCTGTATGCTTCTCTATTACAAGCACCATTTGTCTATCTAGTAAATTGGATTGCCATGACGCATGGCGGCTGTGTATTCTTTTTGTCGAGGTGGCTGAGCTGGGCTGAGCTGAGCTGTGCTTCGGCTCTAGGGGAGAGGAGAAAGAGAGAGAGATAAGGAGAAACGAGGGGCCTGCGTTTGGCTCTGACTGCAAAGCGTTTGGAAAGCATTTCAAGACGTGAGGCATAAGCTTACCCCCCATTCTTCTTCCTGATGTCCATACATCTCCCTATCTCTCTGTATCCCTCCCTCCTCCCTCTCTCTTTCTTTCCATTCCTCTCTAATTCTCATCCCCACCCCACCCCACCACACCACCCCCACGTCCCACCTCCTTCTGGTCTACTTTATGGGAGGGAGAGTGGAAAATGCTAACCATGCCAACAATCTGTCCATTTAAGCGAGAAAGAGCAGGGGGAAGTGAGATGCATCGTGGGATAGATGTCTCTTTTAGCCCTGATGCTCCACGGGAGACAACGCCGCCGCGTGGAATAACAGGCTCCGGTGACAGCGTCACAAAACATCCTAACGGCAAAGCTCGACACGTTGAAATGACACGGCGGCTGTTAGCGGCGCGTAGGTGACAGGAAAGATGCTCAGCTGTGAGGTTAATTGGCGGTAGCATTTCCTTGCCCCCTGGCTCCAAACGCTCTCTGATCGCTGAGCACCAGTTTGGTTTCGCTTTTAGTGGCACAGAAACTGGCAGCGAGCGAGGCTGACAAATTCCTGCCTGACAATGACTTAATGATTAATGATATGGCAACTCCGTTCAGCCGTTGCCATGGCTACAAACGAGCTGCTCAGGCTTGTGAGCTCAGCGCAGAATGGCGACGTGCTCCTGCTCGGCTTGATAACAAACCGAAGAGGCCCCCCTGTCCCTAACTCCGCTACCCGGCGATAAACCAGCAGCGCAGCTGAAGAGACGGAATAATCCTCCCCGTCAGGCGTCCACCCGTTCTCTCACACGTGTATGTTGCAAGTGTAACTCCGTGACTCCTTATTCTTCCTCTCCCTCTCCCTCTCCCTCACACACTCTATCTCTCGCTCTCTCTTTCACTGGCTCTCACTGTCTCATCACACACTCCCTCCCTCCCTCCCTCTCTTCCCCCACTCATTTCCCTCACATTCCATTTGCGTCTAATGTAATCACAGCTGTACAAAAGGTTGACGACAACCATTAAGCCGGCGCTCGGGGGCACGATTGCCGCCCAGTGGCCCAGCAGCAGTGCAGGGACTTGGCAGGGGGCACAAAGCTGAGAGAGAGAGAGAGGGAGAGAGAGAGAGAGAGAGAGAGAGAGAGGAGGCTTCTGGTGTTGGATGGAGAGATGGAGGGTGATGTGGGCAGCGAGGGTCGTCCTGCTGTTGCTGCTGCTGTGTCCTCGGCTAGTTCAGAATGGGCAGCCAGCAGACGGGGGGGAATAGGGGAAGGGAGAGAGGGGTGGGGGTGGGAGAGGGAAGAGAGGAGAGTGAGGCTGTGTGGGTGGTTCACAGGGATCCTTGCGGCAGGCTGGCCAGCTAGCTGCCTTGCTGTCAGATGGTCTGAGCCGGTTTGTTATCAGGCCTCAGCTGCTCCGGCTGGATATAAAGTGGATCAGCGGGGAGAGTGGGTCTGGTGCTGTGTGTCTGTATGTGAGCATGTGTGCGTGTGTGTGTGTGTGTGTGTGTGTGTGTGTGAGTCAGAGTGTGTGTGAGCCAGGGGGTTTAGGGGGGGTCATCCTCTCACTGGGCGCACACCCAAAACTAGAGGGGGCCACAACAAGAACAGTGTTTGTTTCGGGCCCCAGGCAGAGTGCTGACCGAAATCTAAGGACAGCCTGGAGCAAGGCACACACACCACTCCACGGGACAGATGCTGCACCGAACATGTGATAACCAGCATACAGCCTGGCTAACACTCCAACAATGCTAACTCTACGCGAAAAACAGACACATCCAAAATAATAACTTCCTCAACTGACTGCCTGACTGACTGAGAAGTGGGAATATCAGATGGACTGTCAGTATGTCTTCTCTCTGCATTCTTTGACAGTTTGACGCCACAACCTACCGTCCTCGGTTGCAGTCAAACATCGACGCTGTCTGGTTGTGTATTATCGATCCACTAATGTAGCTCCACAAACCGAGAGGCCAGAGCAATACGCTCAGCTAACACACCCGACCGATGGCACGTTCGGCCCCGAGACACAAGCACTTAAGAGAATAATAAATAGATCCTTCAGGTAGAATCGTTCTGGTTTTTTTTCTGTTGTTTTCTTTTTTTTTTCAAGGATGCTTTGGCATATCGACCCCTGGTGCCAGCAGTTCGTTTCCACCCGCCGTCTCTCATAGGGTGCCGCCTCAAACAATCTGAAATGATTTGGCATATCAGCACATGGAGTGGTACAGATCAAATGCTATATATATATAGTATATATATATATATATATATATACATATAAAAAGTAAACATTATGGGAAACCACTGGAAGGGTATGGAGAGATGATGTTGACTATTTTAAGACGTTGCAGCCGACCTGCGAGAAGACAAAGCACTGAACGCCCCCTCCCTCACATTATCTGCTATTTCTGGTGCTTGTCTCTCCACCACTGCTGCTCTGGGTTTTGCATGTCGAAGTTGTTAGCCAGCTTTGTATGCAGAAATGAGCCTGTGCCAGCGCTCTCTCTTTCTTTCTCTCTCTCTCTCACACACAGACACACACACACACACACACTTGGGAGGAGAATTTATACCAGCACTGACACACGCACACACACACATAAATACACACACTTATGGGATGTTAGCTTATACCAGCAATGACATGCATGCGTGTGTGCACACACATACTTCTGGGTTGTGAGATTATGCAAGAGCCGACACACACACACACACACACACACACAC
Source organism: Clupea harengus (assembly GCF_900700415.2). Classification (NCBI taxonomy): domain Eukaryota; kingdom Metazoa; phylum Chordata; class Actinopteri; order Clupeiformes; family Clupeidae; genus Clupea; species Clupea harengus. Next base: position 16,843,584 of record NC_045170.1, read on the forward strand.
ACACACACACACACACACACACACACAGCTGCAGAGAGTGAAGGGGGCACGTGAGTCTTGAGAAGCGTGGGTGTGTGTTCCTTTACGAGGAGTTAATTATTCAGCCCACACTCTCACACTCACGCTCACACTCACCCCAAAAAGCCTGACACAGCCCCACATCACCCCCCGCCACTTACACAGCCAACACCAGACGAACATGAGTCGCTCAGCCCAACACCATCATTATTGCCATCGCCCTAAATTACACACCGTAAATGTTTCTGTTTAGGTGTCCCTTTATGGGCAGAGCATGAAGGGGCTGAGTTAGGGGTCCTTGGGGGAATGGCCAAGATAATGGACCCAGCGCTGGCATTGCGTTATCACTGCATATTTAAATGACCTACCCAGAAAAAGAGCTAGTGTGCCCAATGTCTTGTTAATGTAACACTAAATCATACATGAGCGACCAGAAATGAGGATGCAATACAATCTCCAGACGCACACAGTCTCTATCCAGTCCATTTTAGTGTGCCTGCTATTAATCTCCACTGAAAGCATGAGATAACAAATATGTATATATTTTAAATAAATCAAACATCTGGGAAAAGTCCAAAGAAAGGACTCACCAGTGTGGAGGCAGTGTTTATTTTGACAGCCATTTTAAATGTATCCATAGTCTTAGACTATTAGATGATAATGCAAAAACATTTTTGTCACATTTAGTTATTTAAAACACTTTTAATTTAGGTCTGTTTTTGTCAACACAAATTTTAGTTTTAGTCTCAATGAATACTCACTATTTTTAGTCTACTTTAAGTCATAGGCCTATTTTGATACAATATTAAATACAGTACATGGAAACAATGCATTACATCAAGCTAGCTAACTAGATTGGTTAGGATATCTAGCCTAATGTTAGCTAACAAGAACTTCTACTAAGGTTTGTTATTTGGCTTATCAAACACAGGTGGACATTGGGATGCACAACTAATTGAGATAACATTAGTTAGATGCTGGCTGGCTACAGCAGTTGTAGTTAGTTGTAACATACATATCTAGCACAATTAACTTAGTTAGCTAGCTAGCTAGTGTTATTCACGTTACAGTTATCTAACTTACTGCAGCATCTCTGAGTGGTGTGCTTCAGATGTTCTTGGTTTATGATGTTCTTCCCTTTTTTCTTCTTCTCACATTTTCTTGCTCATATCCTTTCTTCATTCTCTTGTTCGTTTGCTCTATAAATAAAATGACTACACAATCCTTTTTCAATCCAAATCTTCAGTAGGTTGTGAATCTCGGTGGTGGCATAACCTAGCTTGTTTAGCAGCCACTGACTACACTCAGCAGCCTAATCATGGTTAGTGAAGGGAGGGTATGAACAGGGAACTAATAGCACGCAGGCTATCATATGCACACCGGAGAGCACAATTTAGAGGAAAATACAGGCTTATTTATTTAAGGTTTAGCCTTGTTAATGAATGTTACTTTGAAGTCTGTCTTTACTTGAAGTTTTTGTCTCGCTCTGGTCTCGTCAACTAAAATAAAACACGTCTTTGTTTTTCAAAGATTCATATAGCCTATGTCTCGCCATCGGCACGTTTTAGTCGTGGGAACAAGTTTCGTTCGACGAAGACTTTTTAATCCACATTTTCGTTGACAAAATGAACATAGCGTGGAAAGCAATGGGGACAGGCAGACACCGGGGGGAGTGGAATGGAGCGGCGCTTGCAGGGGTAAATTAATTACAGCAGTCTGACACAGGGCTGAGTCCTCTGGTCCAGGTGGGGATGGTGATGGTGGAGCTGGAGGTGGTGGGGTGATGCAGTGATTACATAACCTAGACAGGAAGATCAGCTGTTCGGGCTCCACCACCCTAGAGTACAGAGAGGATTGGGGTGGGGTAGAAGTGAGTGTATGTGTGTGTGTGTGTGTGTGTGTGTGTTTGTATGTGTGTGTGTCAGCTGGGGGGTGGGGGGGTGTTAGGGGAGTAGAGCATAATGGGTAACCTTCTCTCTCTCTTTCTCTCTCTCGGTTTCTATCTCTCTCTCTCTGTTTCTCTCTCTCACTCTCTCTCTCTCGCACACACACACACACACACACACACACACACACACACACACACACTGAACTGCCCTGATAATTAGTTTTGGAGAGGAAGAAAGGCAGGGGCAGCAGTGGAAAGGAGTGGAGAGGAGAGGAAAGAGGTAAGGCAGGGCGAAGTGGAAAAGAGAGATCAAGATAGCGGAGAAGGCAAGAGAAAGAAGAGGAGGTGTGGGAAAGTGAGAGAATGAATGAATACAAGAAGAGAGGAATGTAATGAATGGGAATGTGTGTGAAGACAGGATTGGGACGGGGAGAGAGGACTCTGGTTAAGGTGGTCGGGGTGAAAGCAGTCAAGACCAAAGACCAAAACGCCAAACGGAGTGAACAGGAAATACTGGAACACAGACTCACACAACAACGCCCTAACAGACTCTGCAGGATGGATGGAGCGACATCCGTCACAATTTGGCCTTGACCTTTCCCCGTCACGAGCGCCTGGCCCCCTCCACGTCCTCCTCCCTCCCAATTCACTTTTCCCTCCCAATCTGTTGTGGCAAAGCCCACGTGGCCCATTGCCATCCACAAACAAACAAACTGATTCATAGTGTCCTATCAGCCAACTGGCCCAACCAGCCAAGCACCCTACCCGTGCCACCAGACTGTGCCACCTCTACCTACTTGCAGCTCTGCCCCTCACCAGCAGATGGTGCCACTGGGTGAAGGGGTAGCAAGAGTCAACTGACAACTGTGCCAGCCTTCCAGATATGCTCAGTTGGAGAAGCCCAGGACAGAAAAAGGTCATGAGATACCACCAGGGTGTATGCATACACACAGACTAGCTTTAGCTAATGACCACTCGATTTAGGTCAAAATGCCTGCCAGATTGCTACAATTACACAGTTGCATCCATTAACTGTTACAACATCACCATTACCACCCACAATTACACCACAACATTATGACAAGCTCCACTACTGTTGGCTAAGGCTCTGATTTGGGTTGATTACAGCAGCAGCGGTAGCTAACACTACTGTAGCTAGCATTTCCCCTTCATGCCACGAGTCATGATGATATGATGCCAGAATAAAAGCACTCAGGCTTCAGACTGGACGGTGGTAGAATATCATATCATATCAGGCAGTCAGTTGAGGGGCCCTGCATAGGGGACGCCTTCAGAGGGGACTTTGATGTCTTTGATGTCCCGACCCTGGCAGTAGAAAAGAGCCCAGTCTCTGTAGGTCACTGGGTTGACGGGTGGAGATGGGTTGAATGTGTGTGTGTGTGTGTGTGTGTGTGTGTGTGTGTGTGTGTGTGTGTGTGTGTGTGTGTGTGTGTGTGTGTGTGTGTGTGTGTCTGTAAAGCGACTTCGGGTATTTAGAGAAGCGCTATATAAGATTGAATTGATTGATTGATTGATTGAGTGTGTGTGTGTGTGTGTGTGTGTGTGTGTGTGTCTGTGTGTGTGTGTGTGTGTGTGTGTGTGTGCACTGACCTCCCTCGAGCTCAGCACCATGGTTTCACTGCAATGCACTTTACACCAGCAGCCCTGGTGCTCTGACACTCTGCTAATACACACACAGTCACACACACGCTAGTCGGTCACACACACATACTAGTCGGTCACACACACACACACACACACACACACACACACACACACACACACACACACACACACACATCACATCCCAGGAGGGCTTATTAGAGAATGTGAATCCACACTCCTTCCATTCACCATGAACAAAATACCCAGATAGAGTGCCGATGATCGCTCACAAACACTCTCTCCCTCTCTTTTTCTTTGTCTCTCACCCTCTCTTCCTCCCTCTCTCTCCCTCTCTTTTTCTTTGTCTCTCGCCCTCTCTTCCTCCCTCTCTCTCCCTCTCTTCTCCCTTCCCCTCTCCCTGATGAAGGCCTGTGTTTCAGGGCTTTATGGTGATGACTAATGAATGAGCATCTGGGAGAGCACACTGGTTCCTTTCTGCCTCGCTGCTCTCCAACACACATTACATCAGAGCAAACAAAAAACATATATGCACAGTCACGCACCCCTCCCCCTCTCTCTTTTTCTCTTTCTCTCTTCCTCGCCACTCTCCCCTCCACACATACATACACACACCCTTGGCCAGGTGGAGGGAAGGGAAGGGAAGGGAAGGCCAGGTGGGGTGGAATAAGGAGGGGGTTTGGAGGTTGTTCGAGAGGGAGGAGCATGATTGGCTGGACCAGCCCTGTTGGTTGGGTAGTGCGGCTTGCCATGCAGGTTAATTACTGTACAGATGGCTGACAGGGGGGGGGTGGTGTGTGTGTGTGTGGTGCGGGGGGGGGGGGGGGGGGATAACAACACTGACTCGACACAGCAGACATCTAGGGAGAGGCAACCCTTGTTTCTCTTTCTTTCTTTTCTCTCTCTCTTTCGGTATTTGTCTTTCTTTTTTGGTGTCTCTTACTACATCCCATGGTCTGAGAACATGTCTTTCTCTTGCATTCCCACACAGGTCAGACCCTCTATTGTACACTGTCTTTTTGTTCCATCGTTCTCTCTTCCGCTGTTGCCCTCTTGCATTTCATTCCGACTGGTATTCTCCATTCCTGAACGCCACTTTAACTCAGAGAAAAAACAATATCCTAGAGGAGCGACATTCAATTTGACATTGTTATCAATATGACGATATGTTCAGACTCAAGTAAAGTTGGTGTGCATCATGTACAATATGTTTATGCTTATCATGTCGGATTCGTGTGTTCTGACAACACAGTGGTCTTGCTTCATTTGCGTTAGCTGCTAAGCTGCGTCACACCCCTATCCCACCATGCCAGCTCTCCCTTTTACACAGACATTGTTCTGGCTCTGCGACTACCTACACTGCTGGCTTAAAGGCGGGACAACAATGACATCCCTTTCCGTGTTCCTAACTTTTATACAGAATGGGAAGGCGGAATAAAGGGGCAACATTCATGCCTCATGAACAGGCTGTATAAAAGGGACTCTCTATCTCTCCCTCTGTTGCATTGGGGCTTCTCAAACATCATGCTCTCTCTCTCTCTCTCTCTCTCTCAATCACACACACACACACACACACACCACACACACACACACACACACACACACACACATCTCCCTACTCTTTTCTTCAAAACATACCTCATGTTTTCTGCTCTCTCTCTCTTTCTCTCTTTTAATCTCCCTCCCTCCTCCCTCCCTCTCACATGCTCACTTACTTCACACCTCCATGCACACTAACCACCCCCCCCCCACCACCACCACCACCACCAACACCCCTCCACCCTCCTGCACGCCACCTCCGTTTAAGCCTCCACACACAGCTCAGCACACCTGCAGCGGAAGCCTGGCCTCCACGGGGATCCTTAGCTACAGATATGACACGCAGCGCACTTGATTTAACAGCTTTTCCCTTCCCAAACAGAGAGAGAGAGAAAGGGATGGGATAGGGGGGGGGGCAGAACACACAGAAATACACACACACACACACATTCACGTATTCACGACACAAAAAAATCCCTGCTCCATGATAATAGAAGAGTTCAGGTACAAGGAGGGTATGTGTGCGAGGATCACTTTGCCAAACGTCTGCTGTGGAGCCCCTAGGTGCTTGCATGCATGCAGTGTGATGAGATTCAGGAGGGGAAGAGTGCACGTATGGAGGCTGGGGGGGGGATGGAGGTCTCGTGCACGGCTGCATCCCTAAGTGGCTGGTGTAGGGTTTTAAGCAGCGCCATATGGTTCCCGTCTCGACCTCGCCGCATGACTTTCCTGTGACGCGCTAGTGCACGCATCGATCCCAAGGCGTTCATTCATCCCTTATCCCGCCGCTTTCCGGAAGCAAAGCGAAGGCCACCACCCGCAGAACGCACTACCGGAGAGAGAGAGAGAGAGGGAGAGAGAGAGAGAGAGAGAGAGAGAGAGAGAGGGATGGAGCCAGAAAGAAGCAGAGTGGCGTGGCACTTAAAATAGAGGATGAAATGGAGACGGAATATTACATCCCCAGTCTGATGAATTATTGATGGTTGATATACATTAAGATCTCACGATTGCGCTCAATTGTGAAGCAAATGGTCAGTCTCATCAGTTCGCGATAAACTGTCTGTAACTGACTGCCGATGCCAGTTGGAGTACTACGTTTCAGGCATTTCTTCATACCTGCTTATTGCAAATGAAACGGGGCGAAATGGCTTCAGAAGAGAGCTAATACATCAGGCTAATACATCAGGCCTAATTGGAGACGCGTGTCGGACGAGTGCAAGAGGCACGACTCTTTTCTACAGCGTTGCTGATCGAAGCAGGTGGAGTCTGTAGAGGTCAGCGTCGTATTTCCACACAAAACAAGCGCCTTAGCTGGGACAGTCACACAGTGACAGCCAAAGTTAATCAAAGCTTTAAAGCGGGTTGGGGGGGGGGGGGTGGCACCAGGGCTTACATCGCTCGCAAATCACGATGTCGCCTAACCCCCACCTCCCCCTTCCACACACACACACACAGACACACACACACACACGAACACATGTACACACACACACACACAACCACCCTCACTACTTCCCTCCTCATCTATTCCTCCCAATTCATCAAGCAGACAGGGCAAGGCGCATCAATCACGCCACAGAAAAACACCACTGCTTTTATTTATAACGTCGTGATGAATGAGTGGGAAAATAACCCTGTCAATTCCCACTGTTACTGCTCCAATGGGAAGAACTCTGTCACAGTCAAGAGGGGTGGACTTCGACCCTGTTGACGGGGGCTGAAATAGAAATCGCTGATGCCAGCGGTGCACCTAGCTTGGTTAGTCTTGCAGGTGAGTTTGCGTGGCGTCAGCCTTGTCGCCACGGTGATGAGCGTTGCGTGGCAGGGCGACAGCAAAACCCCAAGGTGGCGATCAGTGTTTGCCCCTAGCAAACCATCATAACGTTAAGGAACCGTGACGTGGCTACAGTGACAACTCCCCCTCCACCCCCCTACCCCCTACCTTGCTTTAGCGGTTATGAGACCAGCAAAGGCGGACCTGTCCCTCGACAGTGTCAGATCCGCCTCTCTCGCCCCCACTGTCTTTCCAGGGATCTTAACGCGCAGTGACACTTGCTCTGGCTCCCGGACCCTCACTGGAGGAGGCTGGCACTGGGACACTCAGGCCCCTGGGACATTTCTATTCGCTGCCTGCCTGCCTGCCTGCCTGCCTGCCTGCCTGCCTGCCTGCCTGCCTGCCTGGCTCCACTGAGGCCGTGCTGGCTACTGTGGAACACCAGGACCATCCCATGTCTCAATTTCTGACGTCAGTGGGCCACACAATAGAGATTGTGTGTGTGTGTGTGTGTGTGTGTGTGTGTGTGTGTGTGTGTGGTGTGTGTGTGTGTGTGTGTGTGTGTGTGTGTGTGTGTGTGTGTGTGTGTGTGTGTGTGTGTGTGTGTGTGTGTGTTTGTGCATTGGGATTTTGGATGAGACCACAGCATGATTTCGCAATAAAACTGGATCAGTCGGAATCTGCGTGCAGTTAAATCACCCAATAAAAACCCTTCCACTGAGTCCCAGATGTGGCTCCTCTCATGCTCCCACTCTCACTGCTGCTCTAATCAAATGTGCATCTACATTATATGAGAGAGGCAGTACAACTTTATACTAAGTATTCCTATTACACTGCATGTGACAAAAGTATTTCACAATAGTACACACTTGTTATGTGAGTACACATTAACTCTTAAGTTCTGGAATGTAGCAGTTAAGGTTTGGAATTTAGCACATGCTTTTATCCAAAGCGACTTACATAGGCATCCTACAGAGGATGGATTTTACACACGGGTTGACCCCTTAGAGGGCAGCAATGCTAAACACTGTGCCACCAACAAGTAACCCTAACCCTAAAATTAATCCTAACATTAACCACAACCACAACCCCTTATGCAAGAGGCACATTGTCCCTCTCAGGTAAGTATTACATACATAGGATCTATGGACACTTATAGGAACTGGGGCCAAAAGCTGTTATCCATGTTAAAGCAAATCTATAGTGGCTGTGGCTGTGGAGAACATCTAACAAGGACTAAGCAATTAGCTAAGCAAAAACTTCCGTCTTATTTATAGGATGTTTTTTTGTTGTTGTTGTTGGCTTCCATTTTGGCTGTGGTGTATTTCTTATTTTCTTTTTTTGCTGAGCTGTCGGAAGAAACATAATAGAGGTGTCTGGACCATGACTAAATGGTTCTCAGTTCTGGAGAGCAAAAAGCGCCCCTAATCACCGTCTCTATACATCAGTAATATGGGGTGAACAGTAAAGTTCCTTTCATCTGGTAAATAGGAGGAGAACAATCATCTCCACACACACACACACACACACACACACACATATATATATATACTGTATATACAAACACACATGCCCACACATACATTTACAAACACATTGTTCAGAGTCTATAGCCGCCTGCGTGGCTTGGTGTGTTGACGTCCGGACAATGCTAAGTGCTAACTGCAGGAACCCTTGACACCACTTTTCATTTGGAACGCCACTAATTGGTTAATTGCATCCCCCTCGCGCTCAATCAGTGGTCGCCTAGCAACTGCGGGCACTGGCTGAGCTAGTCCTCCAGACCCGAGAAAAAAAATCAGGACAGAACGTGGGACAAGGAGAAAGACTAAGAGAGAGACAGACACAAAAAGGGAGAAGAAAGGAGTGAGAGACAAAGACGCGAGCGAGAGGAGAGACATTGAAGGAGATAGTTGCTAAGGTACGGCGTAATAACTAACCATTGTAACTCGGTTAGCTCCACGTCTGGGCTATCACTGGGAAGGCTTAGGGCATGTTGCTGGTTATGGCTTAATTATAGTGTATTTTCATACACATCCAGACAGCCTGGGTAAATAGCTTGTTTATGGTTTCATTCCCTGTGGTTAAATATGTATGGATTTCACTATTAAACCTATCAATTACACTTTTAAGATGGAAACAGCGAGTGTGTGTTTGAGTGTATGTATGTGTGTGTGTGTCTGTCTGTACATCACAGGGGAGGTATTAGATACAGGCGTGGTGTCCTTCACCTGTCATTGAGGACATGCAGGGGGAGATTTAGAGGCTCAAGCGGTAAGGTCGATGTGTGTGTGTGTGTGTGTGTGTGTGTGTGTGTGTGTGTGTCTCTCTCTCTCTCTCTGTGTGTGTGTGTGTGTCTGTGTGTGTTTGTGTGAGTATCTGATAGGCTTTGTCTGTGTGTCTGTCTGTGTCCTTGGGTGTGTGATAGTATGTTTGTGTTAAAGCATTGTGTGTGTGTGTGCGTATGAGAGATAGATATAGGGAAGGTGTTAGGATATCTGAGTCCTTGTCTAGTGTGTGTGTGTGTGTGTGTGAGAGAGAGAGAGATACAGAAAAGGGGTGTCTGTGTGTGTGTGGACTGCCTTCCCCGTCCTCTGTCAAACAGGGCTATCATGGGTGACAGTCAAAGGGCCGCCTACACAATCTTACACACCCATCTTCCAGCAGTTCCAAAGCACGCAGACACACTCGCGCACACACATACACATACACAACCCTGTTTGTGCTTTAGTCTGTTTTAGTATCTGACCTGCTACCTGGGTAACAGGAGAGAACAAACCACGAACATCAATAAGGTTAACCGAGAACATACTGCTCACACTGCTCCAGCTGCGGCCCCTTATCGCCCATCTCCAGCCACCAATGTGTGGCGCTGGCTCCCTTGTTCGCACAAATTACTTCCACCATAAAAATTGGCCCATCTTAGAAAGAGGGCATTTGCACATCAAAGGCCCACGGTGAGTCACGACTCCTCTCCTCTCCTCTCTTGTCCTCTCTTGTTCTCTCTCTCCCTCTCCTCCTCCTCCTCCTCCTCCTCCTCTGGAGCGGAGAGGAGTCGGAGTGGAGTTGATGCTTACCTGCCCACCTGCAGACGCTGTCAGCATGCCAGCACTGCTGCGATGCGGAGACAGGCAGACAGTTACAGCTACGCTCCCTCACTCAGAAGTGGAGGCTCAAGCAGAAACAGGCTTTAACGCATGAGAAGGATGGGGAGACTGGTTGGCGGTGGGGGGGGGGGTTAGAGAGAGAGGTGTGTGTGTCTGTGTGTCTGTGTGTCTGTGTGTGCGTGTGTGTGGAGGGGGCAGGGGGGTTAATGATGCCATTGTATAGATGGGGACGGGGTGGAAGTGTAGTAAGGACCAGATTGTGTAGAGTAGCTGATCGCTCTGTGTGAAGGTATGTGTTTGTGTCTAATGAAGTGTGTCTCTGTGTGTGTGTGTGTTTGTGTCTCTGCCTGTCTGTGTGTTTGCGTGTATGCCGCAGGTATGTGCGTGTTCTGAGGAGGACAATATACACGCGTGTGTGTGTGTGTGTGTGTGTGTGTGTGTGTGTCTGTGTGTGTGTGTGTGTGTGTGTGTGTGTGTGTGTCTGTGTGTGTGTGTGTGTGTGTGTGTGTGTCTGCATGTGTCACTGTGCTCAAGTGCCACTGCCAAACCTCGTCCTCTATTTTTGTCCCCTGGATCAACAGTGCAGTTGCTGGTTTATGGGTGTCAGAAACCATGGCCGTTGCTATGGCAATACCACACTGCAATATTCTGTGCAGGCTGTCTTTTACTGCAGCCGCTCATAGAGAGAAAGAGAGAAAAGAAAAGATGGAAGAAGGAGGGGAGGCAGGGAGGTAGAAAGGAAAGAGAAGGAAGGAGAGAGGGAGAGAGAAAGAGAGAGAGAGATAATGTGTGCAGGTGTGAGAGAGAGAGAGGGAAACAGGGAGGGTGGGAGAAGGAAGATATTGTGTGTGTCAGAGGAAAAGAGAGGGAGGGAGTGAGAAAGAGAGAGGAAGAGAGAGAGAGCTAGGGAGAGAAGGAGGGAGGGAGTGAGAAAGAGAGAGGAAGAGAGGATGCAGCAGGAGATCCACCAGAATACTAATCAGCCTGTCCAGCATTTGTCCTTCATTACACCACAGAGAGAGAGAGAGAGAGAGAGAGAGAGAGAGGGAGAGAAAACGATAGAGAGAGAGAACAGAGAGTGAGGCTGCAATGCCATGCCACCTCCTATGTGAGGCTGAGTGGCTGTCTCCACCACAGTATACATACACACACACACACACACACACACACACACACACACACACACTAGCGCAGTGTGGTGAGGGGACTCTCTGTCTTTCTTATGACATCTCTGTCTCTCTCTCTCTGTGTCTCTCTCTATCTATCTCCCAGAGATACAACAGAATCAATCTCTACCATGCACACAACACAAACATGCACACACGCAGATATGGTCAATATAATGTGCATACCCTACACTGTATCGGTTATACCTTTTCCCACACACACACACACATATAGTATGCAAGGATAGATAGATAGATAGATAGAGATACCATTATTATTATTATTATTATTATTATTATTATTATTATTATTATAGACCTACGTATTTGTCCAGGAACATTGTTAAAGAGAATAATCTGATGTAGTTCTTTTAATTGTAATTGGCAATGCAAGTTTCATTGCATTACTCAGCATGGTTGCATGGTGCGTGCACGGGGAAAATGAGCATTAGCCATCAAACTGCATTGGTAATGGAGAAGATATTTATAAAATCACATTTTAGATAACAGATAACACAACACCAGCCATTGTGCAGTAAACAGCGGAGAAGATACTTGATTATTGCAGTGTGAAGATTGATTTTTAAACTGGAAGAATAATACTGAGTCTAAACAGTTGTCATTTGTCATCAGATTTCAAATCTGACTAAATTAATTAGTTAATTAATCTGATTTGAATTTGAAATATAATGATATAATGACATATAATGCTGTGGTAGTACAGAGAGTTGTCCATTGTATTCTAGCAGTTTTTTTATTGGGATGAACAACTTCGTTTTAATCATTAGAAAATCATTGCTTTTTCTAAGCCTACTAACAAATGTTCTCTGCAGCTAGAGTGGTCTTTGTTTCTCTCTTAGAGCGCACACAAATTGAGTGCTTATTGTAAACTAATGAAGAGGGTTACCTCGCATCTTACTACCACTGCACCCCAACTACCTATGTAATGCCTCTTTGTTTGTATATATATGTGTGTGTGTGTGTGTATAGGTATATAAGTATATTTCCTGATTGCTACATTTTTGTTTTCTTTTTCTGTTGGTCAGCGGTTCCATGATTCCATTTATTGTGCCGCAAGTTATCCAGTGAGTTACAGATGCAACATGCATAATTTGACTTTAGCAGTGTGTGTGTGGTTTAGTGGTTACAAATGTTGTGTGTGTGTGTGTGTGTGTGTGTGTGTGTGTTAGTGCAGAACAAGCGTCGTGGAGTCCCCTCTGAGATTAGATTTCAGAGATTAGAGATTACCATTGATTAGATTAGTGTGTGAGTTTGTCTTCATAGTTTTGGCAGGGTACCCTCAATATAACAAGCCTCTGAGCTTGCTTCTCGTAAAAAAAAAAAGGGGATTTATTTTTAATGGCAGTGCGTTCAGTAAAGCCTAACCCTCATGCCAAATCAATTTTGCTTATGCAAATGCTATTAGAACAATACTTCTCTCTGGATTTTCTGGGCGCCCTGTCGAATCTGGAGCACCAGTTGCATAAATACACCACTCTAAACTCACTGAACTCCTTTCATGACCTCTCTCTGCCAAAGAGAAAAAATCTTTCACTTCATACTCAATACCTGACACTCTGATACTTTATGTATAAATATATGTAACTATACATACATCTATATATGCTTTAAACATCTCCACTTGGCTCACTCACCTTCAGAAGCACCTCGCTTGCATCGGCAGACCTCTATCACCTCTTAGACCCGTAGTAGGTCTGTGTACAAGTCACTTCCAGGATGTTCCTCCATTTTTATATTTATTACTAGATATATATAACTGTAATAAATGACCTTTAAGCTGTTTAACGTGTAACTTAACTTAATGGTATATGGAAGCAGAGGAGGTGGGTGATGAGACACAACTGGCACCAATGACATTGTTCCTCAGTGGCGTCATAGGTTGTGTCTTTGCTCTAACTGTGTGATTATTGTGTGCTGTTGTGTTGTTGTTGAGTTTGTCTACGGTTTGACATTGCTTATTGGGGAAACCCCCACAAGGCAGCATTTCACCGTAGCCTGTCTGCATATGACAGCAGAAACATGAAAAGGAAAAATTGGAGAGAGAGTAAGAAAGAGAGAGGGCGGGAGAGAGAGGAAGGGAGAGAGTATGTGTGCGTATGTTGTGTGTATGTTGTGTGTGTGTGTGTGTGTGTGTGTGTGTGTGTGTGTGTGTGTGTGTGTGTGTGTGTGTGTGTGTGTGTGTGTGTGTGTGGTGGGGTGGGGGGTGTTTGTCAGTTGAGAAGTGTTGATATTTTTAGAGGATTGTCAGTTCTTTAAAGCAGCGTGATTTCCTTTTTCTTTCTGTCTTTTTCTATCTCTCTTTCTCTCTTCACTCATTCCTCCTCTTCTCTGTTCTCTGACTCTGTTTGCGTCTGTCTCTCCTGCAGGTCCTCCAAAAAACAACAAGTCTCTTCTGACAGGGAACATCACGCATCAGCATGCACACCCAGCAGTCACACAGACTCACAGGCTTTTCTCTCACACTCAGACAGACAGACAGACAGACAGACAGACAGACACACACACACACACACACACACACACACACGCACACACACAATCACACACACTGAGATTGATTCCAGCTATTTTACAAAGTCATAAAACACGAACGAAGAGGACTCCTGCTAGGACGTAACAGCGCACCAATAAGGAAAAAACAAAATCTGCATCAAGCACTAGGAAGCACATCAGTAAAGCACAGTTAGGCATTCATTCTTTCAGCCTCCATCTTGAGATACTCCTAACAGATCCAGATCCACTGCGTGTGTGTGTGTGTGTGTGTGTCTGTGTGTGTGTGTGTGTGTGTGTGTGTGTGTGTGTGTGTGTGTGTGCGTGTGTGTGTGTGTCCAAAGCCCTGGAGTGATACAGGAGTTAATAGCCCTTCTCCTTGCACCAATCAATCTGCTGCTAATCTCTCACTGTGTGCATCCAGTTGTGGGTGTGGTGTGAGGGTGTGTGTGTGTATGTGTGTGTGTGTGTGTGTGTGTGTGTGTGTGTGTGTGTGTGTGTGTGTGTGTGTGTGTGTGTGTGTGTGTGTGTGTCTGAAAGAGAGAGAGAGAGAGAGAGACAGAAAGAGACAGAGAAAGGGAGGAAGGAGAGAGAAAATGAGAGCAATCACTCCTCGAGTCATCAGATTTCACACGGCTGGTGACGTCAAAAGCCCCCTCGCTCAGTTGCGCCATGTTGTCCCATGGCCCCTGAGGCTGCTAAGAAAGGCTGAGGCCCAGAGGACAGGCAGGCAGGCAGGCAGGCAGGCCTCCAGCACAAGCCCAGGAGGAGAGCTCCAGCTGGGGCTACACATCCTCGGGCTCAGCCTAGGCATGCCGAGAGAACCAGACGGGCACTCCCTGAAGGTGACACTAGCGCTACCGCTCACTCACACACACTTTAGACATAACATTTATACACAACATTATGCACATTTATGTTTCTGCAAACACAAACACATATGTCTGCGCATACAAGCAAAAGGGAAGAGTTGCAAGGTCTGGAGCAGGCTTCACATAGGATGAGCGTTGAGATGGGGAAAGAGAGAGAATGAGAGCGGGAGAGTGAGAGAGAGAGATCGAGACATCGAAAGTCTGAGAGTATGTCAAAGTGAGAGACAGATTGACAAATAGACAGTGGCAAATAAATTGAGAGCAAATGAGGGAACCAAAGAAAATCAACAACAAAGGGAAAGAGAGAGGAAGAGAGAAAAAGAGAGAGAGAGGAAGAGAAGAAGCGAGAAAGAGAGGTAGACAGAAAGAGGGATAGAGAAAAAGAGAGAGAAAGGGAGAAGCTGAGTTACACCTTAAAGAAAAAGACCTCGGATGTCTGCAGCGCTAACAACTCGAGAATGGTGCGCTGTGTGACCAGAATTCTTTGTACCCACTTTCTCGTGCTCCACAGTAGCAGGGCCGTAACCGAGCTGGACTCGTAAAGCTTAACAGCTCTGGACGGCTCACCCTGAGAGGGGATCGTTTTGGGGGGTGAGGGGGTGGGACACGCTTCAGGGCCAGTGCACTGCTTTGCATTTCATGCCGACTCCCACTTTCATGAAAGTCACAGAGAAGTCAAAGCCATAGAGTAGCCATAGACAGCCTTCTTCCCTCGAGGAGAGGGTGCAGGGGGAGGCTAGTCTGGAGGGGAAAGATATACTTCTCAGTGGTTCAAGAGCATCAAAAGAACTTGCTGGGTTTGCCATCCAACGCCACATCTTAACTGGGTCCCCTAGTAACCTCTGAAGATTGATGATGATTGAGCAGTGGGAGGGGGGGGGGTTAGGGGTTTGTGAGTGTAGTTTTGGGTTATTGGGGTTTCCTCTGCTCTTAAAATGAAGTGGGCCAACAGCATTATGTTTTCTCAGGACCTTGCTGGACCTCAAGGATGTGCTGGCCTACATGTGGGTGTCTGGAGCACTAGCGCTGAGCCAGTTAACTCCCAAATACACACTCGCCACCGGCAAACAGGGCGGGAGGGAAGGAGGGTATGTGGTGTGTGGTGTGTGGTGTGTGGTGGTGGTGGTGGGGGCTATCAGAAGCGCTTTCGGCGCTGCACCCAAGGCATCCAGAGTCATTAGCAAGCAACATCAATTAGAGGGGAGCTTCACATTAGTGCTCGCGCTGGGCAGTGGAGGAAAACAAAACCGGGCATCCGCTTTCTCCTTCCTTACTCCTTGGCCAGGATGCACTGTACTGTACCCAAACACGGGTCGCTCAAATTACCCCTCAAAGAGCACAATAAATGAATCAGGCCTTTCACCCCCTCCAAGCTGTTCAGCCAGCTGAGTCTTTACAACACACACACACACACACACACACACACACACACACACACACACGCACACACACTCACCCTTTCATCTTCCTCTCTCTCTCTCACACACACCCTTTTGTGTCTCTCTCTCTCACACACACATACCTACACACCATTTCGACTTTCTCTTTCTCTCTGTCTCTCACACACACACAGACGCACACTCACACACACACACACACACACACACGTACACTTACACACACACACACACACACATGTACACTCATTCACACACACACACACACAGACACACACACACACACACACACACACACACACACACACACACAGAGTTAAACAGCTATACCCCAACACCAGAAAGAGGCCTCACTGGCCACCACCATCACCATGCTTGGCTAATCATGAGCATAAACAAAGCTAATCATTTGTGGCAGCTGCTGGCATGCAGCTTCGGCACGCAGGGACCCGAAATGCCAGGCAGCCACGCAGCAGCCCGGGTCCATCCTCCGCCACCCCCACACACACACACACACACACACACACAACCCCCGCGGCCGCACTGAACAGTCTCACAGACATGCACTTCTCTGCCACCCAGTGCACCCCATGTGTGTACCCTCCACCCACCCCTCTGCCTAGGAGAGTGGCTTCAGCGCAGGCCAAGTTTTTCCTTGTCCAGTGGCCACTGCCAATGCCCCACTTCCGAGCTGGCTCCTCTCCACTTCGGAGACCAGACTGTGGGACAGGGACACAATGTGGGAGTGTATACGTATGTGTGTGTGTCTGTGTGTCTGTGTGAGGTGTGAGGTGTGCATAGAGGAAGTAGGACAGTTTGTGGGTGTCTCATTTTCTTAACCAAAAATAGCAAAAATAACAACAACAACAACCTCATGCTAGTCAAAAATAAATAAATAAATGTGCACCTCAGTCCATGGCCGACATATTGAGGCCCAGCACCAGATCCGCCATCACTGGTGACCTAGCATTAGCATTAGCATGAGCCGGTTAGCAGGCTAGCAGTTAGCTGTTAACCATTAGCCACGTCACCTACCTCCAAGCTGTACTCCTCCACTGTCCTCTTGAGCGGGTCCACGACCTGCCAGCAAATCAGGATGCACAGATCTACCAGCAGCATGCTGCCCACGATAACCATCAGCTTCTGGTCCTTAATGATCTGTGGAGAGAAAGGGAAGTTGGGAGGGAGGGAAGAAAGAGAGAGAGAGAGAGAGAGAAAGACAGGATTAGGAAGAGTTAAATGAGTGAGAGGCAGATCAATAGTGAGATAGTTGGAGGTATGTTTGTGTATGTGTGTGTGTGGGCGGGGGGGGGGGGTGTCAGGTAGGATCAATTGACTCTCTCTACCTAAAACACTTACACACACACACACACACACACACAAACAAAGTAGGGGACACTCACAATGTGAACTTTAGAGGGATGAAAGGAAGATGGGAAAGTCTGATCTCTTCTGATCTTTTATTTCTTTATTTATCTATCTTTCTATCTATCTATATTTCAACAGCATTTGACCCGGGCAGAAGCCAAATCAAAGCAAAGGTCACGCCACAGTCACTTGGGTTCCACTTTAGAGGAATCAGACACCATGAACGCAGCTCAGGCAGACCCCCGAACACCCCCCCGCCCCGCCCCAGGCTGGGGCTCAGAATAGAACAAGCTGTGGTAGGGAAGGGGTGGGGGGGAGGGGGGTTTGCATTGATGGCCCTGGAATTGGCTGGATGAAGGCAGCCTAGCACTTCTCGTGTGTTGGGAAATATTGCAATTAATTCAGGCTTATGGACACAGTACTGACACACACACACACACAAACACACACACACGTGCACGCGCACACTCACACACACACACACACTCACACACACACACCACACACACACACACACACACACACACACACACACACATATGTGCACCCGTACACTCACAGGATTGGGGAAAAAAAACATAAGCAAAAACACTAGGAGAAGTCTGGTCTAACCCTGGCTAACCCTTGATTCACTCGACTGAACCCAGAGTCCCAGCAAATGAACAGAATGAGAACACAGAATTGAGAAGAGATGGTTCGGCTGAACCTCTCCAAGCTGCCAGAATATCAAATCTCTTCTACTGCCAATGAACACTGCAAAATGCCCATACTATGGCAACAAGCCATATATCCAATGACTATCTTTTATCTTTTATCTTTTATCTTTTAAATCCTTTAACACCTAATGAATCTAGTTACGTGTGTGTGTGTGTGTTTGTCTCAGCATTTGTCCACAGTATGTTAGAGGCGGTTTGGAGGGGAGGGGCGATGTTTGACCATGTAAGCATAAGAGTATATGTATATATATATATATATATATATATATATATAGCCATGTCCACATGGGT
>NC_045170.1:16866853-16871853 GCF_900700415.2 Clupea harengus
AGAGTGTTGATCAGTAGATTATCTTCAACTGCCCCAGTTCCTGGACACGGCCCTCTCTCCCTGGTTCCCTTCTCTGGCAGTCTGTGTGCCGTTCTCACTTTGCTCTAGCGCTTTAATATTATTTGGGCTATCTCCCAGGGGGCCGTAACTATCTCTGTAATCAAAGCGCTCTAATGAAAAGTGCAGACATGTTGTAATGAGAGCAGGCGAACGAATGCGCTCCACACCGGAAGGCATCTGGGGGGGTGGAATCAACCGGCGCACCCATTATCAACTGACCCCACCTTTGCTTCATCACCACGGCAACAGGCGGTGGCTGCCGCGCAATTCTGGCAACCTGCAAAGCGGCTGACTATGGGACAGATCTGCCCGTACGGGTCCATGCCAGAGCAGGGCCACATCCATACTAGCGTCTACTCCTAACTGGGTTGGCTGGACTGAGTGCAGATATAACCACCTGTACCAGTGCTCCCAAAAACTAGCAGGTCTCCATCAGAGATCTCAGTGGCAATTTTCAGATATGAAAAAAAACCTCATTTTTTTGGCAGAGTGACCTTTTTTTCAACAAACTTACCCCCTAATTAGGAGGCAGGGGAAAGAAATCATCTGCTGACATTACTACATTTAAAAAAATAGATATAAATATAAGTATGCTCACAGTGCAGAGGGCCTCAAACTCCTTGTCGGAGACGAAGGAGCCATCCAGGCCGAAGAGGAAGATGGAGGCGTAGGAGAGCATCCCGCCGAGGATGATCAGGTTGTTCATGTAAGGGCTGGACATCTTTATCATCCTGCAGACAGACAGACAGACAGAGAACAAAGAGGTCAAAGATGCCACCTAAAAACTTCTGTGTTACATTTCCTGTGTGGTCGCATGAGAGGAGTGTTTATTTCTGTCATTCAATGTAAATGTGTGTCATTTAACAAGATGATTTAACAAACAATGGCCATACAGACTGTCTGTGCAAGATGTCGACTGTCTGGGCAACACACATCAGTTACTGTTCCGCAGTGTTGTGTGATCCGCTGACCATTCTGATCTGTGCCGCGCTGTTCCTGGTTTGGCACTCTTGCCCTGTGGTCTGCTGTGTAACATGCTACATGTGGTTCCTGTTTTGCCCTCTGCTCTGCTCTGCTCTGCAGTGTGAGGCCCTACCTGTGGTTCCTTTTCTGCCCTCTTCTGTTCCTGTTCTACCTGTGGTTCCTGTTCTGTGCTGGGCAAATGTAGTGCCTACCTGTGGTTCCGGTTCTTGATGTTGAAGAAGAGGAAGGCCCCGGCCATAAGCATGCCCAGGATGGTGATGGTGGAGAGGATGCTGTAGAGTGCCACGCTGATGTGCCAGCGCTGGAGACGCACAAACGTCCGGTCCTTAGGAGGCTCCACCCCTGAGGAGGCCGGAAAAAAACAAGGAGCGGAAGGATGTGGCAATTTAGACAGAACAGAGAAAATTTAGAAATGCAGTATGTAGAAATGCAGAATGTAGAAAATGACTTTTTTTTCTTGAGTTGCCATGGTGAGAGTGTATGATGCCGTTACATCACTGAGGATGTTCTCAACTGTCAAAGTGAACCGATAAAGGAGTGTCCCAATCTCAGGAAGGGCTAGCTGTGTTACAGCATCTCTCTTGTCTTCCTTCCCCAGGGCTAGAGCAGAGGGTGAGAGGAGCTCCCTCCAGGTGGTCAAAGAGAGATATCCATTATGTACCAGACAAGAGTCAAGAGCAGCAGCTTGCATCGCGGAAGTTTCCAGAAATCTTTGTACTTGCTAACATGCAAGACACACAAAAATGGATGTTGGAACACCCTCCCAGAAAACATGTTAGAGGGTTTCAAGTTAAAACTCATAAGGTAAATGTAAATGGTCTAGGTCAGTCACTAGTTCTGGGGTTGGTGACCACAGCTTTGCACTGTTTATTTGATATTTGCGTACTTTTTCATCCACTTGCAAAACAGGGCCAGTTGATGGATGCAATTCTCAGGTTACTGAGTTCTGTTTGTTGAAAAGCAGTGTTTTACTCGGGCACTCAAGGGGCAAACAAGGGGTTTCTTTTGACCCCACGTGTCACCAGGGGTCAGGGGTCACCAGGGGTCAAACACATTCAGAAAAAGGATACAAACAGAGCCAAACATAGCTGGGGCTATATGTACCAACAACACACACACACACAAACAACATCCATGAAGACATACACACAGGCGTCTCTGGCAAGTTCATACCTTGAAATCTCATGGTGTTGTTGATAAGGTCCAACACGTCTGCAATGGCATTGTACTCTCCCACCTTCACTTCGTGTCCCTCTGTGTGTTTGTGTGTGTGAGAGAGAGAGAGAGAAAAAGACAGAGAGAGAGAGAAAAAGGAAAAGAGTTGAAGACAAGGAGAGAGAGAAGAGGAAAGAAAGATATGAGTGGAGGAGAAAGATATGAGTGGAGGAGAAAGACAGAGAGAGAAAGAGAGAGAGAAAGAGAAAAGTCAGCTTACAAGGGAGCCAGACTCACACTGACAGTCTTTTTCTGCTTGTCCAACACAATGGAACAGCAGGTTTTGTGCATGAGATCCTGGCAGCGCCCACATGTTTCTGCCTGCTCCGATCCACCCAGCGGGGAGCTGACGTCATGGAAACGTCCTGTCAGGAAGCCTTACAGGTGGCCGTGGCAACTCAGGCTGGGAGTCGGGCCTCATCAACATAAATATACAACATGGACCTGGGCCTAGTGCCTTGCATCATCATCTGTCAAAACACTGTCTTCCCAATGTGTTCAGGCACTGTGCATCACGAGGAGGAGTACTGGATAAGGTACTTTAAGAGGATACAAAATCATGCAAGTGATAAGAGGTTAGATAAGGGGGCCTGTGGGTAGATGCTTATACCTTAAGCAACAATACAAGGAGACCTTATTCACAAACACATAAACCTCTTTGGCAGAGTTGGTTGTCTATATACTGGGTATATCATCCACTCATTCATTCAATCATTCATTCATTCATTCATCTTAGAGGATTGAAGATGTGTAACTATGTGAATGAGAAGAGTGGTGTTACTGCCAATAAAGTTAAAAAAAAAACATAAAGGTTATTGGATTGATCCTTGTGGCCTGATGTGGGATCAGGTGGCTCTCATCTCACCCCTGGGCTCGTTTATTATGAGCTAAAACGACAAACTGATCCAGGTGCTGAACTCCCACCTTCAAAATGATGGCTCTAGGGGAGCCCAGAACAGCCAGCTGTATTACCAGCAGGAAGCCAGTTAGGGTACCATTTTAATCATGAGAATAAAAACTGTACCACTGCAATCTTGTGGTTTAATAGGCCTATGGGATAGAATTGATCTCACACGGGGAAAAAAGTCACTTTGTGACATTGTTTTACTGGAGATACACGTTGACGATAATGGTTTCCCGGGTGCAGTAAAAGTGACTGTAAACGTTGATGTATCCTTGACATTTTCGGCGGCTTTTTCCTCTAAGGCCCCATTTGGTTGCCAGTCTTTTTGCTTCTGAGAGACATCATCAAACCCAGTATTAGTCCCGAAAGGGTAAGTGTGCTGACGCCATGTCATCAAACAAGAGCTCTGGCCCTCGTCTTTCCATGTAAAGGCTTCAATACACGCAAGGGGGCTCCAGGGAATATAGGGACCTCTCCATCCTAGCTCATTATTTCCCCCTCAACATGCAAATGATCCATTAGCCCAAGAGTGGACTGGACCAACAGTATGTGTGGTTTTTTTGGGGGGGGAGGGGGGGGTTAGGGTTTAACCCTAGGGTTAGGGTTAGGGTTTTCTGCCTTTTCTGATAAAACATGGCCTCTTTACACCTTTGGGATGAACAGCAGAAAGAAAAAAAAAGAGCCGCCATGTTGGAGGTCTTTCTTTTCCGTTCCGTGGCGACACCTTCTGCCTGAGCAGGCGGTGGGTAGAGGTGGGCAGGCTCAGCCAACCTGAGGTGGCCTCGCGTGATCCCACCTGTCTGCTGCTCTCGTCACGGAACACCGGCCACAGCTGCCAAAGTCCTCAACGTGTAGCATTACCAGACAGAGCAATAAGGGACTCTGTGAGTGTGAGTGATTGAGTGTGTGTGTGTGTGTGTGTGTGTGTGTGTGTGTGTGTGTGTGTGTGTGTGTGTGTGTGTGTGTGTGTGTGTGTGTGTGTGTGTGTGTGTGCGTGCGTGCGTGCGTGCGTGCGTGCGTGCGTGCGTGTGCGCGTGCGCGTGTCCGTGTGCGTGTGCGTGTGCGTGTGCGTGTACGTGTGTGTGTGTGTGTGTAATGTACAAGACAGATTAACGGACGTAGAGAGACTGAAAAGAGAGGACAAGAGAGGAAGAGAGAAAAATTGGATGGAAACTGAGACAAACAGACAGCAGTGAGACAAACAGACAAACAAGACAGACAAACAGACCGCAATCTCCTGTGTCTCTGGATGCTGTGTTCTTCTAATGAACCGCTCACACACACAGACACACACACACACACACAAACTGATGACGACAGTGTACCTTCGTCTGTTCTACAACCTGATCCAGAAGCACAAGATTGGAGCGTCGCCCTTACCCTCCCCATCTTTAAAAAGCCATTTCATGCCTACGGTTTAATCACCAGTCCTAATTTAATCGCAGGACCAGATGAAGGTTCAAGCACACTGTACTCTGTGCCAGCTAATGGCTTTGCTGCTATGAAGCGGCACTACCGGGACCAGGCAGGGTCACGCGGCAGGATATTAACGATTCATCTCACTTCATCGCCATCTCATCGTGCACGCTATTTTCATTTTTTCTTGTTTTTTTTTTCAGAGAACGCAATGAACAACTTGACTCATGTTTGGCAACCCGTGCACATGCTTGGCATAATTTACGACACAGACATAAAAGTAATTATTTATGAACATGAAAATGGACTGTGGCTTCCTCCGGATATTAGCTGACCCCCCCCCCCCCCCCCCCAGTTAGTTTACATTAACACATGCTTGTTAAGGAATGCCTATCAGAGGGCCATTAGGAGCTGGCTGAGG
>NC_045170.1:16874353-16919353 GCF_900700415.2 Clupea harengus
CATGGATTAGTTTTGCAAGACAACATTTTTTAAATGTATGACACCTCTACATACATATTACAGTACCAAACAAATCTGAAATGCTGAAATGTGTTATATGACAGTTATATACTACAGTTTCTGTGGTGTAGTACAGTGCAAAAAAAGTGTGCAGATTTTCATTTCCAGAACAGTAAGTGAAACAACACAAGATACTACCACTAGTAGTCTACTGTAGCCCTAATGCAGATCCATGGGGCCCTCTGTATTTGGAATCAAACTTCACATCTACTGGGACATTCTCCCTTGTTTTGAATCTTTAGATAAAAACCTTTTGCATATCTTATCCACCTGTACAAACTCCCACTCCCCACATATGTCAAGCCAAACAGCTGTCATGACACCAAGAGAAAAAACCTTTGGATCTGTTGGTTTGCCTGTCACAATACTGTAGATACCACTATTGAGTATGGTCAATTTACTGCAGTTGCATTCTTGGGTCACTTTCACTTCAACAACAACTACATCTATATTTTTCCTTCATACATGCATATTTCAATGCAAATTACCACTTTTGTACATGGTAAAAGGTAAAAATGGTAAAATTTTTGATAAAAAAATGTCCACTAAAATATATACACATTTTCAGAAAAAATCTGAATAATCTGTCTTGTGTATGGTTTCATAATTCTGTCAGAAATTCAGCGTATTTTCATCTGCAGTGATCTAAATTTTGTCAGGTTTTGAAAAAAGGAAGGATATCTGTTTTGAACAGAGTATCTAAATCTAAAAATGAGAGAGGTATAATAACTGCACAGTTTTTTGCTCAGTTCCTAGACTGAGAGAGGTATTCATGAATTTCTGAATAAATAGTGATTGAATGCATTTTGTATCAAAGCAATGCACAAGTATCCACAGTTTAGTTCACACAGTCCCCTGATGTGCTCAATGTGTGAAGTGTTTTGAAAAAACCCCGCAATGACACGAGTCTGGTCCTGTTTGAACGTGGTAAATGAAATCAGTAACAGCATAGTGGCAAAAAGACAGAAAGTGCGTGACACATGAGAAAAAAAAAACCAATCAATCAAAAAATCATTCAATTAATACACGATTTAACATGGCAATAGTTTTCTCATTAAATCACTAGCAGGGAAAATGAAATCAGTAACAGCAAAGTGGAGCCGTAAGAGTGACTGGGATTGATGCGCCTTCACAGAGCTGTATCCTCGCACACGCCACGCTCGACTCCCTCTGACTTTCAACCGCTTCAGGCTTAAAGGGAGAGCGGCCGCCATGGCCCGCTGCCATTTATTAAATTAGCGGCCGGCTGAATTGATCGATTTCCGTTAGGTAAACATAATTAATAGTGCCGCCATTGATTTGCTAAATATATAAAAAAAAAAAAACGACCAGAGGGTGCCCGGGGGAGGTGAAGGGGGAGGGGGAGAGAGAGAGAGAGAGAGAGAGAGAGGGAGAGAGAGAGAAAGAGAGAGAACGTGTTTGTGGTTGAGATGGAGGGGTCTTTGTATAGCACAGTCACACAGGATGACTTAGGATAAGCTTATCTAGATCAATAGCCGCTCAGGTCAACTTAAGTGCAAACACAAGTTAATGTTACTGGTAAATACCGACCAGGTTGCATTAGACAGGGAAAAAGATTTATGGCATGTGCCATTAACACCGAAGTTTTCTCTGTTCTTGGCAAGGATCAGTGGGGTATAGCCATAATCCAGAGCATCCAGAGTGATGATGTCACAGGTCTTAGAGGATTAGGGGGTTTCTCTTGTGATGTCTAGATGTGCAAATATGGCACAAATCATTCATGAAGAGGGCCTTGGAGCGTCTGCTAAGAAGTGAATTACACAGTCACGAATTCTGCAACAAATTGTACAAGAGTGCAGTAAGCGAACAGAATGGCCGCATGCAGGCAGTAGTTCATGAAAACTGGCTGATCAATTTCAATTGATTTCCTTTGTGTGAACTGTTGCTTTCATAATCACTTTATACATTCCGCCATTGAATGATTTTGCTGTAATCTACAACACAGCTACTGATGCGTGTGCTAAATCTACTATCAATGATAGTCTTAATGGAAACATGGGGATGCAGAAATTAAATGTATTCCCTTGTTCGTCTGTTTAACTCTGCTCTCGTCATGCAGTCTGTCTGCCATCCCCAGATTTCTGTTAGAGGGCATTTGGATGAGGCTTTGGAACAGCTGCTTTAACAACAACAACAACAACAGGTGCAAACCCAGATAGATGGAAAACAAAGTCACAAAACCGGATCTGGAGAGGCACATTAGTATAAAGGATCACGCAAACTGGCTGAGCTTCTGATTCTTCTCCCTTAGGACAACTGAATGCTGGGAGATTTTCTTCTAGGTTTGGCCGCTTCCCTGCATACCGCACAACAAGAGTGTGTGTGTGTGTGTGTGAGAGAGAGAGAGAGATGTGACATGGGGGAGCTGTGCTCTGGCATCATCTCTCTCAGCCCAGTCACATCCAGTGGCTCCAGAGCTAAGGCCTTGAACACGAGACCCAGATACTGATCCTAGAGCAGAATCTACAGCCTGAGAGCTTTGAGCTTTGAGCTCTGAGTCTAAGTGTACTCGTCCAGTGTTGGTGATGGTGGTCATGCTGGTGGGGAGGCTAGTCACGCACACACAGGTCGCCATGCCCAATAATGTGTACCGTGTGCTCTGCATTCTGCTTGTGCACACCTCTGCTTCTGTGCGATGCCTTCGTTCTAATACAAACTCATAAATAAGGCAGTCTTACTTCAGGGCATTGTGTGTATAATCATCTCCTGCTAGAAAGTCTTCTCCTTTAAATCTCACACTGCTTGCCTCAAGCCTCCCTTTTCTGTCTCCCAATGGGCTGCATAGTCATGGCAGAATCTAAATCCTCACATGCGCAACCCCCTTCAACCCTTTGGGAGAGTTTCGAGGCCACTGCAGAGATTCCCTCCCACCTCCTCCAGCCCTAGCGGCCTTCACCTCACCCAACCTCCCAATCTGCACCGCACCGCACTGCAGCCAAGGAATCAGCCCAGAGATCATATGCGTGGGCCGTAACAACACCCTCCTGCCCCTGTTGATAATGGCTTTGGCACTTTCTAGGTGTCTAAAGGTGAGGTGACAGCCCGAGAGAGAGCAAGAGACAGAGAGAGAGAGAGAGAGAGAGAGAGAAAGAGAGAGAAAGAGAGAGCCCCGGGGGGCAATGGCCTCTTTTTCTCCCTCCCACCCTGTTCCCGTGAAAGTATATTTCCCACGCGTGCAAAAATGGCAGGGTCAGCGTAGGTGAGGCTGCAGGGACTGACATACTGTGACAGCTGCTGCGAGACGTGAACCGACCTGTGGAGGCCCTCTCTCTCACACACACACAAACAAACACACAGGCACACACACATGCGTGCACACACACACACCTCTGTGCGGCCAGAGAGTGCTGTGCCTTGAGATGTGTCATTGTTTGTCCTTATGTGTGCTGCTGCTGCATACATTAACGTTTACATAGTCATTAGGCACATATGCTTTCCACCAAAAAGATTTATTACATAGTGGAGGCGTGAAACCACAGAAAACACACAAATGACTACAGATGTGGAGATTACTACAGCTACTGCTATTTGTCCTTAGTCAAACACACAGCCTTGGCTACACAACGACACTTTTTAAAAATCCTTTTCTGTGTGTTGTGCCTCTTAATAACAGACCCAGCTCATCTAGGTAAACGTTCAGTGGCAGGTTGTTTTTTGGACGTATGGTTTCCCTCTTCAAAGTGGTGTCCGTTTTAGAGCTTTTTTTTTCTTTGCTTCTGGAACCCTGATCCTGATCCTGTGGCATCCAGGGGGAAGCGTCCCCAGCCAGCTTAGATCTTGTTCCTTGATCTCCAGAACCACAGCCGTACAGGGAGCCTTCCTGTCGAGTGCCTTGTTTGCTATCTTCCTTGCCCACCCTGTATTCTCCTCCTTAGGCGTCCGGTTGGGAGGGGATCAAGATACTGCATGTGCTGCGCATGGATGCAGGCCCCCTCTGCAACACCGCTTGCATGTTTCTTCTCCCCCCCAGGGACACCTTGTACAGCAGCTCACTGTAGTCATTGGATGTTCCACTAGGCTTCAATCAGCATTACACATATCTGCTGCAGAACTGCTGCCAAGCCCGACCCAATGGAGTAGAGGGAGCAAAGGATGACTGACAGATCTCTTTTGCTCGTACAATCCCAGACTGCACTGCACCAGCCTGCCCTCACAGTCTTCTAACAGAAACCCATGGGGTGGGTGGAGGGGGGTAGGGGGTGTTGTATGATGATGTCAGAGCAGTCAAGACGATACACTGACCAAGAGAAGCCGAGAAAAAAAAAAAGCGGGGAGGAAGGAAGTGGGTAGGGTGTGGTGTGGTGTGGTGGGGTGGGGTGGGGTGGGGTGTAGTGGGGTGGGGTGGGGTGGTGTGGTGTGGTGGGGTGGGGTGGGGTGGGGTGGGGTGTAGTGGGGTGGGGTGGGGTGGTATGTGGTGGGTGAAGCTCAGGCGCTCTTCTCCATGTTTCCTCTGGAGAGGAGGAGGAGGAAACACACCGCAGGAAGGTGTGTGTTTGATCATCGTCACTAGCTTCCATGTGTGTGTGTTGGCGGGAGTGTCAGTATATGTGCACTTGTGTGATGGTGTGTGTGGTGTGTGTGTGTGTGTGTGTGTGTGTGTGTGTGTGTGTGTGTGTGTGTCTGTGACTATGCTATGAGTACAAATAGGTATGCGTGTCTGATAAATTGCTGTGGAACACTAGAGGACCGGAAACAGTTCATCCGCTGAATGTGTTGTTTTGGTCTTTCCGCTGATAGATCACATGAAGGCAAGCGCTTTCATTAATCAGCATTAAATCAAACCAAGCGCTCCAGAGGCAAAGTGTTTATCATGTTTGCTCTGTACAGGAAAAAAATGGCATCATTACCCAACCAAACATTACTCACAGGGACACTAATTGCACTGGACCTAGAAAACAGCATCACGAGAAAGGAGGAGGAGAAAAAAGAAAAGCAAAGACGACGTTCATCCATGGTTCTTGTCTCTTCATCTATTTTTCATGGAGCTCTTCAGCCTGCCTTTTGCCAGACGTGGAGTTGTTTTTGATCTTGTGGGCCTTTTCTTCCACTCTGTGTGGCATAGTGGGATGTTATTGTGGTGTACTCCAGGGTCTGGTCTTTAGGGGGATCAGGGGGTGCTAGGAGCAGGAACTGCCCTTCAACTGACCCTGTCTTGTGTGTGTGAGGGATGGGGTGGGGCTGGGGCTGGGGGCATACATTCGACTGCAGCCAAGAGTAAGGGGATAAGGAGCACTCTGTGCCAGAAGGTGACCCCCCCCCCCCCCATTCCATACACACACACAGACACACACACACAACATACACAAGTACCATTCACTGTGTGAAAAGTAGTGGAAAACCTGCTGCTTGCCGGAGGTATTTGGATGCTTGCAGAACTTTCTTCTGCGTGCCTGCAAACACCCGCAAATGTCCGAATACAGCTGTTGGACGGAGGTTTTCAGGAATCCATCTGACCACAGCCGTTAGTTGTTGGCTAGGCCTTTCAAATGCTCATAACAATCAATGGTCTGGGTGGGGCTGGGTACTGAAGCCTCCCCTCTTCCCTCTTCCCTCTTCCCCTCGCCTGCACCCCTCCCCCTCTCCCTCTCCCTCCCCCATTAGTAGTTCAGGGAAGTATAAATATTGGGGTAAATATTTCATATTTGCTACAAATCTACTTCTATTCTTGCATCTAATACTTCATTATTTTGAATCAATACAATTGCCTGAATCTGTCATGAAGTGCATAGTGTTGAAATCAAGGGAATAATGAATAAATAATGAATAAAAGTGTGTGAAGCCTATCTGACAGACCCAGCTAAGAAACAGTAGCAGACATATGGGTGTTCTATGGCTTTTTTGTAATAAAGGAGAAACATTAATTAATATTATATAAAATTGTATCTTGTAAAGAGAACCAAACGTATATAAAACGTATCTAAAAAAAATGTAAATGGGAAAAATTAGTAGACTTTGCTTACCACAGATACTCTCTCCTTAGTATTACGGAACAGCATAGTTTGGCCGAGATTGCGAAGCTCAGCTTTTTGTCTTTGTTAAGCGTTTGCAATATTAAATGTTAACACTTTGGCTGAGCAGTCAGGAGAGAAAAATAAAGGGTCAGTCACCACACTGACATTTTAAATTGGCATTCTAACAAGGCCGTCACAATGACTGTCTGCACTCCGGTGCGCTGGCTCTTACCAAGTTTGTGCATGATGTGCTGTGGTTTGTGCATATGATATGGTTGTGGGTAGAACCATGTGAGTTCATTTGCTTTGTAGTTTCAATAATGGTTGTATCGTTTCAATACACCTTCCTGATTAAACTGCGTTGAGACATTAATGATTGCAATGATGTGGTGGCCTGCAGCACATTTTGTGAGCTGAGGGATGATAAACGAACCTGATAAAGTAGGCTGACGGATAGGTACTGTGTTTCATGCAACGGTTTCATTATTGCTTCATGTGAATGCCAAAGCACTGTCAATCATTTTCTGTCCCATTGGTCTACATCGTACTGGTATAGTCCCTTTTCCCCTTTAGACACACACACACACACACACACACACACACACACACACACACACACACACACACACACACACACACACGCACACACAAACATATTTTTTTCAATTCGTCTCTACTTCTCTTCTCCCGCCTAGCCTCATCCCCATCCAGCTCCACCTATTCATCAATGCAAGTAGCTAACTCAGTTTACACACTGCTACTAACACACATACACACACAATAAAGCCCTACCCCTCTCTTCCCTTTAACCTATTACTGCCTCCTATCACGATCCACCCCCAACCCCTACCACACACACACACACCCCATACACACACCGTCATCATTCAGCCATCGCACCGAGCAGCCTCCTGCATTCCGATGCCTCCACGCACACCAAATCAACCTGCCAACCATGAGTCTATTCACCCGTCTTCATCCACAGTCCCCCCCTGACACCTTGCCTCATGGGCTCTGGCATGTTTGTCATATTTAGGTATGGATTTATTTATGTATTCATTTATTTATTTATACGTTTATACTGTTTATACGTTTATACTGTTATTTCCAGCCCCCCACCCTGCATCCCTGGCCAACCCTCCCACTTCCAGTGGCTGCTGCTGTTTCCACGGCGGCGATGCTGGGCTTTGCGCAGGCTGGCATCTACTCCTCGCTGGGTTTCAAGGCCACTCGTGTTGACAGTGCGTGGGCTCTGAGCTCGCCACAATCAAGAGATGGCCTTTTGTGCTACGATGGCCCAGCGGTAATGTCATGTGACGGCTAGGCTTCTTTCAACATTGCACGTGTGGGGGGGGGCTGGATCGCTATCTCTCAGTGACATGGATGGTGTGTGTGTGTGTGGGTGGATTGGTTGGGGTGGTGGGGGGGGGCACACTGCTACCAGACCGCCAGTTCCTTCCACCTGTGTGTATTCACAATACACGGAGGATGTGAAAAATGTATGGCACCTCTCCGTGGAGTCGACACACCGCCGCGAGCCGAGTGTGAGCGAGTGAACGTCCGAACAAGCGAGCCGGGGGTTAATGCACAGCGAAAACTAAACATGTTCTCCCAGACATAATCACTGCACTCGGCGTGTCACGTTCATAGAAATTAATTCATTTTAGATGTTGCCTTTGGGGAGACGAAGTGACAAACAACAATGGGAGCTCTCAGGCGTGTGTCCCGCCGGGGCACGACAGACATGTCGCACAGCGTAGCATAGCATAGCACAAGCGTGCCGATGCCTCGGGTGGATTCCCCTTCACTCTCCTCCCCTGACTTCCTGACTTCCCTTTGTCTCCCTCACTTTGTTTGTATGTCACATATACATTACATGAGTGCTTTCATGGAGAAAAAAATGTGTGGAACAAGCTCTGCATCCCAGCATGAAGAAATGCATGCTGGGATGCAGGGCTTGTTTTGTAGGCAGATGCCCTCAGTTCGAATTGAGGGTTTTGTGGGGGGTCCTATCATTGTATATGCCACATCTATTACCCGACTTCTCACTTGCTGGCAGAGATGCTTGGTGACATGTAGAGCATGTCAAATTGAGGTTTCGTGGGGCTATTCCTATGAATGGGAAAACAACCCTACAAAATGGCAGCATGGATTCCCCCAAAAGGGAAGAGTAAAGAGAAAGTCTGGAACTGCTTTGCATAAATTCATTCAGCAGAAGTTGTTATACATAGCGACTACCAGATAGTCCTGATATATATTTTCATCAGTATGGGTGCTAGCTGGGTATCAGACCTAGGAATGACCTTGGCATTGCTAACCCCTTGCTAACCTATGTCGACCAACAGGACCACTTGTGTGCTTGGGTTTTTCAAAGTGGAACGGACTTCAAGCCCTCCACCACCCAATTCCCTCACATGGGGGTTCTGCTGGCCCCACTCACCGTCACGCCGAAGAAGTTGGTCTCGTTCATGACGTCGAGCACGAGGCGGCCCACCTCGCGGTCGTCCACGGTGAAGTTGTGCTCGTGCCGCTCCTTGTGCCGCAGGAGCTCCATGACGCGCGTCAGCGTCTTGGCGATCACCCAGATGCCGTCGTAGGCGAAGCCGTGGAACTTGCTGGGCTCCACGCCCTTCTGCTCACGCTCCTTTGTGTACTCTCGCTCGTACTCCTGTGGCGTCTGGGAGACACACACACACACATGCATGCATGAACATACACACACACACACACACCCATTCAAACGCACAATCACATACACTACTGTCCTCCCAGCCAACCAGCACAACCATAATCTACCTATTAGTCTCACGTTTCACATGCAGATCACATGCACACTACATGCCCAATATTTGCATTCAGAGTGACTATGGAGCAGCCCATATAAGGACGACCTAATGAAATCTATATCTCCTTGCACGAGTGCTAACAGTAATAAATAAAACATGACACCTCCCTGTGAGTCGAAAATCCGATTTTTGTTATTTCTCTCCCATCTGAAGCTCAGAGGCCATAAAAATTCCATTAAAACTAAACTCTTCATTACAGCAAAATTACTGCAATTTCATGTAATGACTCAACTGCATGTGCTCCCTACAAGCTGTTTCCAAACTGAAAGGTTCTGCTCAGTGCTGCTTTAATGGGAACTAAAGAGATGAGCTGGGACAGGAGGAGGCTATCAAGGACAGTTCCTAAAATGATAAGACATCTGCATCAAGTCCATGTATAGAAAACACATACAGTGCCCTCCGCAATTATTGGCACCCCTAGTGAATATGAGCAAAACAGGCTATAAAAAAATATGTCTTTGCTGTTTATCCTCTTGGTCTTTCACTCAAAATATTCACAAAAATCTTACCTTTTCATTGAAGTAAAATTATTGAAAGAAAAAAAAACTGTTGACATTAAATAAATATTTTCCCCCAAAACATGTGTGCCACAATTATTGGCACCCCTAGAAAAATCTTATAATTAAAATCTAACTGAAGTATATTTCTAGTCATGTTTTACATTTTTAAGTTCACCTGTTTGATAAGGAACTCTTAAGAGGTCAACCATGACTTCCTGTTCCACTGGTGTACAAATATGAGGTGACACAGGCCAAATTCCATTAGTCATTCATCACTATGGGAAAGACCCAAGAACACAGTGACGATGTGCGATAGAAAGTTGTGGAGCTGCACAAATCAAGAAATGGACCCAAGAAAATCTCTAAAGAGTTGAAAATACCCATTTCCACTATCAGGGAAATAATTAAGAAGTTTAAAGCGACAGGAGATGTTAAGAATCAGCCTGGAAGCGGACGTGTGTGTACATTGACCCCACGCACCGTGAGGAGGATGGTTCGACTGGAAAAAGAATCTCCAAGGATCACAGCTGGAGAATTGTAGAGGTGAGTTGAGTCTTGGGGTCAGAAAGTCTCCAAAACTACCATCAGACGCCACCTACATCACCACAAGTTGTTTTGGAGGGTTGCCAGAAAAAAGCCTCTGCTGTCAATCAACTACAAACTAAAGCGCCTACAGTTTGCCAAATGTAAGTCAGACTTTCAATGGGGCCGAGTTATATGGTCAGATGAGACCAAAATAAAGCTTTTTGGCAACAAACATCAAAGGTGGTTTTGGCGTAGACAGAAACATAGCCATACAGAAAAGACCCCCATACCCAATGTGAAGTATGGTGGCGGATCTTTAATGTTGTGGGGCTGTTTTTCTTCCAAAGGCCCTGGACATCTTGTTAGGATACATGGTATCATGGACTCCATCAAATACCAGCAGATATTATATGAAAACCTAACAGCCCCCTCCAGTAAGCTTAAAATGGGCTGTGGTTAGACCTTCCAGCAGGTCAATGATCCAAAGCACACCTCAAAATCAACACAAAAATGGTTCACCGACCGCAGAATAAAGGTTTTGCCATGGCCATCACAGTCCCCCGACTTAAACCCCATAGAAAATCTGTGGGATGAGCTGAAGCCGAGTCTACAAACGTTGACCTCAGAATCTGAAGGATCTGGAGAGATACTGCATGTAGGAATGGTCTCAGATCCTGTGCCATGTGTTCACCAACCTCATCACGCATTATAGGAGAAGACTCAGAGCTGTTATGTTGGCAAAGGGAGGCTGCACAATACATTAAATTAAGGGGTGCCAATAATTGTGGCACACATGTTTTGGGGGAAAATATTTATTTAATGTCAACAGTTTTTTTTTCTTTCAATAGTTTTACTTCAATGAAAAGGTAGGATTTTTGTGAATATTTTGAGTGAAAGACCAAGAGGATAAACAGCAAAGACATATTTTTTTATAGCCTGTTTTGCTCATATTCACTAGGGGTGCCAATAATTGCGGAGGGCACTGTATCTATCTGCAAATGACATATATGGTTTTTACACCATTATATGATTTATATCCTTGACTTGGTATTACCCGTTCCAGCTTTAACCAGCTCTAGCTGAGGGGCACCTACCCGTCCCGATATGCCCTTGATCCGCCTGGCACTGAGCGGCTCGAAATCCACGCTGATGTAGCCTTCCATGGCCGTCAGCAGCTTCTTGGTAGTGCAGTTGGTGGAGTTGGCCTGTTCCCACCAGTTCCCCTGGTACCAGCCCGGGATGATCCACTGGTACTTACTACCATACATGTTCAGGTTGTAGGCCTGAGGGGTTATAGATAGGATAGACAGAGGTTATAGCACACACACACACACACACACACACACACACACACAGATGGAGAAAACACACAAGAAACACACACACACAGAAACACACACAGACACACACAGACACACACAGACACACACACAAACACACACACACACACACACACACACACACCCACTTGGTTGCATTATGGCCTCTAAGCCATCTAAGCCAGCGTGAACTCTGTCAATCGTCTCAATGGAATTACCACTTTCTATGGTTACCCTTGAAACTGTCTTTTAGACACACAGAGGTGACAGAACATGCAGTCATGCTTACTTCTTCGTGTTGGTATTAGTTTGGCATTGTTTTTAGGCAATGCATCCACCTAACCAGCTAACTACTGTTGTGTTGGCATTACCAGTGTCTAAGATTGTAGTGTCCAGCTGCCCCCAGTCTTAATGATTGAAAATAGAAGGTAGCATAATTCCAGTAGAGTATACTCACACAGCAGAAGACCTTGGAGGCATGGTTCTCATCAAACTGCCCAATTATGATCCTCACGTCATTGTCCTACGGAGAGGGATGCAAAACATGCACATGAAATCAGGACAATGAAGTTATCACTGATGATTTAGTACATTTTCCACCAATCCGCATTTTACATTTTGCTTAAAATAATTCTTGTTGGCCACACATTAACTGTACTGATGTCAGCGCTTTGAATGGCAAATGGCAAAAACTGTACAGGCTGATTTTAGGGTTAAAGATACACTGCGAGGAGGGAGACGGCTGTGCATGCAGTAAAGTCTCTCTGCATGGTTGGCTTGGCTGATCTGGGAGCAGTGATGTCTCGGCCTCCATCACAGGCCCCTCCATCTATAATAACAGAGACATTCATGTCAGGCCTGAGAACTGTTTCATATCAAAAGGACCCACACATGCCATTCATGCCGAAGAGAAAGCACAGGCGTGTGATAGAGTCTGTAAATTATTCACACTCTCTCTATCATGCTCTTTCTTTCACTCTCTCTCTCTCCTTCTCTCTCTGTGCATCTCTTCTCTCCTTCTTTCTCTCTACATGGCTCTTTCTTTCTGCGTTCTGCATTGCAGTAGATCAATCTATCAATTGGAGACCTTTTCCCCCCATTGCACAGCACCCTGGAGTTTTAACAGGTACCTCGATGCACTGGCTGACGTAAGACACGAGTGTGCTTTTACATCAGCCACAACTCAAGAGTTGCTCGCTTCAAGTACCGCATTGCGAAGCAACACAAGGCAACCAGAGAGACCAGAATGAGTTGCGCGAGAGGGAGCTTTCCGTGTTAAGCATGGCATCTCAGATTGCCTCGCTCTTGGGAAATAGCACCTCTTCATCAACTGACATCGGCTGACAATACACATCCGTCAGGCAGGTAGCAGCATGTACATCCTTGATTGGCCACGACACATGGAGTCCAAACAGTGCTTAGAAAGCACTTTAACAAGCCCCAGCTTCTTTGTCATATTATGTTTCTAGGATAATCTGTCAAGCTTGATTATATGTGCCATCAAAATACATGGTGCAATCACAATCAGATAAGATGAAGAGCAAACAAACTAACAGAACAAAACAACATGAAACGAAACAAAACACAGATCAAATCAAGCTTTAACCCGTACGAAGCAACCAGGTGCCAGCCACAACCATTACAAAAAACAAAACCAAATTCAAACAAATGTCTCGTAGTCTGTATGGAAGGTAATGGCAACCAGGTGTTCGCTATAATGGTGACGACCATATCCCTGGGTTCATTACAACAACACAAAATAAAACCAACAACAACAAAAAAAACACACTTGAAATGTTTAAACTGTATAGGACACCCTGATAAGCAGGTGCCTGCTATACCGCTGACAGCCATGTCCCCGGGTTCATTAGCAGTAATCACTGATGAGTTCCCTCCTGCAGGTGACCCCACATCTGCTGTAATGCTGAGCAGAAGGATCCTAACAGACCCTGACATGAGATGTGTCTGTTGCGTCTCTCCCTCCTTATGTTCAGCACACACTCGCGCTCACATCCTTCTCCATACAGTGTATGTTGCCCTATAGATTTATGAGAATCAGTGTTCTAGGAACACGCCAGGGGGCTCTCTGCACCAAACACAACTTGAATGGAGCCTTTTAAATGCATGTGTTGGAGTGTGTTTGTGTGTGTGTGTGTGTGTGTTCGTTTACATGCTGTGTGGTCCACATTCGTTCTCCGCTTCCTCTGAAACTTTTGTCACACCGGAGAGAGTGAGAAAAGGGAAGCAGGGCCTTGCACACCTCACAATACGACACTAGAGGGGTGCTGGCACTGGCGGAGCCAGAGAGCATGCTGGGAAGCTTTGTGAGGCGCTTGTGTGGAGCGCTCTGAGCCCAAGCCCTCTGACAGGGTCTACTGCTCCCTCTCCTCTTTCTGTACCGGTCCTCTTTCTATATCGGCAGGCCTGTCACCGCCCTCACAAAGCACAGGGGAGAGAGAGAAAGTGGGGAAAAGAGAGAGGGATGAAGAGAGAGGGGGAAGGAGGGAGAGAGAGAAAAAAGAGGGGAGGAGTGAAGGAGAGGGGGGCAGAGAGAGAGAAAAGGGGAAATAGAGGGATGGACAGAGGGTGGCACAAAAAAAGAGTGCACAGGAAAAATGAGAGAAAGACCCCAAAACGTAGTTCACCCCCGGCTGTGTGTGAAAAAGCCCTTCGCATTAACATGGGCCTTCCATTTAATGGGGGAATGGAACGAACAGGCCCCCCTTCCGTCCAAATATCCCTGTCAACAAAAAAGCACTAAAACACTAGCAAACTGCCTTGTAAATGGTGGCTAAACCGAAGCCTAAAAATAACGACGGTGTCCAACTTCTTTTCTGTCTGAGCTGTTTGGCGAACAGCTTTTATCATCTTGATTTATCTAGGGTGACGGCGGCACAGCCGTCTACAGTATATAAAAAAAAAAAAAACTTGACGACACGGGCAGGGGTAATGAGAAGGGCCTGATTACGAGCCTTTGACAGTGCCTGTTTACGCTCATAAAAGGCTTGTTATAAGCATGAAGACATCATTTATAGGCTGTCTGCCACCGCCTCTCCGCTTCGCCACGATGCCAATCTAAACTAGACCAGAGCAGGCAGGGCAGGGCAGGGCAGGCGTGCCAGGACAGGCCATCACTCATTCAGACATCTCTGTGCCACTCTGCCGCGGCCCTCTACTCTCACTGTATATAGTACACAGTAAGTACTAATAAGTAAGCATATAATGTCCTGTGCAATAAGTATATGATAGTGTCCTCCATTATAGTGTACTACACCAATAAGTAATGTTTTTTCACATATGATTACATTACTAACCTTACACCTACACCCAAATACATTAAGATCTTAAAAAAGTACACTGAGCATATTATCAATTAGGTAGTGTAGATAATGAAGTAAAAATTAAGCATAGACTAGCAGGACACTTTCCTGGTGAGCCATTCTTAGGAGAAGGGTATGTTTATGAAACCGCAACGCATCTGCAAGGCCTCGTAAGATGGTATTTGTCTGTTGTACCACAGAGTCCTTTATTGTGGAGAGAGGGAAGCAGGGTTAGTGTGGCGTGCACTAAGCGGGTGCAACGCTGAGCCTGCAATGGGGGAAAACACATTCCATCTCGGGGATCTGCGGCAGGGCTGCTAGTCTGGGAATTGGGCTACCAGAGGTGCTATGTCAATTCCACAATAGCGGTGGAGCTTGACAGAGAAAAAAAGGAAGACGAGGGGGGGAGAAAAAAAAAGAAAAGAAAAAACACTGAAGAATGATGGGTGACAGGGCGGATACAGACAGAGGAGGGGTGGAAAAGAAAGAGGCCACGGTTTTGTCTGCTGCTCTGGAGAGAATAGCTGCAACTGTGGCATTTTCCTCTACCACCCGGTAATTAACTAATTAACTGCTATTTTGTCTGATGTTTTTACGCTCTGTTTTTCTCCCTCTCTCGTTCACTACGAGACTGTCCTAGATTTGTAGCAGGGATGAAAGACTAATGTGCCTACCCTCCCTCAAAAGGCAAAAAAGAAGAAGACACTAATTCCCATCCCCAGGTAGACAGTGCATCACTTCTAATCCTTAAAGGCTTGACAGAGGGAAGGAGAGAGGGAGAAAGGGAGAGAGAGGGAGATAATGTGTGTGTGTGTGTGTGTTTGTGTGTGTGTAAGTGTGTGAGTGATTCAGCACCAGGGACAGTGCTTTTAGCTCTTTTCCAGATGTTATTTGTGGGCTGGCAGTAAAACACATTTTTTTTCCCCTTCTTAACCTCCTCATCACTCACTATTCCTAACCCCCCTCCCTTTGACAGATTGTCACAGCAAGAGTTTTAAAAACGCCACGCTTCTCTTATCACAAGGCAAACGGGGTGGGGAAGGAGACTGGGGGGGGGGAAGGTACGTTGGGTTGGGGAGTTGTATGGATGGTGCGGGGGTTGGAGGTGGGGGTTGGGGGGTAGTAGGGGTTTAAGACGGCTGAACGCTCTCTGGCAGGCGGCCTTGGATACGGCTACGGATACGGATTCGGTCGGGGTTGGTTGTCAGATTCGGTTGGGGTTGTCAGGGCCTGTCACATGGCCTGCAGCTCAGGAGTGTCACGCCGCAGCTCATTAGGATGCTCTCGAGTCTGATCAGTGGAAAACGTGTCAGCTTAGCTCCGCGTTTTAAGTGAAATGTAACATGAACGCTGCTTCCTGAATGTTCCTTCCTGTGTGTGCTTGCATGCTGGGGGGTTTGTGGGCTGTCTGTAGGTGAATACCTTTCTGTGTGTGTGTGTGCGTGAGTGTGTGTGTGTGTGTGTGTGTGAGTGAGTGAGTGAGTGAGTGAGTGAGTGAGTGAGTGTGTGTGTGTGTGTGTGTGTGTGTGTGTGTGTGTGTGTGTGTGTGTGTGTATGTGTGTGTGTGTGTGTGTGTCTGTATGGGGGGTGGGATGTGTGAATACTACTGTGAATACGACTGTGGATATTATTTCAAACTACTGTGTTGAGTTGTGTAAGTAATTGTAATCACACAAGCATATGAGATAAAAAAAAACACTTTATTCCCTTTGCCTCCAAGTGAGGCAAACAGAGTCTGACACTCAGAGTGTGTGTGTGATGGTGACGGTGTGTGTGTGTGTGTGTGTGGGTGTAAAGCTATTCCTTCCCTATGGGTCATCAATAATCTCCCATCACAAGCGCCAGACTGTGGGAGTGTGTTTTATATTCATGATCTTAGAGACATGGAGTCTGATGCCGCTGAGGGAGATTTGTAGGGTGCAGTGTGGATTGACTTCGAAAACAAGTTGAAATTTACCTTCAGCTTCTTGACGTTGACACAGGGATCGTTGGAGAAGCTCTCAGTGTCGGCGATCTGGATGTCGGCCTTCTCAAGCTCGTTAGTCAAGTCGTTACGAACCTGAGGGTAAAAGGGAGAGGAAGCTGTTAGAAAGGTGTAAGAAATCATGATTCCATGGAGGGGTGAAGGTGAAGAGAGACAGTGACAGAGAGAGAGAGAGAGAGAGAGAGATACCAAAGCTGAGAAAGTCATATGGAGAAAGATCCTTAAAAGAGAAAACAGCTGAAGATGGAAGGATACAGAAAGATAAAGACAAGGAAAAAGCATACCCAAGCAAGGAGGCAAATGGAGTGCCAGACAGACAGACAGAGTGAGAGAGGAGAGAGAGGAGAGAGAGGAGAGAGAGAGAGAGAGAGAGAAGACAGCGACAGGGAGACTGATACATGGCGTGCCACCACCCTGGAAAACAAAGGCCTAATTGCAGCTACTGTTCCAGCGCTCTGATTTATGTCCCAGTTCACCCGAGTCTCCAGTGGCTCCTTGCAAAGGCACCGGCGCACGCATCCCAAGCAGGCCATAGGCACCGGCCCTGTGGACCCTCTCCAGTGGACCTAACTACCCCACAGAGACTTGGACCGATCTGGGATTTTTTCGCCTCAATTAACTCCCACACACAAGTCCCAGCAGGAGCTGGTTCATAACTGACAATTACTGCATAAATTAGACCCCATAAAGGAAGAAAACCTCCTGGCTTGCTTTGAATTGCAGGCCCTCAGTCTTTCTTTTTATTCTTTATTTTTCTTCTTCTTGGGAAATACAAATGCGAGGCGCCTTTATTATGGAGTAAGTGCTCTCATTATTTCTATGTGGCAAACAGGGGAAGAAGGACTCAATATTTTTACGGTGTTGAAATAAACAGGAAATCTCTCAGGAATGGAAAGAAACTATGAGGATCAGAAAAAAACCTTTTCTCAAGAGGTATTGCTGTGGCAAGGTTTGCACCAAAAGGCACAGGCGCTCAATAACTCACACATGTACACACAACCTAACAACACACACACATACTCCCTCCTTTCTCGCTCTCTCTCTCTCACACACACACACACACACACACACACACACACACACACACACACACACACACACAAAACACTCTCTCTTTCTCTTAATTCAATTCAATTGTGTTTTATTGCCATGACAAATTATACGTTGCACTGCCAAAGCATTCACAGGAAACTATCTTTCTCTCTCTCTCTCTCTCACACACACACACACACACACACACACATAGACACACTCACACACACACAATTACAGAATTACAGACACACACACACACACAAAGCCATGTGGCTACCATATTTCACTGGATCACCCTCTGTGGTCCACTGGCTTGAACATAAGCTGGACTGAAGCCATAGTCTGCACAGCCCTGCAGTGAGATGCCTCCCTCAGCACTTCCCTCTGATGAGATGGAGAATGAAAAGTGGGGGTGCTGACTGGAGACGCTTGCTGCTAATTTGCCCCATCCCCTTGCCCCCTTTGCCCCCTCTGGCCTGTCACACACAGGACAAGGAGGGGTAAAAGAAGATGAGCCAGCAGAACAAATGGCCCAGCAGACAGCGGGGGCACTCTTGAGAATGGGCCAGGGCACTTAACCCACGCGTACATGTCAATCATAATGGTGTCGACATGGCAACATCACCCCGGCAGGTGAGCCTACCTCACGGGTCCTGCGCAGTGACAGCAGTAGCTAGGCTACCTCTCCGTACAAAGCAGATTTGATGCCTCTGTGAATCTTTAGTCTTTTTGAATTTCACCTTTGCTCAGATCTAATGGGAAACAGGAGGCAATGGTGCACAG
This sequence comes from Clupea harengus, assembly GCF_900700415.2. Classification (NCBI taxonomy): domain Eukaryota; kingdom Metazoa; phylum Chordata; class Actinopteri; order Clupeiformes; family Clupeidae; genus Clupea; species Clupea harengus. Next base: position 16,892,698 of record NC_045170.1, read on the forward strand.
CGCTTTGCAGCTCCAGATGAAGCTATTCGAAACCTCTGTGAAAACCATTACCTGGGTGAACTCGGGGCGTTCAGGCCGCAGACAGGCATCTCTAAATAGAGCCCTGAGGCTCATCATAACACTCACACAATAACCCCTCCTCCAGCAGAAAAAAAACCTTCACAGTGTTTTGATTACTAATGTGTTGAGTGCATCTGCAGCTTAATGCTGATCCCATAACCCTTGTCTGGGAGTGTGAGAGAGAGTGTGTGTATTAGTGTGCGAGTGTGCATGCTTCACGTATGACTGTGTGTGTGTGTGTGAGAGAGTTTTCAGTAGTATATGAGTGCATACATGCATTTTTGTGTCTGTATTTTTGTTAAAGTGTATTGTGTGTGATTGTTTATGTATAGAGCCGAGGTGTGAGATTCCACACCACTGTGTTCACCCAACACTAAAAAAGTAAAAGACCCCAGAGGATTATGGGATTTCAGCGCCGGCCCAAGGCGGCAGGAGCATGTGCATGATGTGATGAAATCGGTAAATGTGTGTCCTGTCTGTTGAACCCTGCCTGAACACTGCCAACAAATTGTCTCTTTCCGGATTGACTACAAAGTCCTTATACTCACTCATACATGCATAAATGGGCATGCACCTCCCTACCTGCAAGAATTAATTAACTCCCCAAACCTCCACCTGCACCCTCAGGTCTTCAAACAGCTCGCTCCTCCGCGTCCCCAAAACAAAGCTCCGCACCATGGGCGACCGGGCCTTTTGCTCGGCAGCGCCACGCTTATGGAACAGCCTCCCTGACCACCTAAGGGCAACGCAGACGCTGGACTCCTTTAAAGCTGCACTAAAAACATATTTATTCAGGAAGGCATTTCTGGCCTTGTGTTAAATCGTATGTTAAAATGTTAAAAAGTTTTCTATTATGCTTATGTTAATTCATTTTTATTTTATTGTATTATTATAGTTAGTTTTTAATATGTTGGCACTCTGAGATTCTTTTGAATGAAGGGTGCATTACAAATAAAATAAATTATTATTATTTATTATTTAACAGCCTCTGAGTCCCTTTAAGTGTGTGTTTGTGGGGTGGGGGTGGGGGTGGGGGGGTACTGCTGAGCCTTCACTGAGATGGTGGGGGGGTGAGATGGTGGGGGGTGGGTGGACTGCACTCTACTGTTTTTTTTCTTTTTTTCTACAAGCTCATTGTTCAGGCATTCAAGCCATTCATGCAGGGACTATGTTGACGATTCAGTAATCACATAAAAGCCCACAAACACTGGCTCTGAAACCTGCGCCCAGTCTCTGAGAAGACCAAATGTGTATTCTGTGCCAACACAGTTCATATGCAGTCGACTTGCACGACACAAACTTCCCTGTGCCTTTGTCTATTTCCATGGTGATAATGTTGCTATGTGGTATTTAAACACTTGCGTCGACCTGTATGCGGCCAGCAAATTACCTTTGGAAGTATATTACTAGTCTGGCACTTTGAGAGTCAAAGGCAGTATGTGTATGTGTGTGTGTATGTGTGTGTGTGTGTGTGTGTGTGTGTGTGTGTGTGTGTGTGTGTGTGTGTGTGTGAAAATACGTGGCAGAGGATAACGAATATATTCTTGAAGGACTCATAATCTGGCATATCTCTGTGTGTGCCAGGCTTTAAAGACCCACTTAATTCACATGCAGCTGTGGTGACAGAGACACACACCCCACTGCACAGTACAGCACAGCACAGCACAGCACAGCACTATTTAAACCCAACATTAAACACCACTGTCACCTTGCCTCTTTAAGCGCCTCACTTCCCTGCCTTTTTACACAGGGAAAAAAATTGCTTCATTACACACGCATACCATATTTGCACTATTTCTGGATACAGGGAAGATGGTATTTGATTCAAACCTACTTTTCACTGCATAAGACACACTGAAATGGCTTTCAGGTGTCCGCCTAAGGTGTAAAGAGACGCAAAAGAAGAAAACAAGCTTGAAGGAACAGATATAACAAAACAATGCGTGACGCACGAGGCGGGTGAGTCCCAGAGGACTCCCCAATGCGACATTCCTGCGATTTGATTTGGCACAAACACGTTTATAACACGTTTATAACACTCCTCCTCAGAATCACAAGAGCACTTCTCTTTGCCACCTCAACGCAACTCTGATTTCAGCGTAGAGGACTGAAAAAAAGAAAGCGAAGCATCCCACATTACGTCCCTCTGCAGTAGAGGACAAAAAACAAAGACGAAAAAAAAAGGTAGGATAAGAAGATCAGATGAAAACTGGATCAATAATACCTGCTTTGGCTCTTTGGCAACAGTAACCAGCCATGTTCCAGACAAGGCAGTGAAATGTGTTTTTCTTCCTGTTTCTCAAAGGCAGCAGACAGCTGGTACGTCTAAGTAACGCCGTCCTAGAAGGACAAACATTCAGCGTCTCCTTGACTTAATACCATGTGGATTTGTAGAAGAAGAGGGATTTCACCTAAAGTCCTGTTTGCGTGTGTGTGTGTGTGTGTGTGTGTGCATAAGAGAGAGAGAGAGAGAGAGAGAGAGAGAGAGAGTGAGCGAGTGTGTGTGTGTGTTTGAGTGTGTGAATTCAGAGCCCTCTCTATCCCCACGGGAATCTCCTGAGTGTGTCCGTGACAACAGAAACAGCAGCATGACATACACAGGAAAAGCCCAGGTCATTAGGTACCAGCCTCCTCCGTGGTGGAGCTGCCAACTCAGCTGTAAAAAAAACAAGACTTTAGGGGAGAAAAACTGGCCACAATTGTGATACAACAACACACAGACCTCTGCAATGAAACACTCTGCAGCTCCAGATTCCTTCCCCCTTAGCTGTTTCACCCACACTGACACACACGTTACTGTGAGAACTGGCTGCGGGCAAATGAATATCAGCATGACTACATCTGAAATGCGTCCTGTTATGCACCGCTGGTGTGCGCGACACACGACACGGCGTGCTGCATGCGCAGGTGTCTATAAACACTACCAAGGCATGGCGTACGGGAGATGGCGAGAGGGCGTAAGATGTGTGCAAAGACATGTGCTTGCAGGACCGGCTAGTGCTCACACATACACACACACACACACATACTATGCACACATACACATGGGCTAACATACACACGCACACACACACGTATGCAGACATACACAGGGTCTAACATACACAAGCGCACGCACACATGTGCTTGCTCTGACACACACACACACACACACACACACACACACACACACACACACACACACACGCGCTCTAACACTCGTTTTACTCAGTTATTACTAAGCACTGAGTACGCGTGTAAGGCAAGGGAGCCCCCTCTAAGTAATAACAGACGGGTGCTTTCTGCTGAGGTCATCTCCCCGGGGAATGCAATTAGCTCCTGCAGAAGCTTCTTCTGCCTCCTCCTCTCCTGCGCCGCCACTGCCGGAGAGCCCAATCAGGAGGGGATCAATCAAGAGGGCATGCAGCTTCACCCCTCTCTCCTTCATCCCACTCGCCGCCTCTCCACAAACTCTCAGGAGAGGCCTCTTTTTCGGTTGTTGGCACCCACTCTATCCGTCTGCCGAGAAGGCACACATACCCACGAGGGGCACTGACAAGACAGCTGCAGCAGCAGCAGCACGAGCTGTACCAGAGTGAATGCAAAGTGTTAAACATATGTGATTTCATACGTCATACGTGATACGTGATGTTCAGTGTAAATGCAACTACGCAAATAAAGACTCTCTTTCCGGTCTACCACTAACCGATGTGAGCTGTGTGATTGATTTTTTTCCGTAAATGATATAAGTTTATCCCTACATTAGCCTAGTGAGAACGGCTGCGCCAACACAAAGAACACACAAGATCCCCCCCCCCCCCCCAAACAAAAAATGACTAAAGTGGAAATGGTCAGCGAGGCTGGAGATGGAGGTTCTTCAGAGGCCGTGGCTGGGGGAGACTGCTGTGTGTGAGCACTTTGTGCCTCAAGTGGTGGTAGGGCTCAGTCATCTAAGTGCCTTGTCAGTCGAGTGAGGTTTGGGAGCGCTGAATGCTATGACCACTGTAGGGTTCGCGCTCATTGTGAGCCGCGCGCCACTCTAATCGGCTTACTCAAGCTAAGAAGCATTGGAAGATGGTCTCTAAACTTCTGTATTTTCCTTTGAGTCTCTCTGTGTGTGTACGGGAGTGTGTGTTTGTGTTTGTGTGCGTGGGTGTGTATGCGTGGGTGTGTGTGGGTGGGTGTGTAAGTGTGGGTGTTTATGTGTGTGTGCGTGTGTGTGTGGCTGTGTGTGTTGTGCGTGTGTCCATGTGTTTGTGTGTATGTGTGTGAGTTTGTGTGTGTATATCAGTGAATATTGGCCTACATCTCTTTTGCTAGCTCTCACATCAGCCTGAAAGGCAGAACTACCCCCCCTCCCCCTCCCCCATCTTTGTGTGCTCAGAGGCCAAGTGAATGCTAATGCTAAGCGATAAATATTCATACCGCATTGGAAGTGTTGCCGGCACCCCGATGACAAGCGGCTGAATAGCGCTGTTCATATGTAAATGCCATGTTCCACTGAGCCGCTGAATAAACTTCTACAGTGCTGACATCATGAAATCAGACTAAGGACTAAGATGGGAGAAGGCTTGATAAAATAGGTTACTCTGCGCAATGCACTGATTTATCACGTGCGGTCATGACTAATTTACAACCATGGGATTCTTTTTTTGTACTGCACTACACATAAAACGTGAGTGGAGAGCACTGATGATTTATTGCTTGGTGGAGCCTACATGTAGCATTAACCTGCACACACACACACACACGCACACGCACACGCACACGCACACGCACACGCACACGCACACGCACACGCACACGCACACGCACACGCACACGCACACGCACACGCACACGCACACGCACACACTAGTCTGGTTGCAAAGCTGTGTTGGTGGTTTCTAATTTCATTAATGTCTATGAGAATCAGGAGGGACGTCATCAAGAGATGAGGGGGGGGGGTCGCTGTTGGTGGTAGTTGGGGGGGGGGGGGGTTGGTAAGGGGTGGCTGGCCTCTGAGCACACACCACAGTCATTCATCAGTCTCTTCTCTGCCAACCTCGGACTGTCACCAAACCGCAGCAACTGACAGCAAACACCTGATCAGCCAAACACCTGACACACACACCCCCCCCACACACACACACACCCCCCGTTCACACACACACACACACACACACACACACACACACACATCCCAACCTCCCCTCGCATTAGTGCTGTAACTAATGCACTTCTGTGCGGCTAAAAATAAGCCCAGACTTGTCACCATGTCACCTGGGTTGATGACAGGCTCTGGCTCTGGCTCTGACTCTGGCTCTGTGTGGCTGTGATGGGCCTGACACCTTCTGCTCTGATTACAAAGGCTGTCACACTGATTACGCAACAGAGGCACATGCCGCATGTCGGACAATGATGGCATAGTGTGTGCTGTCGATGGCGGAGGAAAATCCGCTCGTTGCCAGGCTGTGGGGCAAATACTTTCTTCCATCTTAAGGCCTTCAGTCATCTGATTGTCAACATCTTATGGTTTAAAGTCAAAATTGAAATCACAAATTGAAATTTCTGCACCTAATCTCAACCAATCCTAGAACTTTTCCAATCCAACCCTAGCCCTAAATCTAGACCAAGTCTTGAAAATTAAACTACAAGCACATTCCCCAGCTTACCATTCCATATCACACTTTTTGCAAATCCAGTGCCTTGCCTCTTCTCTTTTTCTTATTTATTTTCCTCCACTTCCTCTCTGCCTCCTCTATCTTTGCCTCTCTCTCTCTCTCTCTCTTTCTCTCTCTCTCTCTCTCTCTCTCTTTCTCTCACTCTCTCTCACTCTCACTCCATGTCTCCCTACGCTACACGGCAGTCGCACCGGAGAGAGATAAAGGGATTTAAACTCCCTGAGTCTCACAATGAGGCTTCTTATCTATCCTCACTGTACAGCACTCACTACTCTCAGCCTTCTAGAACCCCCCCCCCCCCCCCCCCCCCCCCCCAAGTGATGGGTGATGAACACACACACACACACTCACACACACACACACACACACACGCACACACACACACACACACACATGAAGCATGTATGCTTTGCTATGTCCTCATGTCATTGCTCCCCGCTACTGCAGCCAGGGAAGCATGTCAGGTTGCAGAGAGGAGAGTACGCTTATTTAGCTTTCCAAATAATATGGTTGTTTTACTTTCTGTGGTTTTTGAACAAATTCAAATATAGACACTTCATTCTATGGGAACACTACAGAATGAATCAATATCTACAGTGGATTTGAATGTAAATGTCTATACATTTGAGTGTGGCCTGGACATCTCTTGTTAATGCATGTGCACAAGAGAGGGATGTGATCTGGTGTATTTATCCACGTTGTCAATGTCATCTCATCCAGACTATGAAATCCAGACAAGCAATAAACCAGAGCAACCCAATAAATAAACCAATAAAGACAAATAAATCAAGGTAACTATCGTCACAAACGCTGACCCACTCCCCTGTGCCGAGGCACTTAGAGCGTGACCCAAAGCCCCACCACTCCACATTCAGAACCACATTTGACCCTCTAACAGAAGGAAGAGCACTTGGAAGTGGTAAAGGTTTTAGTAAGTGATGCAGTCCAGGACACAGGAGGGCTCTATGGGTGTGGGGGGTAGGAAGGGGAGGGGGGTGTTTGTTGGCGCAGACAGCGTTGGCCAGAGGCTTAAAACGTGCGACAGAGTATATCCCTTTTCATGACCGGTAAGGATAGAGGATAAAAAAGTGGGAAAAAAAGAGGTGAAAATCAGGGATAGGGCCTCTATTGCGAATCCCTCTCTCCATCAGCACATTACCGGCCAGCTTAGCACACTTCCTTTGTCCACTCTCTCTCTATGCACTTCCCACGCATTATCTGTTTACACAAATGGACACACACACACACACGCACACACACATACACACAGACACACACACACACGCACACACACATACACACAGACACATACACACAAACACACACAGGCACTCGGAAGGAGTAGCCTCCATCGTGCTCCATTCTCATCCGAGTATCACATTTCGGCTGGACGCTCCCTTGGCTCAAAAGCCTGTGGAGAGAACCCTACAGCATTCTGGGTAATGTATGCCATATCCACCCAAATATATGGGTGGCGTATCTTAACATGGCTGCATTGATCTACACCTTTAGAAAAAAAGGACTCAATACAGTCCACAATATCATGACGTGGAATCTTGTGTTTGTGGCCTGGAGTGACTAAAGACAAACTTCTGAGATAAATCTGAGATAGCGTGTTAAAGCCCCTAGTCCACTCGGCCATCTGTGTGGCGGGCGTCACAGCATCCACTTAGGGAAGAGCAAACAGGACGGGTCTCTAAGCCCTGAATTTGTGCTACTGGTTTCTGGGATAGACACTTCCTCGAACGGAGGAGGGAAAAACAAATAAGTAGAGGAAAAATTACCGTCTCCCAAAAGAGAGGGACTTAAATCACAGAGCAGATGGATTGCTGGAATAAATAAATTGGATGGAGTAGAGGCTGTTTGTGTTTTGTGTGTGTGTGTTGTGTGTGTGCATGTGTATGTGTGTGTGTGTGTGTGTTTGGGGGAGATCGGAGGTATGAGATCAGAGCGACAACATATCCATTGTAAAAGCTGTCTCTTATTTTGTGCGTACATCTGTTCAAATGGAATTAAAGCTAAACCCGCCGCAAACAAGTCAAATCAATCCGCTCCACATGTACAGCAGGCCCTGAGTCATGCTAGGCTCTGCTTCTCAGTCCTGCACTCCAGAAAGTGGAAAAACAGGAAAATAGGATGATATGTGAGTGTGTGGACAGATGTTTGAGTATGTGAGGGTTTCTAAGGAGTGTGTGTGTGTGTGTGTGTGTGGAAAGGGGCTGGAGTGTGTACGTGTGTGTGTGTGTGTGTGTGTGTGTGTGTGTGTGTGTGTGTATGTGTGTGTTGTTGTTGGGACGTCTTACCTCTGAGAAGCGCTGGACGTCCTGGGTCAGGGTGCCCACGCGGCTCCATTTGTAGATGTTGAGGAACTTGACCACGGCGGGGTTCACGGCGTTGTCCGACGGAACAGTCCGGAAGAAGCTGGGGTACTTCTTCTTGTCGGCCAGGACAGGTGTAGTGGCAGCAAAGGACAGCTGAAGATGAACAAAGAGAGAAAGAGAAGAGTGTAAATTGCTGTTTCCATGAGTAAGTGTGTGTGTGTGTGTGTGTGCAGCTGAGTGTAGAGGAAGGGGTTTGATTTGATCCGACTCTGTTGAAACACGCCATGTGTTACGGTGGTAGCACCCTCATATCACAGTAACACGCCAGTAGCACCTGCTCCACCACGCTGAAGGGGCACAGGTGTGGACACACACTCAATGACATTCGAACCTTTACACACTGCATACACTCGCCAGCACATGCCCAAATGAAGAGATAAACACACACACATACACACACACGCAAATGTTCAATCATCCAACTCATATAAACACAAACTCACACCTCCATCCTTGAGCACATCCAACACACAAACACAACTGACTGCTTTCAGATTTCCTGTAGAAAAGTAAACAGAGAGAATCTTCTTCTCCAGTCAAATCACTTGATACAGCAGGTTACTTTTCGCTAACGTGGATTTGTGCTGTTTGAATCAACCTCATGTGTGTGTGTGTGTGTGCATGTATCTGTGTATGTGAGTGTTTGTGTGTGTGTGTGTGTGTGCTTCACACTTTGACTCTGCCAGTCCACTCTGTGGGTGTGTACAAATCAACACACTCACACATCTCTAGCTCGCACCTCCAAAGAGTACCCCTGGGGTGTGGCTAGCTGCGAGCGCTCGAGGTGCTGACAGCCACCCCGTTTGACTGGCACCGGTCACCGGGACAACAACAGCAGGCGTAAACGGGGCAGAGGGATGGCTGGTTCTGCTCCTTTTTTTGTGAAGCCCTAATTACCTCGGCACCCCCCCCCCCAACACACACACACACACACACACACACCAAGTGCCCTCAATTTAGAAATGTTGGCCAGGCTGGGGATTAGGAAGCATTCTGTTCGTTCCCCTCCGGCAGGAAATTAAATTGATTTTCTTTCACACCCAAATTTGTTTTTGCTGAACCTCAGATATTAATTGTGGAGAACTTTGTGAACACACTCACACAGCAACACACACACACCTTCCATACTCAATTCAAATACTGCACAACAAGCAGGTTCTGCCTCAATTCAGTCTTAGACGCGTAACTTGGGGGACGGGGAGGGCGAGAGGGGGGAGGGGGGGTCCTCTCAACTTTCTAAAGACTTTTCCTAAGATGTCTCTCCTTTTCAAGTCTTCCAAATGGCAAGGAGAATATTTGCAGCCTCAGTAAGCATGCCGAGTCGGGTTTAAATACCAGCCATTGCTGTGAACTGTTGAAGCAATATTTCCTCAATGACTCATGCTTTAGCCACCAAATGGAAAATCCATTTGAAAAGACACCAGGTACATTTCAGAGATAAACAAGTAAACTTGATACAGTCCTTGGTTGAGATAAGCATGGACAAAGATAACAGTGGCAATGCCATGTGTATGGCCTTTTGGAAATGTGATACTGAAGCCTATATGCTGGGACCGCATCATGCTTACTAACATGTACATTACATTGCATTAGAACAGCCATTCAGATGTATCTGTTACAGTATATCTGATCTTCATGTAACAGTAGATCTATAAGTCAGGATTTGTTGAGGCTCTTGGCCTCGAATAGCAGACGACAACTGGTGTGTTGGTGAAGGAATGACAATACAGCTACAAGGATTACTAAAAGTTCTTACGTTACACTGAACTGTCATGTCATTTTACATCGATCTCACGTATCTCATGTGCGTAACTCATTTGACCCAGGCATGACCCTTAAGGTCACTCATCGCACAACTAGTTTACACAACATCCCCCTTTGTCTGAAATATCTAAAAGATATCATTGACAAAATATTGTAACCTACATGTGCTTAAACTCAGGAAACCCACACAACTCAAAATGACGACCATATTTAGGAGCCTGCTGCGGAGGTGGGTGTTGTTGCAGAGGAAACTCAGAATGTTCTCCTGTCTGGCTGACTGTTGTCGTGTTGTGTCCATTCTTTTGCATAGCTATGAGGCGTTTCCTGTTCCCACGCCCTACTCCATGTGGTCCATAAGACCTTGGAGCGGCATGGAATGAAACACTCCTTTCTGCTTTTGCGTCGGGCCATCCACACTCTTGTTCCTGGTGGGAGTGGGCTCAGGTCACGTGCTTTGTGGCATGCTTTCGTGTCCTTTCTCTTCTGTCTATCTCTCTTCTTTTGGGGAGCTCCGGAAGCAGCGCTGAGGAAAGCAACCTAAATCTGCATCCCACCAGCACCTTTGCAAGGCTGTAGCAATTGGCTAGAGGTGTGGCTCTTTAGGCAAGAAGTGACAGGTAAAGGGTCTTTTGTTTGCTTGAGCACATTTTTCACTGTTTTGGACATTACACTCAGTGTCACCATACCTTGAGGATATTTAGGGGATACTGGCTCAAATCCGTAGTCCTCTGCCAACTGAGCAAAGCTGCTTGATGAAAACTGAGGTTTTCTACATTCTCTACAAGTCACTACTCCCTGATGTCCCTCGTGCACTTCTGCCAGGTCACCGCTTCACATGGCTGAGGGTATGATCAGTCTGGGGCCTCTGCATCGGAGTCCATCCTGCACCGTAAGTACAGCTCTCTCTCTCTCTCACCAGTGCAGTCTGAGAACTCTGCTCAAAGTGCTGTAATCTGGCCTTCCAGTTTGGCACATAGTCATCACTTGTGAGCAGGTGCTGTTGGCTTTGAGCTGTTCACAGAGTTCTGCAAGGTAAGGTGGCGTTGGCAGGTAAGTTATTCATGATACTATCCACATAGACACGATATTTGTGTCTTCCACTGGATTTTCAGCTATTCTTCTGGCTGTGTCGCTATTGTTTACAGGTGCAAGTGTCTTACTAGGAACATGGTGGGTTGTGTAGGAGTACGTCACAAGTCTCATACGGAACCTTTGGAACTATGGAGGTAGATCAAACAGAGCCTGAACCCCTGACAGACTCACTAGAGGTTTGGTTTCTGTTTCGAGCTTAAAATGCTGAGCACTGCCCCAGAACAACAGAAGTAATTTTTCTGTGACAGCAGGTTTGTCTCTGGCTTGTCTTTCTCTGCTCAATGAGGAATAAACTTCCTCAGCTAAGTTACCACACACAAGAAGCTACACAGGAGCCAAGAAAATGATTGCAACTCGTTGGAAACCACCTCACTCTATGTCTATCAAGTCATGGTCCCTTTCCTTTTTGGACGTAATATACCTGGAACTCTCAACAGCTCGAATTAATGGTGCTTCAGAGAAAACTATAGATGCATGGCACAGTATTGCTGTTTCTTTGAAAGAAATGGTGTAAACCTAAGCCTCCTTACTCTAGCCAAAGATGTTTGAGTTAAGTCCCTTCCATTTGTCCCATGTCCCTATGTCCTATATGTCATGTATGTCTGTGTGTCGTGTCTTTTCTGTCCTCCATATACCGGTGTATGTGTATTTTTATCATGTTGTTTTTTCTTTTCTTTTCACCTTGTCTTTCTGGCCACTTATATGGACTTCCCATTCACATTTTATTTTATACGTATGTTTTTAGTTGTTCTGTTTTGCTGTTTTACTCCCCCTGTATAAACTCATTGTTATAAAAAAATAAAAACATTTGATCACAAAAAAAAAAAAAGAAGCTACACAGGTCACTAACATCAGACGGCTCACTCATATCCAGCCCGGCGCTTGTCTTCTCCGGGTCGGGTTTCACACCACTGGCAGATATCCGGTGACCTAAAAAGTTCAGCTCGGTTCGGTTAAGCTCACACTTTTTTTCTCCAGATTCAGTGTGACGCCTGCCTTCTGGATTCTCGCCAGCACAGAATGAAGTCTTTCATCATGCTCTTCCTGTGACATGCCTCATTCGAGCACATCATCAACGTGTCACACTGTCCCTGGGAGTCCCACCGGGATGAGTGACACACGGTGCTGGAAAATGCTCGGGAGCAGCCGTAGCCCCAAATGGTAGCCTATTACACTAATAGCGCCCAAATGGTGCAATGAAGGGAGTGTATTTAGCAGATTCCTCCAACAGTGGCACCTGCCAGGAACCCATATTGGCATTGAGTTTGCTGAACACCCGTGCTCCTGCTAACATCCCTCCTGCTAACGTCTGTCTGCTCCACCGAGGGCAGAATTAATTCCTCTCTACACGCTGCTTAATTTAGTTTAGTGAGGTCTACCCAGATTCAGACTGCTTTGTTCTTCTTTGACTGCCGCCTGTACCGAATAGAGTCGGTGAACACACACTGCCTAATGTTTCTAATGTTTTTGTAGGTGGAGGGGACTGACACCTCAGTCCCAGTGTCAGTGCTTTTTTCTTTTTTTTTTTAAGTTACAGCATCAACTTTTATGATGCTGCTGACTTTAGACTTTGAGCATCCATCCCTAAACCTGACTGCTGCCTCTTGCTTACAATTACCTTTCTTATAGTCACAGCTTTCTGCAGAGTTTATGCACAGTCAGTTTTGGGCTCACAAAGCAGTGATTAATGAATCCACAGTTTCAGTTCCTAACTGCACTCCTTTGTTAAACATCACCCTGTCATTAATACATTTCTTTCTAAATATTTATCAAAAGCCACTTTAACAGAGATGTTTTTCTGTCTCAGGGCATGGTTTAGATTTTGTCCTCGCAAAATGTCATCCAACTCGTCTCCCACAAAGAAGATGAGGGTGTTCACTTGATTAGCTTCAGACGAGAGATGAAGGTTGTTAGCCAGTCGGAATCTTTATTAAATGTCTTATCTATTTCTTCCACTCCAGCGGTTTTGCATAGTTAAGCAGTTTGGTAGTGAAAGCGGCGGTCTGTGGCACGTTGGGTTTGGGCTGTGGGGCTGTAGGTGCCCTCTCGTTGCCATGCTTAGATCCTCTCCCTGCTGTGCTCACCCTGGTGCTTGAGGCTAGCTGACCGGCTGAGTGTTAGAAGGTCACACTTTGAAAAACGGCCCTTCTCACGTTCGCTCTCTCCACCAAAAAACGACCCTGGTGGCTGCTCTCACTCATGTGGTATTGCGCCCACTTCTGACACCAAGGAATGATAACATGGATTCTTAAATTACACTGAACACTGAACTCTCATGTCTTTGACATGGATCTCGTGGATTTCGTGGATCTCACATGCGTAACTCGCGTAATTTGACCCGGACATGACCCATAACGTGACACATCACACAACTAGTTTACACACCAAGAACCACCCACTCTTATGCTGTTCTACCGATGCTGCTCTCTTTTATTCTTTTGTGCATGTGTGTATAGGTGCGTGTGTGTTTGTGTGTGAGTGTGTGTGTGTGTGTGTGTGTGTGTGTGCGTGTGTGTGTGTGTGTGTTGGCATGCGCTTATATTTGCGTGTGTGTGTGTGTGTGTGTGTGTGTGTGTGTGTGTGTGTGCATGTGTCTGTGTGTGAGTACTTGTGCATGTTACAGCCGGACCCGTATTGATGTATCCCCCAGCACAGCACAGAGCGCTGCCTCAGCTGTGATGTCTATAATCCGTGCGGGCAGACTGCCACGGCCCTGGGGCAGCAAGTGCCTAACCTGGCCCAGCCTGGCCATGCCCAATCCAGCCTGCCAAAAGTAAACATTAGCTCCCTTCTCCTGGTCACAACCGTCTGCGCCTGACACACACTCCCGCTAATTTCATGATTAAAGCCTCTTCACAACTCTGCTGCACTGTCTTTTACACTTTCTTTCATCCCTCTGTCTTCTCTTCCACTCTCCATCTCTCTCTGTCTCTCTGTCTCTCCCTCTTTCGCTCACTTGCCTTCACTCTCTCAGGCTCCGGTTTGTTAACTAGCATGCTCTCTTTATCTCTGCTGGCAGACACGCATTCCCAAACTCAAACATGCATAAAAAATATGTCAACACACACACACACACACACACACACACACATAGCGTTACATCCACGTACATACAGAGACAAGTACATTTACATGCATTTATATGTTGTTTATTTCTTTGTTTAATTAATTACTGACACCTGCTGCAGACTTACATGTGCAGCTGGCGGGCTGTAGCCACACCGGGAGAAGTGACTCACAGGCCAATGCGTTTGCATAAACCACACAGGATACCGGGAGTTGGAAGCACCAGACCAGTAATTTATGGAAAAAAGTGAAAAAATGCCAAAAAAGACAAATAAACCAAACTGAATAAAAACCGAAAGGAATAAAACCATGCAGGCTTTCTGTGCATGGCCAGGCTGACGGTGACACTGTAGAAGGCCATGCTGAAGTTCCGTGGGAAAGAGGTAAGACCCATCTCTCTGGGCGTCCATCAGGTGCCAGACCATCTGAGCTATGTCTTGTTTTGTTTTGTCTCACGCACACATACACACATGTCTTAGTTACTGCCCTACTTTCCTTCCAGTATATCTTTTGTGTAATGAGCTTGGTACATAACAATATACACACAAACACACACACTGCTATCTTTTTCTTACACTAATTCCTCTTTGATGCAACACCCACAAAAGCCACATAGGCTCATTATCGTCCCACCAAAAGAAAGGGGGGGAGGAAGAAAATCAGTTTAATTAATTTTCCCTGCGATCACAAGGTCATGCTGGTGTTTGTGAAATCTGACAGCCAGCGAACATGCAAAGAACAGCAGCACGAATACTTTCACCCAGCCGTTTCACTACGCTAACAACTCAGACAGGCTCAAGACAAACATTGTGCACGAGCCGTGCAGATAGACTGACATGTCTGAAAAAGAAACATTAGGTTTATTACAACAGCTTTCAAACACGAATTAGAATTATGTGAAACAATTTCAGCACTCGAACACGGAGACAGACAACTTGAATATCTGAAGACATTTCTTCACCCTACCGAGAAAAACAGACTAAACAGTCTCAAACTGTCATGGCCCAAGTGGAAGAGAAATGTTACTGCGTCAATATGAAAATCTAATTTTACGATTTCGTGCCTCTTTGAAATGACTTATTGATGTCCATCTGCCGAGGGTTAATTGCTGTTCGCGGCGAGATAAGACGCCGCCCGAAGTCCGATAGCAATCAAATCTCCCATTTCATCGTTATCATAGAGGCCAAGAGCGGCGGGTGCTGTCCCTAAGAGAGGGGGCTTACGGAAGCTCACCGGGGAGAATCAGAGGCTGCTCCGCTCTATCGCACTCTCCACTGCAGTAATCTCCGCTGCATAAGTCAAGACCATTCAGCTCTTCCAGGAACCGAGATGGAACCGTCTGATTGCGGATCATTTCATGCATTAATGCCCTCATTGAATACATATATAGGAATTCAAAGAGAAACTCAAAGTGTGTTTGATAAAGAGAGATATCTTCTATAGGAAGTATACTATATAGTGTATATTAGAGTATATTATATAGTTTATATATGGATACAGCTTCCACCTCTCATAAGTCATCTCCTCTATGAACTTAAGGAGCCATGCAGGTCGGTTTGTCTACTCTAAGCAGCAATCCTCTTGTGGTCTATGGGCATCTCTAGCAACCCCATTCTGCACACTGTCCACTGTTGTTCAAAACATACGGATTAGTGCAGTCAATTAAGGTGAATTTCCTTATCTCGCTGCTACTACTAAATCCAAAGGCACCCACGAGACAGGGGTGGAAGAGGGATGTGTGTGTGTGCTTGTGTATGTATGCATGCGTATCTGAGTGTGTGGGTGTGTGTGTGTGTGTTCATAATCTGAGGCTGCCTACCACACCTCACATGGGGGAGAGGGTGTGAACAGCCCCAGGGAAGAAGGCAGATATGCTCTACATTCATTCTCTAAACACAACGGTTGCAGGAAGAGAGAGTGTGTGTGTGTGTGTGTGTGTGTGTGTGTGTGTGTGTGTGTGTGTGTGTGTGTGTGTGTGTGTGTGTGTGTGTGTGTGTGTGTATGTGTGTGTGTGTGAGAGAGAGAGTATAATGGAGGGGCAGAGGGTGAGAAGGGGAGAGATAAAGAGCAAAATGGAAGAAAAGGAGAATGCCTGATCTGATCACTTCTGAGCTTCTCTCAGATTTTTTGAAGCCACCCATCATTTACAAGAGAACCACCATGGCCAGTGCTCCACACCTTAGCCACAAAAGGCTACAGGGGGAAATCTCTCTCTCTCTCACTCACTCTCTCTCTTTCTCTCTCTGTCAAACACACACCAAAGGTGTGAACAGCATCACAAACTCTTCACTCCGCAGGGGGTGGGAGGAGAGAGCCCCCATCTCCCCTCACACATCAAGCAAAATCACCACAATAATGTCTCCATTCAAAAAGCAGACCTTTGATGACTCCCAAAGCAACCGGTCAGCAGCTGCTCTCTCAAAGGCAATATTGGAATTAATATATTCCCAATACAATATGTGGTGGAATACTTAAAATGTGATCGAATGCTATCCAGGGGGACATGGACACAGACACACACACAAAGACACACACACACACACACACACACACACACACACACACACACACATACACGCATACACACACTTAAAGGGGGGCGGCAGGTGTGCTCTGAATTCTTCATGAGGGAGGTGGTGCTTGGGGGGTAAGGAAGGTGTGCGGGATGCACCTTCCCTCCCTTTAATCCCTACCCCCCCACATACACACGCTCTACCCATCCTTCCATATCTGGCTGCCCCCAGTGTCCTCCCCCTCCCCCTCCACCCCACCTCACCCCCCAGGTCCTGTTGATTGTGTCTCGGTGGTTCGGCCGGGTTTTAATTGCCACCCCATGCAGGTGGCTGGGTTGGGCGTTGCGGTGCGGCGGACAACCTGTTTCTTCTTTCCATCAATCTCCCGGTGCCCGTGTTAATTAAAACTGCGGAGACGAGACGCCGCTGCCTCCTGTCACTCCCCAGCACAGGGACTGGAAGGTCAGAGAGCTCCCATTACACAGAGAGGAGAGAGGAGGAAGAGAAGGAGGAGGAGGAGGGAGTGTGTGTGTGCTAGGAAAAGAACTGATGGCTTTAGGAGTAGAGCTACAGGATGAGTGATAGGAAAGCAGAGCGAGACAAAGGAGTATGTGTATGTGTGTGTGTGTGTGTTTGTTCGTTTGTGTGCGTGCGTGCGAGTCTCTGTGTGTGTGTAAGAGAGAGGGGGCCACAGGTGATATGAAAAATACTGATATAAAGGAGGAGGGAGAAAAAGTAAAGAGTAGAAGGCAAATAGAATCAGAAGAGATAGACAAGATGATGGATGAAAGTGAATGAGAAAAAGAGAGAGATGGGAGATGGATAGAGTAGTAGATACAGACAGTACTGTAATTATAGCGTCTTACAGGAAGGTTGTAAGGAAATGTGAGGTCAAAGGAGCAAGGGAGAGTGAGAATAGTTCAGCACCATGGACAGCGCTTTAGCTTGTTTCCAGATGTTATTTGTGGACTGGCATTAAAACAATGCTTTTTCCTTTCTTTACCCCCCCTCCCCACCCCACCCCAACCCCAACACCACCCAGCAGACAGAACAGATAGTAGTAGAGGGGATATATAATGAAAGGGTGAACAAAGAAAGACAAAGGAGAGGACAATAAGGGTGATAGAAAGAGGAGGTGATACAGAGAGTATTGATAGATAGACAGATAGATAGATAGATGGATACTTTATTAATCCCGAGGGAAATTTAGGTATTGTGATCTTGGCATCTAATGCTAATGAAAAAGGTGTAAAGAAATGTAAGGTAAAATGAAGAAGAAGGAGAGAGCTAAGGAGGTAGAGAAAGGGAGGAGGGAGCAGTGGCGTGAGAGAACATTGTGCATTCTCTGGGCGTAACTTAACTGACTGGGCTGAAGTGGTGCGGCCTCTCCTGACACTCGAGCACAGTGATTCTCGCCGGCAGGAGTCAATAAACAGCATTTCATTCTCATTAAGGCTCTGCAGCCGGCTCCAGTTTTGACTGAGCCCTCCCCCGAAAGAAATATTGACAACACTTCTCCCCATCTCTCCACAGCACAGCCAATCATTCACTAATAAAGAGCAAACAGTTCACTGGAGTTGGACGTTGTTGAGAGGCCAAACACTGATTCCCTGGTCCAGCTCCCGGACCACAGCCAGCTGCCTCACATTGTTTCTAGCTCTCATCTCCTCCTCCATTTTGGCTCTTTATGCAGTCTGCACTTTCCACTGTGTATGGATATTACTGCAAAAACCCTATATGAATGCTGATGCTAACGGATACTGTGCATAACCCTGGACACAGGTTTTCATTATGCATGCAATCACAAGTCACATCTAAGATCTGACAGAGGATGGGTTTTCTTTGCACTGCATTGCTGCAGACAACTGAGGTGTAGTTTTGTTCAGATAAAATTGATCTATGGACCCAGGGAGGAAGCCATCTATCTTTTGGCTGTCACAAAATTAAATGTTAGCTCTGGTGGTATCCCACGAGACAAGCATTGAACAGAAGTGTTCTCTACAACCCAATTGGGCAGGAGATGAATTACGAGCAGGCAGTCATCAGGGAGGTCCTTTGGGTCCTGTGTGCGACCTTCAGCCAAATCAGTGTCTCCGACCTATCCATTGGAGACCCATCCATAATGCCACGCTGTTTCTAAATACTTCCTGATTGATTTCCTCTCTTTACATGTCTGCTCCCTTTAATACCTGATGCTACGGCAACAACATCAACAAAAAGTCCTGACACATTATTAAACCCACCAAGAGGCTGACCAAACAAATTTTCCAGGCAGGAGCGGGCCCCTACCACCTGATGTGTAACGGCCTGTAAGCAATCCACAACACGAGCCAAGAGATTGGGGGAGGGCCCCCGCAGTGTTATGTGCTACATTATGAGAATACAAAATGGCCTCCACAGGAGAAATGCATCAATAACAAAATCAGCAGGGGAAACAAACGGAAGCGTTATTCTGACTGACAAGTGAAAATGTCTACCAGCTTCGCACCAAGGGAGCTATGAAGGTTTTTGTGCGTTATCGATATCGATTCTAAAACACACCTAAACACAATGATTAGACACGTTCAGCCTAAGGTCAGGCTGTGATGAATGGTTATCAGGATTAGAGGGTTAAATTCCCAGGGGGCAATGGTTTAATCAGTCGACATTTTCCTAAGCAAACTGCAAGCTGCTAGAGGCCGCCTTCCTTAAGCTCACCTACGAATGAGTCATCTAACTGGCATTGCACAGAGCCTTCAGGTTAGTTCGGGTTTCTGCCTCTCCACTGACTCATAACAGTGAGTCTCACTGGTACCATAACCAGAGTCTCATACTGCATCTCACCAGCCTGAAGAGATAATGCTTATAATGATACCTTGTCATGTGTGCAATTAAATGTGGGTATGCATTGTACATCTGTGCATGTGCTTAGTGTGTGCTAGTGTGAATGTGCTACAAAGCATTTGTGTCTATGTATGTTTTTGTGTGTGAGTGTGTGTGTTAAATGTATGTGTGTTTGCACAGTGTGTGTTAGTGTGAGAGTATAACACAGCAGCTGTGTCTGTATGTGTGTGTGTGTGTGTGTGTGTGTGCGCATTCTGGTGTAGGCAAATGCTCTCCTAGGCGTGAACATCTTTGTTCGTGCATGTGTATTAGCCCAGTTCGCCACCGTCATCGGATGCCATCCAGGCGTACGCCGTACACCGTTAACACACTGCGGCCTTATTCAATATTCAGCAGAGGCATTTGGCGCCCAGCATGGGACCCCAGCTTGACGCGACGCCGGGGAGGAGGAGCACCAGCCAGACCGGCAGGAAGGAGCTCATTAAAGCTGGGGAAGTCCCGGGTAGAGACAACAGGGCCGAGAGGGATGGGAGAGAGAGGCCTCCAGGGCTCCAGGGGCTGGCCAATGGAGAGCTTCTTCCCAGGCTGGTGTAGTCGCAGCGACAGGGTCAGGCACCTGAGGTTGTGGAAGTCATGAGGCTGTGAAAGTCATGGTAATGTCTCTATCGTGTGTGTGTGTGTGTGGGTGTGTTCCTAGATATATTTTAGGGAGGTTCGAGATTTAGAGGAAATGTATTTGAAATGCTCTTGGTATATTAACACAACACACACACACACACACACACACACACACACACACACACACACACACACACACACCTGTGAATATAGAGCCACATTCAAGCACATGCACACACATCCAAAAATCTTAAGCAAAAACATCCATTGCCCACACAGGTTTGCTGTTAAATAACATCCAGTTTGGTGCTACACGACCTCAGTGAAACAGAAAATAGGAAGGCAGCCTCTGAGGTGATGTGCCTGTCGGTGCTGTGCAGGGACGTATGGTGGAGAAAAAGGGAGAGGATTGGCTGTCGACTGGTCTGAGAACAGTAATAACCGCCAGCAGGCTGGCATCTCTGGTAATGATGAGGGCAAAAGATTAAAGAGGTCGTCCGCTCTGTCTCCCCCTCTTCCTTTTTTTGTTTCTTTCCTTTTCTCTCTTTCTCTTTCTTCTTTACAAGCTTCTTTCTAGCTCTATCTCCCTCCCCCCTCTCTCTCAGATACACACAAACACACACACACACACACACACACACACACACACACACACACACACACACACACAGTCTGTCTGCTCGGCTCCCCATTAGTTGGCTGTATTGAAGAGGGAGAGCGGAGAGTCTCAGCAGCATCCCACAGAGTTCCACACAATCTGGAGCCCCCGACATGCCAAGCTAGCGTTGACATCAACCACAGATCCTGTGTGCAAAACCAGACCTCCTGCCATTGTGCCTGTTCTCGCTACAAAAAGCAGAGAGTGCCCAGGGAGGGTGGCATCCCTGACTGGGTTCAGGTCAGCATGCCACCACCCTCCCAACACCACCACCAACCATCCCCCATCTGGAAGGAGGAAGCTTTGAGCAAACAAGAGGGGAATACAGACAATACAGACGAGGCCATTTAACCCCAATTACAGTGATCTACTCTGCAGGTTGGGCGGAGGCTCGACAGCCAGAAATATGCGGATGAAGAATCTTTTTTTATCTCTCCCAACTTGTTTTGTTTGTGTGTGTGTGCATGTGTGTATGTGTGAGTGTGTGTGTGTGTGTGTGTGTAAGTGTGTATTGGGAAAGGGATTTGACTTCACACAAGTGTATGTCTAGCTTCTTCTTTGTTCTTTTTTTCCTGCCTTTGTGTATGGATATATGTATGTGTGTGTGAATGCATGGGAGGATTTTTTTATTTGCATTTGCCTGTATGTGAATACGGGTGTTGACTAAAAGTATTGTATACATTAAATGCATGTAAGTGTTTTTAGCTGTATGACTGCACACTTGTCCATGTATGGTCTAAGTACATATAAATCTGTAGTGGGAGATGGGGCTCTCGCATTTCAAAGGCTTGTGCAATGCCTTTGTGTCCTATTCCAAGGCTTTGCAGTACACAGAAATCAATTAGCTTTGTCAATACCTTACAGTGAATAATGAGAGAAAGGTTAGGTCACATAGACAGAATCTGAAATAAATGATTCACATTATCAGAGTACTCTTTGAAAAAGATCTGATATGAACTATTTTGAGATCAAGAGTGTCGCATGGTCTTTGTGTGGAACTTTGTGTGGAGCAGCCTATACTATCAGTGCACCGGCTCAACACTATGCCACTGTAAATAAATATGCTGGTAACACTTTACTTAAACTCATTATTCATAAAGCATTATAAACACATTTATAAATGTTCATAATGCATTATAGCAACTGAAATATGTCTACAAAACTATTTATAAATAGAATTATTATGACGTTGTTGTTAAGTTATGATGTTATAGTAAAAGCCCTACACAACTACACAACTATTCTTATGAAAGCTTGTATGGAGTTATATATGGCTCCGTAAAGAGCATTTGGTGAATAAATAGCATTTAACATGGGCAACGGTGTCATCTCTGCCATTATCAAGAGGTAAAAGAAGCTTATTTTTATGCATTCTGATACCTCAAGCTGTAAGGGCTGATACTATAACACTATAATGCTTTATTTTTAAATAATCATTATGAGGCATTATGAACACTTCATAACCTTTTATAAATGTGTTTATAATGCTTCGTCAATGCTAGGTTGAAGTGAAGTGTTACCAATATTCTCTTAGGTTTCAGTGCATCCCTTGACTCAAAAGATTCTGAAACACTACACCACAGTCTCCTAAAAATGAGAGAAGGATCATTTTCACAAACGAAAGGCATTTTCACAACATTTACAGAAATCCATAGCAACTGGGCCACGAGATGATCTCCATTGTGTGTCTCACCAATTCAACACTGTTATCATTGTTGTCGGGTGTCACGGTAAAGGTGTTTCTATGGTCACACATCCATGTTGCAGACAGAGCAGCTGTGTGTGTGTGTGTGTGTGTGTGTGTGTGTGTGTGTGTGTGTGTGTGTGTGTGTGTGTGTGTGTGTGTGTGTGTGTGTGTGTGTGTGTGTGTGTGTGTGCGTGTGTGTGTGTGTGTGTGTGAGTGAGTGACAGGCGAGAGTGCTGATGGGCTGTGTGTTTATGAGGGGTGTCCTTGCTAAACGTCCCCCCGTCATCACTCTTCTTCACCACCCGCCGAGGCAGCCCTATAACTCTTCCCTTCTATCAGACACTCCCTCTATCCTCCTCTTTCTTGCACTCTTATTCTCAGTCTCTCTCTTTCTCTCTCTCTCTCTCCCTCTCTCAGACACACACATATACACACAAACACACCCACGCAATAACATTTGTGCAGATATTTGCTTTGCCTCGTCTCATCTGTGTTTCAGTCGTGGTCTCTCACTCAGCCCCCACCGTCCCTTCCTCCATCTCTCTCATTCTGTCACTCATATGACCACCTGTCTTCAATCCTCTTTATCCCTCTCACCATCTCATCTTCTTTTTTCTTTCTCACCCGCTCTTTTTCTCTCTCTCTGTCTCTCTCTCTTTCTCTCTCTCCAAATATTGGTATGGACAGTTGGAAGCACAGATTGAAAAAAAGGGGGGGGGGAGGGATATGATAGTGTGAGAGAATAGAGGAAAGAAAGAAAGACTGAGATAGAAGGAGAAAGAGATAAAAGAGAGAAAGAGTGGAATGCCAGGCCTGTCGTTATTACAGTAATTGAGCGGTCCACTGCTGCCAACCCACTTGGGTGTTGTGTGCAAAAACTTGACTGAGTGGAGCTCTAACCTTTTCAAGCTGTGCCTACCATGGCTGGCAGATTTCTTTCTTTCATTCACTGAAGCATCAAGATGGTGGCTTACGATCGATTGGACATTGATGGGCTCCCTGCCCCCCTGTCTTTCTCTCTTCTTGTTAATGCCATCACAGGGGCTTGGGCCAGGGATTAGCTCAATGAGATAAATAAATAAATAAATAATTGAGTGAGCATACTAATAAAAAAAAACCTTTTATGTACCCTCCTTGGTAGTTCACTTTCTGACCTTTCGTGTTCTGCTAGCTCAACTTGGTAGATGCTAAGGGCGCCAAACTCCTGAGTTTGATCCTAAACCATCATAAATGCTGGTGAAATATATTGCATACCCATCAATTTTATTATCACAGTTTCTTTAAGCCACGCTTCTTGAAATAACTCAGCCAGATGGTTATATATGCCAAATGCTACATTGGAAATAGATGCCGTTAAAATTCCAATGTAGTGTGACAAATCAGAACAACACAATACAACTGCAGGACAAGTCACCTAGACCGCCACTAAAAATATTACTACACCTCCATGTTGTTTAAAACATTAAGTAACAAAAATAAGGGGGGTGATGCAGGGGGGTGCCGGGCAGTTGCCCTGGTCTACAGCTATGGTTATTGATCATGTGACTTTGCTGTCCTCCAGCTCATGTCTATGCACTATGATCCCCCCCACACACACACACACACACTTCAATCCCATTCCAATTCCATTTTGCTACTGTAGAAGGTGACAATCATATCACGCCTCCCCTGTCGTCGTTCCGTGTTCTGAGACGAGTTACCGGCGTTCCACGTTCATTTCATTAGGCCATCGATCTGCCAGAGGCATAGATGGCCTTTGCCTCCGCTGCTGCGCCTCGTCCTCCTCCTCCTCCTCCTCCTCCCTCGCCTGGGCCAAGGATTTGCATGTGATTACTGCGGCTGCTTTTTAAATGATCCGTGCCCGGGGAGCCCCCGACGTTCTCCCCCAACGGGGAAGCGATCCGACAGAGGCACCTTGAGACTCCTGAAGTGGAAATGAGGCCTCATTTAAAACCGAGAAACACAGGGTAGGCTCTCTCAGCAGTCATCTCCGGTCAATGACAGCCAAGGGAAGGACTAGAAAATAGCATATTCAAGTCAGCTGGTATATTCTATAATATATATATACTGTATACGTACATATATAAGTCTCGCTCTCCGCAAACCTCCTAACGGTAGAATTGTTAATTTTGATATGAGATCCGCAGTCCTGATAAATAATTCAAGATCTAATTATATATTCTGCCACCACGACTGATATTTTGCATATCCCATGGGGAATATGGAATCAATGAAAAAATGCTGAAAACGAATGCTATGACGTGTTATCTAAGTCATGTGATGGAAGCAAAACAGACGGAGTCAGAGTATGACTGGCTTTAAAACGACATATGCACCGCTCACAAGCGCACGACAAACTATCTTGACACATACGAGGTGGGGCTGTTATTACGAGTATTTACGAGTTATCCGAGTATAACGAGATTCTTTATTAGAACTGAATTACAGAGTTAGTCTCATTATTGAATAGCCACACCTCATAGTGTGACTTCTACCTTTTCTCAACCCTTTCAACCTTTCAAGTACCCCCACACACCAAGGTCCTTGTACACACATTGGTCTCAGCACAAACACTGACCTCAAAGTACACACTGGCCCTAAAACACGGGTTCAACCTGTTCCACATTCCCAAAATACTTTTGGGACATACACTGCAGAGAGGAGACACAGGAACAAAGGTCCCTCATAGCGAAGTTGGCAACTGTCACTTTCCACACACTCTTGTATTTCAAAAAGAGCAGAAAAAATCAGAATAAGACCAAAGAACTCTTAATTACATTTCTCTCTGTTTTTTTTCTTCTTCTTTCTAGTCTTAGTAGTCTGATACTTC
Source organism: Clupea harengus (assembly GCF_900700415.2). Lineage (NCBI taxonomy): Eukaryota > Metazoa > Chordata > Actinopteri > Clupeiformes > Clupeidae > Clupea > Clupea harengus. Next base: position 16,917,832 of record NC_045170.1, read on the forward strand.
ACAGTTTTAAGTATGCGGCCCTTTCAGTTCATCAAAATCATTTTGTGACTTTTTTTCTCTTCTTCATCAGATCATCAGACGATGGTTATCTGTGAATACAGAACAGTCACTCATGAACGGATGTAAAAAAGAAAATGATCACAGAATTCTCAAAGCATGACAAATGATTGTGCTACCACTCCATCTCCCTCTCGCTCTCTGTGTCTCTCTCTTTCTCTCTCTTTCTCTTTCTTTCTCTCTTCATAGTACTCTCTCTATTTATAAATGGAGATTTGATAGCGTAACCTGAAATCTCGCTGTGTTCCAGCCGCTGACAGATCCATCTATATGAAAGATTAATGAGCAGATGCTGAACTGAGGAAACCATTATTATTCCCTCACACTCTCCCAGCCCTTCTCTGCGTGCACTTGCCCTTTCACTCTCTCTCCCTCTCCTTCTCTCTCTCTCTCTCTCTCTCTCCTCTTTCCTTCAGGGTAGATGAGGAGGATTACACTGCCTGAACTGTATTTACTGTGCGCTTAGCCGGTCATTTGCATACAGTAGAACACACACACACACACACACACATACACACACATGCATGCACACACACACATGCATGCACACAGACGCACCCACACACACAGACACACACCCACACACATACACACAAACACGCCCCCACACACACATAACTTTATCCCCAACGTTGATGCCCCAGCCATAAGAATATCAAATCTCCTTATTTTAAGCCTGCTCTGGCACACAACATCCAAACAATTCTGATATCAGTTCAGTCTTTCCAAACAAATATGGCAGTTCTCTTGTTTTCACTGAATAAGTCTGTGAAGTGAAATGAGTCTCCTGACCGGGAATGGCCTGCCACAGCCCAGCATCGCTGACCTTGAGCAGGTGGAAACAAATGTGGGTAATTTAGACTGCATGCACTTAAGATGGCTACAGTGACAGTTGTGTAACACCAGGATGTGATCTCATTCTCATATAGTATTTGGAGGTATCTTTCTCTCTCTCTCTCTCTCTCTCTCTCTCACACATTTTCTGGAAAATGCATTGCGCTACAAACACTGAGGCAATCGTGACTTAGAGTTGTCTGATCCAGTCACGTTGAATGCTCTGACTTTTTTCCCCCTCTTTCTCCCAACCTCTTCCCTCCTGTTTCTCAATTAAATTGTTGATGAGGAGGAGAATAAATAAACCATGAGTACGTGCACACAAGTAGCACATCGCTGGAGAGCAGAGGAGAGGAGAGGAGAGGGGAGGGGGGGCAAAAAAGGGTGCTTCTGAGTGGCAGGCGCGCGAGGGAAAGACGAGAGGGAAACACCCAAATGGTTTGCTAGCAACGTCATTCGCTGCCATTCGCCAAAATAGCATCATATTTGTGATGCAAATCGAGGCGCAACAGACGAGAGGGACGCTAGCGACGGGTATACAGATGATTCCCGCCAGATGGTCGCAACAAAAAATATAAAAAAAACAACAACCCTCTTATCCGTTTTACCTGACTTTCTGGAAGGTCTGGCA
>NC_045170.1:16924353-17131853 GCF_900700415.2 Clupea harengus
CGCAGTGGGACAGCCAGCTGATGCTAAACCATTCTGAAGAAGGGACCCAGAACTCCCCAGGCCTGAGGAACACTCTACATGCCAACACATGCGCACACACACACACACACACAAACACACACACATAGTCCACTCCATCAATACCCTTTTCCTCACCTCTCTCTCTAACACACATATAGACACACAAAGCCCACCACTCAAACTCATAAACTCAAAAACACATATATACTTACACTACGAACTCTCCCCCTCACATAGCCATGATAAGACATACACGTAAACATACAAGCACACATCAGCACAAGGACGGCAAGAGAGTTGGGACAGACAAAGATGGAGAGAAGAGCAGCAGAGGCAAAGATGCAAATCTGGAGGCTGAGATAGATAGATAGATAGATAGATAGATAGATAGATAGATAGAGAGATAGAGAGAGAGATAGAGAGAGAGATATATAGATAGACACAACTGAGAGATAGATACCATGCATTCAGAAAGTAGTCAAACCCCCTCACTTTTTCCACACTTTATTATGTTGCAGGCTTATGCTAAAATAATTTAAATTAATTTTCCCCTCATCAATCTACACTCAATACCCCATAATAACAAAACAAAAACAGAATCTTTGACATTTCTGCAAATTTATTAAAAAGGAAAAACTTAAGTAATCAGACCCTCTGCTATGACGCTTGACAATTATCTCAGGTGCCTCCCATTTCTCTTGATCTCTTTGAGATTAGACCTTGATTAGAGTTCACTTGATTCAACGTTATCTGGAAAGGCACACACCTGTCTAAGGTCTCATAGCTGACAATGCTTATCAAAAACCAAACCATGAGGTCAAAAGACCAGCCTGCAGAGCTCAGAGACGGGATTGTGTTAAGGCGCTAATCTTGGGAAGGCTACAAAAGCACTTCTGCTGCATGGAAGATTTTCAAAAGCATAGAGGCCTCCATAATGGAAGAGATCTGGAACAACCAGGCCTCTTCCTAGAGCTGGATGCCGGGCCAAACTGAGCAATCAGGGGTTAAGGGCCTTGCCAAGAAAGGTGACCAAGAACCTGAAGGTCACTCTGGCTGAGCTCCGGAGATCCTGTGTGTGGAGATGGGAGAAACTTCCAGAAGGACAACCATCACTGCAACAGTCCACCGATCTGGGCTTTATGGCAGAGTGACCAGACGGAAGCCTCTCCTCAGTGACACAGGAAAGCCCACTCGGACTTTGCAAAAAAAACACTGAAAGGACTCTCAAGACTGTGGGAAACAAGAGTCTCTGGTCTGAGGAAACCAACATTGAACTGTTTGACCTCATTTCTAAGCATCATGTCATAAGGAAACAAGACGTTGCTCATCACCTGGCCCATACCAACAGTGAAGCTGCTCATCACCTGCCCCATACCAATGGTGAAGCTTTGTGGTGGCAGCATCATGCTGTGGGGATGTTTTTCAGCTGCAGGGACTGGGGCACTGGTCAGGGTTGAGCTGAAGCTGAATGTAGCAGTTATCCTTAATGAAAACCTGGTCCACAGCCTGAAGGTTTACCTTCCAACAAAACAATGGAACAAGGACCCTAAGCACACAGCCAAGACAACGCAGGAGTGGCTTAGGGACAACTCTGTGAATGTCTTTGAGTGGCCCAGCCAGAGCCCTGACTTGAACCCAATCGAACATCTCTGGAGTGACTGGCTGTCCACTGACGGTCCCCCATTCAACCTGACAGAGATTGAGAGGATGTGCAGAGAAGAATGGCAGAAAATCCCCAAATCCAGGTGTGCAGAGTTTGTACATACATCAAGACTCGAGGAATCAATCACTGGCAAAGGAGCTTCAATTCAGTACTGAGTTTAAGGGTCTGAATACTTATGTCAGTATTTCAGTTTTTGCTTTTTAATACATTTGCCAAAATTTCTAAAAATCTGTTTTCATTTTCGTCATTATGGGGTATTGAGTGTAGATTGAGGAGGGAAACAAATAATTTAAAAGCTTTTAGCACCAAGGCTGCAACATATCAAAATGTGACAAAAGCGAGGAACTCTCAAGGGGAGGCGCCCTCTCACTGCAACTCCATGAAAGTGCAGAAGAGGAAGTGTCTTCCTCCTGTTCATCATAGTCCTCCTGTTCATTATAGTCCTCCTCCTCCTCCTTCTCCTTCTCCTCCTGCGGCCCTCAAGGATTCTCTCCACATGAAGCATTTAGTTTTCATCAGGGCCACAGCGAGAAGAGAGGAGAAGAGAAGAGAGGAGAAGAGAAGAGAGGAGAGGAGAGGAGAGGAGAGGAGAGGAGCAGCCCGCTAAACCATTGATCGTGCTGATCTGAATCTGCAGACACATTGTGATTGCGCTTTGCAGTGTTATTGACTTTGTGTTAAATCCTGGCCCGTCACAAACTCCCCACCCCCCACAGAACCGCACACACACACACACACACACACACACACACACACACACACACACACACGGTTGCTGTTTGGTCATTCCTCCCACCTCACCTTTGCCTTCTCTCCCTCTTTCTGCATTCCTTTCCCATCTTTCTCCCCCCTCACTATCTCTCCCCCTCTCTATCTCTCTCCATCTCTTGCTCTCTGTTGCCCTTTTCCTCCCAGACCACCTCTCCATACCCGTCCAATATCTCACTCTCTCTGTTTCTCTCTCCATCTCACAACCTCACTCTTGCTCTCCGACTCTCTCTCTCTCTCTCTCTCTCTCTCTCTCTCTCTCTCTCTCCCTGTGTCCCTATCTTTCTAGCTACCTCCCTGTCCTACTATCTCTCTCTCTCTCTCTCTCTCTCTCTCTCTGTCTCTCTGTTGTCCTTTCCCCATCTAGCCTCTTGCTCACTACCTTCTCGCTATCTCAATCCTTGCTCCTCTCTCCATCTCACCATCTCCCCCCCTCTCTCTCTCTATCCAGTTATCTTTCCCCTGCACCCCTCTCTCTCACACCCTCTCTGTGTCTCTTATAAACTCTATATCGCTCTTCTCTCTGCATCTTTGTCTCCCATTCACTTTAGATCCTTCACTACAGCTACAACCACGCCATCAATTATTGTTGTCAGAGAGTTCCTCAAAACCAGAGCATGTTACATTTAGATTGGTCTGATGCTTGCTTTATTTGTTTGTTGGTTTCTTTGTTTTTGTGAGCGCTGTGATGGGGGAAATCACATCAGACAGTCGACAGTGGCAGATGAGAGACTTGTATGTTCTTTCTGCTGATACTGAATTGAGATGTGCAAGGTGTGTGTTTGTATGTGTGAACGTGTTTGCGTTAATGGATGTGTGTGAGTGCGTTAGAGCTACTGTATCAGTGAATATGAATGTGAAAGTGTGTGTGTGTGTGTGTGTGTGTGTGTGTGTGTGTGCATTCCTGAAGACATTTACACAGCATTACCATTTTTGCATCTGTTATACCTCACATCCTTACCGCACTCTGAATTAGATAACATCCCTTTAAACACACACACACACACACACACACACACTTATTTTCAAGCTTGGCAGCACTGCCCTTGCTAACAGTAGACTGTGGGCTCGACTGGGCAACCACTGTGCTCTTTTCACAACATTCATTATTTTTCTCTCTACTCCTCTCAAGGTCTGCCTGGATGTGAGAGATAGAAGAAAAGGAGGAGAGATAGAAGAAAAAAAAACACACATCCTCTATCCTTCAGTTGGTGCCCTTGTACATATACCACCACACACATAGGGGGTTGATGCGTGGCGGTGGCAGAGGCGATCGGCTGTTTTCATTCCGGAGAGTTCTCCGAGAGCAGCGTCCCTGGGGGTTTGGTTTTTCATCACCGCTGCTGAATTACGTGACCCCACTGTAGAGGCTGGGGTGGGGATGGATGGCACCTAGATGCTAGAGCGATGCTAGGAGTTTCAGCGCTGTGTCTGTGATGGTGTGTGTGTGTGTGTGTGTGTGTGTTCTCTCTGTTCTCTCTCTCTCTCTCTCTCTCTCTGGTTACTCACTTTGTGTGTGTGTGTGTTCTCTTTGTACTCTCTGTTCTGTTTTTCTGTGTCTGTGTGTGTATCTGTATGTGTTTGTTTGGTTGTGCATGTGTGGGTGCTCGTTCATGTTTGACTCTGTGAGTGTATGTGTGTGTGTGTGTGTGTGTGTGTGTGTGTGTGTGTGTGTGTGTGTGTGTGTGTGTGTGTGTGTGCATGCATGTGTGTGTGTGTATCTGTGTATGTGTGCAAGAATGTGTATATGTCCATCTGACACTATACTGTATTAAAGTCACTTGAAGAGATCCACAGACAAGCCATTTCCTCACTAGCTCATCGTTATTAGCATGCACAGCTCTAAAACCACCTTGGCTAGCAAGAGTGTATGGAACTACACTTAGTCGCTGCTACACACCCCATAGCATTCAGCACAGGTCCAGCCCTGGGCTGACAAACACAACCTGAGAGAAAGAAGTCCTCCACGTTTGGGAGCTGGGACAGCTAGCTGCATTGTTATTTCACTTCAATATTTCAGAAATTCAGAGTTTCAGACTTTGCCGATTTCAGAAGTGAGGCTTACATTGCATAAGTCTCTCACTAGCTTTGCACTGTTGTGTAGACATGCTGTTTCCTCGCCATGACCGAATCCCTGCAGATTATCTGCAGTGTGGACAACAGCCCCAGCATGTACTACAGTTTACAGATATCTGTGGCTCCTGCTTCCAAACTTCCCTGTGCTGCCAATGTTTTCTGTGTGTGTGTGTGTGTGTGTGTGTATGCCTGTCTGGTGTGTGTGTCTACATTCGCACATAGGTACATATGCTTCTGGTTTTGTCCAAATTAGTGTATTTGTTTGTTTGTGTGTGTGTGTGTGTTTCTACATCGGTTTGTTTGAGTGTTAATATGTGTGTGCGAATGTGTGAAACGTCTGTGTGTGTGTGTGTGTGTGTGTGTGTGTGTGTGTGTCTGTCTGTCTTTCTGTTTGCTGTGACGCTGTCCCTCAGGGGCACATTAGTATTCCCCCGCTATGTGTGACACACACACACACAGCTACACAGCTACACACACACACACACACACACCTTTCCCAGACACATTTAGGAGGTTTTTAACACGTCTCCAGAGAGGAACACCGGACAGGAGCCAGGCTATCGCGTTTCTGCAGCGAAAGACGACTCTGTTAGCTTTGAAGAAGCCCAACCCTGTGAGCGAGTGAGGCCGGCGTCTCGCCTCCAGGGGCCTATATTAAGGGTCTCATCTCCCACAAGCCTCTGAGGTTCAGCTGCAGAACAACAGGCAAATATTTTCCAGCGAAGACCTTGATGCTTCAGGCCTGAGGTGCATTTTCTTACTCTTTTCATTCCTCTGTCTCTCTCTGTCTATGTCTCTCTCTGTCTCTGTGTCTCTCTCTCTCTCTCTCTCTCTCTCTTTACTGTTCTGGCTGGGAGATGAAGCATTTAGCAGAGGCAGCGGATCACAATACGACCAGCGGCACCTCATCACTACACAACACAATACGCTAACCCACACTGTAGCATTCAGAACTCTCTCTCACACACACACACACACACACACACACACACGAGCATGCACTAATAAACCCCATGAAACCACAGTAAAAGATAGTGTAAAATACATTTCTAAACTTAAGGAGCGCAGGAGAAAGAGAAAGAGAAAGAGAAAGCACCCCATGAGCGGTTTGCCACCACAGCAGTTATTTATACACGTGCTGCTGCCAGGTTGTCAGGGTGGTAGCGGCGGTGTGGTGTGACGGTGACTAAAACACACACACACACACACACACACAGTCATGTATGACCCATTAGCCTCATGGGCTCTGACAGAGGAGGAGCAGCTTAATGACTGACACCAACAACCTCGACAGGGAGTCACAGCAGATGCAGATCTGCAGATACACAGACAACCAAACACGAGACACACATACAGAGACACACAGACACAGAGATACAGAGACACACAGACACACAGACACAGAGACACTCAGACACACAGACACACAACGCTGGCAAAGGGCCCTGTGAGTCAACACCTCTCCAGCGGGCGCATTCCTGGAGGGGTCAAAGGCAAGCTGAAAACCTTTCTTACCCAGGGGGTGCCTTTGAGAAAAACCGAGACAGCGAGAGACAGAGATGTAGACAGGGAGAGTGAGAATTTCATTTGAAAAAAAAAAATGCATGAGAGAGTAAAGTAGCAACTTGGTGTCGACGTGTGGATTTCTGTGTGTATATCCCTATCCCTAGAATTGAGAAATAGCCCTAAATAGAGTTAAAATAGAGTTAAAATACTCTTCCTATGTGAATCTAAATAATCCTAAGCATATAGTAAGAGCGAGACAAAGAGTCAGATAGACAGCTGGACAGGGAAATATGGAAAGAGGGATAGAAAGAGAGATAGAGAGATAGAGGCCAACTATGGGTCTCCTGGCCTAGTTGTGGATGTCGCTGCCGTCATTTGGCAATTACCAGTTCTGTTTTGGGGAGGTGACTGTTTGCTTTTCTAAGGCTAAGGATGGGAAGGAGTCAAGGTTTGCTAGAAATATCTCCTCGTTTGGGAGCTGCACCTGTCAACCGGCGAAACGGATGTTCCACCCCTCTAGCCCAGACAGACGCACCCTCGAAATAGTCTCCAGATTTCCAGCTCCTCCGACCCCAGATGAGGAAAAGAAAGAAGCAAAGAAGAAATAAAACGAAAGGAGCCACACACTTCTGTGATTCTCCTCACTATGAAAGCACTGCCCTGTGGCGAAGAAGATGGAATGGACAGAGCAAGAGAGAGAGAGCGAGAGAGAGCGAGAGAGAGTGAGAGAGCCTTTCTAGTCTGGGAAGGTGGCTGAAACTATTTCCTCTGTTGCCGGCCGAACTCCACCATGATCCCTGCGTTCTATTTCTCCCTCTCTGTGCTTTTAAAATGTAAAAACAATCTTTTGCAAAAATACCAAAAAAGAAACGGATCGTTTGATTTTTCTTTTTGAAAAACTCTTTGGGGCGGACTGTATCTGTACTGCGATCAAACAATCATACCAACGCCTGAACACAGAGCCGTGGCAGACAGCTTGTTTTGGACTCTGCGGCCTCCTTTTTAAGGGATCGTTTGGCCCTTTACGAATCAGGCCGGCTTCTTAAAGCGTCTTTGACTTCAAACGTTTGCAGAACCGAGTGAGACTCTTTTTTTTTTTCTCACTCATTTGTGTTCAAGGGAAAACAAGGAGAGGAGAGGAAGTAGTGTGGACACACACACACACACTCACAAACACACACTCGCAAACGAAGGAGACAAATTATTCTCCCATAGAGAAATATACGACCCCGCTCACCAAACCGAGACACAAACCCACCATTACATCATACATGAAGAGCTACACACACACCAAATGCACAATTAAAGACGCGTACAAGCAAACACACACTCTTTCACTCCACACACGCTCGTTATTACGTAGACGTAATAATGAACAACCACTGACGCACACATACGTGCGCACACACACGCACACACACACACACACACACACACGCCACCTCCATTAGGAGAAATGACACATCTCGGGCAGCTGACAGCGCTGGGCAGCTCAGGCGAACACCTGCAGTCTCTTATGGCTGGCTCTCATTGGCTGGCTGTGATTACACTGCGTTAAGACCATCACCGCGGCGGCAGTGGTGGCAGGGACGTGACCGGCTTCCCGATGGGTCTCCCCACCCGCCAACCCCCTCCCCCCCCCGCCAACCTCCCTCCCCCTCCCCTCCCCCGGCCAGGCGGTCCTATCAGGAGCATCAGCGGTGCTCGTCCGTGCAACGCTCCGACGCCCAAGGTCCTTCAATGTGACACGCGCACGTCTCTCCCAGAGCAGCAACACATCAGCAAACACACACACGCACAGGAACACAGCCACACACACACACACACACACATGAACACAGCCACACACACACACACATGAACACAGCCACACACACACACACATGAACACAGCCACACACACACACACACACACACACACACACACACACACACACATGAACGCACATGAACACAGTCACACACATACACACACACACACACATTAACACAGCCTGCACATTAACACAGCAGTACAGAATTTACACAAAGTTGCGTTGGGGGTGTAAGAAGCTGATTGGATCAAATGCCAGAAGTCCAATCAGCATAATGATTGATTCTATATAACACGGACGCAAGCACACACCGTCTCGTCTCTATGGCTGTCTTATATTAGCATGCTGAGATTTCTCTCTGACACACTGTTCCAGTGTAGAGGTGGAGCTGGTGGGAGTCTGCTGCGTCTCTGTGTCTTGTCTCCAGTCAGCCATTATGAGAATCATCCTCTACTTTTGGGCTCCTGTTTCCCAACACCTCTACAGAGACTTGATTAATGTCTCACTTTTTCCCTCTCAGGCGCGAAGGTTTTTAACAGTATGATACTCTTCCGGAAATTAGATTCTACTCGGTCCTCAAGTGCACTATGTCATCCTTCCTGACCCCCCCCCACCACTCCTATCACCTGCCCCTAGCCGACAGACTCCCTCCCCTTTGACTAATCTATTTGATTTCACAGCCAGGACTTCCTCCTAATGCAGCCGTGATAAAGGATTGACTGGAGCGGGAGACGGGAACGGCTACCGGGGGCTGCTGAGGGAATTAATTAACCCCGGGCAACTGCCCAGTCGGCTGCAGGGTCCGCCATTATTCGTCATTATGCTGAAAATGAGTTATGAGATGGTGGCAGACAGACACTGTGAATGGGTGAGTCTGACGAGAGGATGGAGGATGGAGATGTGATTGAGCCATGGTTCATGGAGATCCACCCCCCACCCCCCCTCGAGGCACGGTTGCTGTGAGCCTGTTACATTTTTTAAATCCCACCTCGCCTGCCTGTGAGGGGGGTCAGAGGTGTCACGGCAACGGTGGTGTTAAGCGCCCTAACGGCTGCTACGGGGCTCCCACAACCCCCCGTCCCCCTGGCTTCAGCGGAAGCACAACCGTTGACCACGTCCTCTGCCAAGTGTGTGAATGGGTGGAGTTGGGGTGAGGCCAGACACTGGATATCAGATGCAGATAGATACAATATACTGTAGATGTAACATTGAAAGCAGAGTTTTGAAAATGTCTGTAATTAAGTGTCCATTCCTATTCTGTTGAGTTACTAAAATATCACAGCACTGAAGCAATGGATGGTGAAGGAATATGAAAACGGATGATGTGTCACGCTCTCACTCTGCAAGTTCCGTTGGGTAAAACCCTCTATTACAGTAACCGACTAAAAGAGAATGTGTGTATACCCATGAGGAGAAAGTCAGTATTTTGTAATTGTGATGACATGTACTTACATGAGCTATACATTGTACTTAAGTTCTTCAACAAGTACTTACGCACCTAAGGACACTATAGAAACTGGTAACATTCTTTATTTTCAAGGTTGAACACTATATGTTAACCTCTCTGTGAGAGTCACAGAGTGAAAATTAAAAAACTAGTGCAAACTCTGAAGTGTACCGATTAGAAAAGTCCAGGTCCTCTCGGCACTATCAGTCTTCAGTAGCAGGGGCCTGGCCTGAGCCTCGGCCAGATTAAGTGCCCTGCCCGAACACTGATAATGGCAGCCTATGGTCCAGGCCTGGCCGGCTCGTGGGGTCACTATTTATCTATTGATCTCCTCTGTGGCTCTCTCTCTCTACCGCATGTGGAGAGTTTCCAGGGGAGGCTGTCTCTCCCCCCTCACCCAGCTCAACCTCGGAGACAGAGCGCAGGATGTGCCAAAAAGCACTGTCGTGTAGTGTCAGTGCCCTCGCTGGACACCGCTTTATACTCAACACAAGGTGCAAACACTCAGCCCTAAATGAACTCCACAGTGTGTGAATCATCAGGGTCGGCTGTGGGGGTGACTCAACAAGCACCTGGAAGCAAAAGCAAGGTGTAAGTGTAGTGTAAGTGACTTAAGTAACTGATGCCAACTACATTGGCATTGGTCACAGATTTGAACTCTTGAGCTGGGGTTTATTTGAGTGCAGGTCAATGCATATAACAAGCCCTTTATCTATGCTTATTATAAAGGCATGGCCCCTACTAAAGAATCACTAAGGCTTGTAATTCACTATTTTGTTCAGGGTTTTGATGGGCAATAGTTTATGGGTTACCGATACTCAGCAGAGTGGAACAGCAGGAAAGTTTCAGTGTGACCCCAGAACACCATCAGCCTGTGGTGTGCTTACATCCATTTCAAACACACACGTTTGCTGCTCTTGCATTTTTGATCACATCTGCATCTGTTTTTAGCAGCGGGCTCTGAACTCAGTGGCTCCTGAGTGACTGGATGAGTGTGTTTGCAACAGCACTGAATGGGGGAGCCAGGCTGAGAGGATGGAGCTGATGGTGCATGAGTGTGTTGTCACGGCAGCTTCAACATTACTGCTTCAACCAGTGGAGTAGTCATGAGAACACACACACACACACATACACAAACACAAACACACACACACACACACACACACACACACACACACACACACACAGAGAGCCAAACATACACACAGATAAACACACAGCACATGCAAAGACAAATGCTCAGATAAACACGAGACACACATTCACATACACACACAGCACCCATATGTGCAGCCATAAACACATATCAATGAACAAGCAAATGTTGTACACACTTTCATAAACCCACAAGTATAAACGCATGTCATATTCCCCTGATACATACCAACACAAACAGACACACACACACACCCTAAGGAGCTTCCTCTGTGTCCACATGACTGACAGTTTTGAGTTCATCCAGAATAGTACTCTCGGCTCAGACACTCCAATGAATTATGCGAAAGAATAGTGCAAAGAGAGAGAGAGAGAGAGAGAGGGAGAGACAAAGACAGGGACAGAGTGAGAGGGGTGGAGGGTGGGATAGATGAAGAGAGGGAGACCAAGCAGTTCATGGAAGCCGATCAATAAGAAAAATAAATATTTCACAGCCGCAGTCTGATAGCATGGCATTCAGCTCTCAGGAGGGGAGGGGGGATGAGTGATGTGTGTGAGTGTGAGTGTGTGTGTGTGTGTGTGTGTGTGTGTGTGTGTGTGTGTGTGTGTGTGTGTGTGTGTGTGGAGTGTGTGTGTGTGGGGGGGGGGGTAGATGCGGGTCTTCAATAAATCCTCGCCTCAGGCGGGGGAAACAGGAAATGGACACGCCGCAGACATGTGAGTCCTGTCACAACACCACTCTGTATACCACCAACAAGCTAGCGCCACGAGCAGCCAGGAGGGGCCTCCAACACCCACATCTCCACTCCACCCTTCTGCATGGGGTGATATTTGCTTCACAAACACTTTAAAAGACATTCAAATGAAATGAAAACATCATTACAGAAGCTTTCATTCATCTTTGGCTTTTATGTTTTTTTTTATTATTATTATTTGCTTCGTCATTATGTTTTCTTTCAGATCTTCCCTAGAAAAAAAGTGCAGGTTACTTCCTAATTATTTCCCTATTCATATTTAATTGTGTTTTGGTTGCCTGGAAAGGTCACATGCGGCTGTTTATGTGCGTTTCCCAACACAGGCGCGGGAAGTCTTGCTGGTAAACCAGCGGGCCTCGTTAAAAATGCACGCCGCCACACCGCGGGAAAGGTTGACCTGGAGAGCTAACCTATCGAACAACAAATATCAAGTAGCGCAGCCAATAAAATCCTCCGTAACCCCGCTGCTCGAAATCGCCATGATATGATGGGAGGCAGAACTCTAATGGGGGAGTCAAGACCTCGCCGGGGTTCGTAAACGCCAACTAACATCAACAGTCCACCCAGAAGGACAAACAGACTAAGACTTTTGATGTCTTACATGGTGTGTGTGTATATCGCATAAACCTTAAGTCTTCATTTTCAGGCAAAGAAAAGAAACTGTCAAATGTTTCCATCCCAAAGACAACACCCGTCAAGCCTCATAACAGCTTTTTTTTTCCCCCACAGCCGTGCACTGAGCAAGAATGTGCAGTCACAGTCACAACAGGGCAAACATCATCTCAGAATTATTCCTCTGAAACAAATAAGAGTTTCAAGGAAACCATTTGCCAGCTGTGCTTGGGATTATTAAGATCCAATGCGGAGAGAGCCGAACACACCGCATTTTTCACCTCGCTCGTTGCTCAGGCGCAGATCCAAAGCTCCCGCGCCATTACTGAAGATTGATCGGAGTGCCATTACAGCATGCAGAGGCCTAACCCAAGAGAACCAGCCGATGCATCAGAAAAGAAAGTCAGCAAAAATCTGCCTGGCCCTGACGAAGAGGAAAAGGAAGAGGAAGAGGAGGAGGAAGGAAGGGGTAAAAAAAAAAAAAAAAAGCAAAAAGAACAACTGTGCCAGTGGGATATAAAGGCAGCAGGTCTTTTAATTACTCTTGATCAATGTTTGGATCAATAATGTTTTAGGACCTGGCTTAACTACATCCAGTAAGGCTTCAGGAATCCATGCTTCACGTTACTGACTCCCAGCTCGTGAAGAGAGGGCCTTATCAGGACCAGCCGTGGAGGGGCTCTGCAACAAGTACGCTCTGCAATGAGATAGCATGTGGTCAGCTGCCTGGAGCCATTCCATGCAGGGAAGTCTGTTGAATAGCTTCCCTTCAAATGCCTCCTGGAGGGACCCGGTAGGTGCAAGATGGCAAGATTTGTTAATATTTCAGGATCTGAAGTTAATTGCATGTCTTAATTTACCAGCTTTGGTAAGAGCCCTCTGTCATTCGAGAACATTCTTACAACATGTGCATACACTCACACACACTCACACACACTTACACACACAAACACACATACTTTCACACACACATTGTTCACACACTACTTTCAAATGTGACCATATGGTCCAAATACGATTACAACAGGCCTAACGCACGGGCTAGAGGGCTAGCCATCTTTAGCTCCCAGATCTCTGCCCACAAAACCCCCAACCATCTGTGGTCTTAGAGAAGGGTGTCTCTTGGTCTGCAGGCTCTGCTGCAGTCTGCTGGGGGCTCCGACCCAGACAACGACCCGACCTGGACCGAACTCAGGCCCCAACTGGGCCAGATCTGGGCCAGACGTGCGCTGGATCCATTTCCAGAGTCAGCTGCAGAATAGGCTTCCTGCATTGGCTGAGGCGTGGTTGTGTCACTGAGCAGAAATAGCATGCTACACTCCCTCACCACCCCACACCACACACACTTACTCACTCACATACACACACACAGATGTATACACACACACACACACACACACACACACACACACACACACACACACACACACACACACACACACACACACACACACACACACACACACACACACACACACACACACACACACACACACAGACCGCCATCACAGAACACACAAGGCCAAGGTGTGAAGGAAACTAGCAACAATTACTTTTCCCTTTTTTTTCCCTTCAACATCAAATGGATGCTGCAAACTCGCATTAAACCCATGTGGATATGGACGCATCTATCCTGCCAACGGTTCCCACAAAAGCCCATATCTTCCATTGCAGGCATTCATAATATATTTCAGCGCTTGATGTTAGAATCCTGAACTGTTTAACGCCTCATAGGATTGTTTAAAAGGGATTAATAATCATCGTTATGCTAATGCACCGTTCACATACATACTCTTTATTATAATAATGAACTACACTCTGAAAGCCGAATCCCATCGTACTGCAGATGCATTCTAATGATTTTCCAGTACACATGTACACAATGCCCGACTCCAATACCCCAAAGCCTACTAAACCTTCTAGCAGGGGACAGTAAGCGAGTTATAAATTCCTACACCATCCTCGATTATGACCGTACTGTATGATGCATTATGAATGCGAGCGACATGCATTATGGATGCGGGCCCAGGTAAGGGTGAGCGCTGCCTCAATGAACTGAGAACTCAATAATGCCCGCAGCTGGGAACCGTGCTTATGATGAGCAATGCAGATTGGCTGAGAGGAGAAGCAGAGAGAGGCTTTCACTGCAGAGCAGAAGAAGGGACATTTGGAGATTGAAAAGCGCTCTGTCTCTCGCTCTCTCTCTCTCTCTGTCTCTCTCTCTCGCTCTCTCTCTATCGAATGCTAGTCAAGGACATGGACCATAACCCGGCTTCTGGAGGCTAGGTACAAGAATAGCCTTGTGACGAATACTGCACGGCTGCGTCACCACCAGCATCAGCGGCTACATGGTCAAACTTTTTGGACTTTGGGGATCACGGGGGAACGGTGCGGCCCAACTGCAGTGCCTGCTTTTGCACTTCTAATGAGAGCACGCTGGCCCAATTTTCCCCTGAGCAGGCCTATGGCCTGGTTGAAGGTGTCACAGTTATCTTTTGGTGGATCATGTGCATTTTTATGTGTGTATGCCTTTGTCTGAGTGTGTGTGTGTGTGCATGTGTGTGTGTGTGTGTGTGTGTGTGTGTGTGTGTGTGTGTGTGTGTGTGTGAGGGGGGGAGAGAGAGAGAGAGAGAGAGAGAGAGAGAGAGGGGATGTGTATATGTGGGAAGGTACACGGACAGAGGACAGAACAGAAACTTTTACACCACATTCTGTAATGAAGTTCCCTGGTTTTTTGTGTGTCTCTGAGGCCTTTTCCCTCTCCAAACAGCACCGCTG
The DNA here is from genome assembly GCF_900700415.2 of Clupea harengus. NCBI lineage: Eukaryota > Metazoa > Chordata > Actinopteri > Clupeiformes > Clupeidae > Clupea > Clupea harengus. The sequence continues at coordinate 16,938,949 of NC_045170.1, forward strand.
TCTACCCAGTGCTAAAAGGTTTCCGATTAAAATTTTAAGCGTAGCAGTGTGGCGCTGCATCTTCAGTGTCAAGCCTCACATTAAAACTTAGCTCATGAGACAGTTGTCCACCTCCTACAGCTAATCATGTACCATTGGTACTTTCTGGTACTTCCGGGAAGCGGCGTTTGTGTAGTAAAAGAAGGCAACTCAATGCAGTGATCTTCCCTGTGAGAAACAAAATCAAAGGCACATCTAGAACCTTAAAGGTCCAAGAACACTGTGATTCTTCTGGTTGTGAGCAGAAAATGACTTGAAAAGTCAATAGAGAAGTGTTCCGAAAGGGTAGGACCCCTATAATTTCAAATATGATGTTGCGAATCCAGTACTGACTGTGTTAGCCTACATACTGAATCTACACTAACACTCGCATCTAGGTTATAAACACTAGCATCAAGGTTGTAGGCAACAAGGTTACAGACTGTATCCCTTTAACTTGGGCTTTGGATGAACTGCCTACATATTATCAACAAGGCTTTGTTCTGGTGTTCCAGTCCTACAAGAGAACACTATAATTATAATAATAATAATCTGAGCCATCCTATGCATGAGTTGTGCTGCTTTTAGGTCTGAAACAAACGGAATCAAATTGAAATACGTTGAGAGGTCACGGGCTGGTCACTAGGGAGAAGCCCTGCAGAGGAGGCTCAGCAGTGAGTCTCAGAGCGCGGGAACGCCAGCCAGAACAGACTAGTGTGGGCATCCCTAGCGGCGGGGTTCCCCGCTCGACGTGACAGAACATACACAAAGCTCCTATCAATGCTTTAATCAACAAACACACACACATACACACACATACACACACTCACACACCTACACACACATACACATACACACACACACACATACACACACACTGAGATAACTGGAAACTGAGAGGGGAGACAACTGAAAGGGGACTAACAGGCCTGAGAGAGAGAAAGGGAGAGAGAGAGAGAGAGAGAGAGATAGAGAAAGGGAGAGAGAGAGAGAGAGAGAGAGATAGAGAAAGAGAGAGGAAGAGAGACAGAGAGAGAGAGAGAGAGAGAGAGAGACTGCTCCTGGTTGACCACACAAACGAGAGAGCCCTTGCTCCTGATAGTGTGCGACTGTAGCGAGGGTCCGAGAGCCTTTTTCCATTTTGCATGTCTGTGTATGATGAGGTGTGTTTCTTCAGCTCAAACGTCAAACCAAACCAACTCCTCTCCCTCCACCTCTGCCTTTTTCTTTCTTTCTCACTCTCTTTCTCTCACACATACTCACGCATGCTTGCTTGCTTGCTCTCTCTGTCTTCAGTCAGATCACATTGTTAGACAACTCCCAGTTGTGGCATCAAGCTTATTTGCGTAATGAGTGCAGCTCATATTTGTAGATTGGCCCGGTATTTTTTGCCGAATTGATTTAGTCCCAAAATCCATTTATCTGACTTTACTGGGCTTCATTTGACGGGAATTAGAATTAGACTGTGGACATATTGAGACGTTCAGTTGAAGCAGAAGATCACAGCTCCAGTTGTCACTACTATGCCAAAACGCCAAGAGGAAAACAACTGCAACATTTACATTTTTCAAAGAGTCATTTTTAACTTTCTCTTTTTCACATCCAGGATTATGACTTGCCCCGAAAACAATTGCCCCCCCAGCGAAACCCCTTGAACTCACACGGAATCCCACCTCCAAGCCAAGATAGAGTTCTAATTGACCCAGAGCGTGTTGAGAGAACAGCTGGCAACTGTGCCCCCCCCCAACCCCCCAACCCCCCAACCTCCCTCCGTCCCTTCATCCCACCCCGAACCTAAAAATAAATGCCAACTCATTCAACCATGCGCGCTGTCAGAGGCTAGTCTTTCTAGTCACAGCTTTTCATTCTGCCTTTGACAAAGACTGCATATTGCCTGAGTTGGTAGAAACGGCACATTAATGTAATGGCTTTGCATTCGTGGTCACGGCACATGCTTTCTGTGCTGCCTCATTCTCATCCTGTCTATATACATATGTTCCTGTTAAACACTGAGGCCTTTCATAATCTGGTTCTTTTTTTCCCAGGGGATTAAATTACTGCATTGGTTTGTGTGTGTGTGTGTGTGTGCTGGTGTGTGTGTGTGCGTGCGCGTGTGTATGTGTGCGTGCATGCATGCAGGTGTGTGTATGCGTGCATTTTTGTGTATGACTGTGCGGATGTGCGGTGCTTGTTTACTGTTTGTGTGTGTGTGTGTGTGTGTGTGTGTGTGTCCGAATTTCCGAGCACGTCAGGAGAGTAGCCTTTGCCCATGTGCTGGAACATGTGTCTAGATGCTCAAGCTCACAGGCATCTAGTTAAAGCCCTCCAGCCACTCTTTAATGAGGCCAAGACATGCCTTTCCTGGCCATATCCCATTGGTCAAATACAGTGTTATGCATCCACTATGCAGCATGTTAGTTTCTCTAAAGCTGCCTATTAAAATGGTGTCAGCCAGCCAAGCACAGTGAACGCAATACATTAAATCACACTTGAGATGCCATAATATATTTGTTGCACATTATAAAGATTTACTGACACAACCCTTGTTATTTATCTATTTATTTATTTATTTATTTGTTCCATTGATTTCTTTTCAGGAACACACGTGCAGTGTGGAACAGGCAGCCAGAAGTGGCAGGGCAGCAACAAGTCATTAGTGGCGGCCGTGCAGGAGGGAGGTGGGACAAATTGGCCAGTTAATGGCCCTTTAACGGCGCAGAAACGGGCCATTATTGCATCTGCTGAAACCAGGCCCTCAGTCGTACTGGGAATGAAAGGTATGGCTGTAGGGAACGGCTGATCATTCCATCATCACACATCATTCTATCCTTCGTCCACTAATTGTGTCGAAAAAATGTGTGTGTGTGGAAGGGGGGAGGGGGGGGGGGGGGGGGGGGGGGGGGTGTTGCTGGTGGGTGTTCACAAGTACTAAAGCAAACAATTGAGAGTAAGATGATCTGTGTACAGTAGCTTTCTGCCCAGGAGTCCTATGTTACATTACAAATATCTAAACAGATCATCTCTTTGGATATGACACTGGGGGAAAAAACTATTCCTAATTATGATTATGAGGCCTACATTCACAACTCACTATGCATCTCAATTCGTCAGAGGTTGCCTATAGTGCATAATAATCTGTGATCAGATGGGAAATAATATTCATGACCTTGGGTTTGCCAGCGGCATGATCAACCAATTAATACATATGCCAAACAGCTGAGGCACACCACACCACACGAGCATAGCAAAATTCAAGAGAGAATTAAAATCTAATCCACAACAAACAAACTGGAGTATCTACACAGAGGATGAATCCCCTCAGCTGTGATGTGTGCCTGTGCCTGGTTCAGATGTGTAGTTGTAAATGGGAGGCCTGCAGAGAAGCAGGAAGCCCAGGAAGCAGGAGAGGAGAGAAGAGGAGAGGAGCACTCCACTCGCTCTGGTGAGGCACTCAATCTCCATCCCACAGAATGGAGATCCATACCCTACCATATCCTACACTTAGCTTACTGTAAGGGAGTGGAGCAAGGAGGATATAAGCCATACTAATGGGAGGCGGTGGCCAGTGTGTGTGTGTGTGTGTGTGTGTGTGTGTGTGTGTGTGTGTGTGTGTGTGTGTGTGTGTGTGTGTGTGTGTGTGTGTGTGTGTGTGTGTGTGTGTGTGTGTGCTTGTGTTAGTGTGTGTGAGCGTGTATGTATGTGTGTGTGAGTTTGTATGAGTGTGTGAGTGTGTATTTGTGTGTGTGTGTGTGTGTGTGTGTGTGTGTGTGTGTGTGTGTGTGTGTGTGTGTGTGTGTGTGTGTGTGTGTGTGTGTGTTTGTATGGTTGGATTGCGCAATGGGAGTAGACCCATTGGGGATGTGGCTGCTAATCTCCCAGTTTATCTCGGCATCCAGACGGCAGGAGTCCCCAAGGACCAGGAACTGGGGGAGAGGCACGGGGAAGTGTGCAGAGAGCGGGAATCAGCTCCGGACGTTCAGCTATGGATATTACGGCGGATAATTACTGGGTCTATGTGTGTGGAGACCAGGGGGAAATCCCACGTGGGCGAGGAGTGAGAGGGGAGGCTCTCTCTCTCTCTCTCTCTCTCTCTCTCTCTCTCTCTCTCCCTCTCTCACTCTCTCTCTCTCAATCTCTCTCTCTTTCTTGCTTTCTCTCTTTCTGTCTGTATGTCTGAAAGGCAGTGAGCCTGTGTTACTGTTATTAGTGTGCTGTGTCAGACATTTAAACTGGCTTTTTATTGATCTCCAGCTTCAATCCGCAAAAGCCCTTTTTTAATGGCTGGTAATAGAGCCTCCGTTTCAAGTTCACCGCCTTTCTCTCTCAATCCATTGTACATGTATTGACAATTGCTTCTCTGAGACCTCGAACAGAGCATCGTCAGACTCATCTGCTGTATGTCTGTGTGATGGCCTTGAAAGGCGAATGAGGACACAATCTTTCTTGCTTTTTTTTCTTTTTTTAAATGGGCAGTAGAGGGACAGTCGATTTGATGATGTCTGGATAGCTCTACCAGCCCAGCAGTGCAGAAGAACGCTTCAGTCACATCCTGAGGAAATTCCAAAGAAATAATTGAACAAACATATGTAACAGTTTTAAGTATTAACTCTGACTAGAGAGAAAGACTAATATTTCACTGTCGTATAAATAGTTGATGAAGCACTGATGTTATGTGATATGAATTGATATGGTTCACTGAGTTCAACCAAGCCAGACCTTCATGCTAGCTTGTCAAGTAGCTCTCTCAGTGCTTTTGCAATAAAAAAAACATAAAATAAAATAAACAAATCTAACACAAAACCACCACTCAAGCAGCACAACATGGCTACTTTACCCTGACCCTGTCTACCTCCAGGGACCAGAGATGCATAGGGGTCAAATGATCAATCACAAAAGCCTCCCACTCCCACAGTCACAGTCCCACGGCAACAGGGCCGTTTGTCAGTCGGAGCTGTTTCAGACCTGCATCAACACACCTTTCACCAGCACCTGCATGCAAATCAGCTGTTTCATCCATGATGTTTTCCACATACCATGCCACACATTGCTCTATAATGTCTAACACAACAATAGAAACTGAACACACTTAGCTCACTTATGCGCACTTCATGCAAACGAGGCGGCAACCTTGGGTCTTAACACCTTTTCTGCCAGAACCGTGTTTATTTACGCAGAAAAAAAAATGCTCTGTTGTTTTTCCCTGGGAAATAAAAGCGACTCCAGTGAGGAGGTGCCTGTCGTTGCAGTGTACCGAGGCCCCTAATTTGCACTGCAGTGTGGAATTAATTGCATCTCCCTCTGACGGTGTGGCGCGCTAATGTGCCTGCTTTAAAACAGCAGATTGCTAATGTGTTGTGGAAACACTGATCATTTTTAGACTCGCTCTAGGTGCTGTTTTGTGTGTTTGTGTGTGTGTGTGTGTTTGGTGTGAGGGGAGGGGACGTGACTACTCACCACACCCCTCCTTCTCTCTCCGTTGTCTCTCTCTTTCTCTCTCTCTCTCTCCCCCTTCTATCCCTCTCTCTGTTACGCACTCCCTGACTCTCTATATGATTATATGATTCTATATGATGTATTGCTGCCACTCTCTGGCTGTACTGCTCTACCTCTATAAGTATAACATTCCATGTTTCTTCCACCACTTTTCTCTGTCCATCCAAATCTCTCTCATTCTTTCTTTCTCCCTCTCTCTTTCCCCCTCTCCTCTCTCTCTCTCATTCTCTCTCTCTCTCTCTCCCTCTCCCTCTCCCTCTCCCACTCTCCTCTACGTGAGTCACAGCGTATCATGGCAGACACATCAGGCAGCGGCTCTTTCATGTTCAGTGTGCCACGGGCAGGCTAGAGGCGTTCTCTGATTGGTCATTTGAAGGTTTCCGCTCGGCAGGCCAAAGGAGCAGCCCTGTTTGGATGCTCTGGTTCCACTGCAGCACGCACAGGAGCGGAGACACACATGCACGCACTGCTTTCCATAAGCAATCTGTATTCACAAATTAATTATATAAAGAGCGAGGGAACATTTTCGTGGCCCATCATGGCGAGACAACAAGCTATCCATGATAACTGTAACCCTGAACCATAACCCAAACCGTAACCCCAAGCTCATCATCCTACGCCCCAAATAATCCACAACCACACAACATACTCGCCAACTCTCATCGGCCTGTTAACTACGGAGTGAACCTAAAGCTAACTCCTTATGTTAAGACAAACCCTGGCACGTAGTCTTCTTAGGCCTTCTTAGGCCTCAACACTGTGCTAACCTATGGTTTAAGAGCAACAGGAGATGTGTTGCCTTTGTAGGAGCAATTATGTTCATAATACTCAATAGTATAATATAATATATAATGAATATATAATATAATGTGAAAAATATGTCCATAATACTTGATAGGATCCGTGTTGCTACAGTCTCTGGTACACAGTGAGTTTTACAACTTCTTGTGTCTGGGTGAGTGTTGAGATAAATAATTATGTTTTAAGTGCAAAGCTATAAGGCAAATGACTACTCTATCATTGACAACGGAAAGCCTTGAAATTGAAATCTGAGTGATAATCGATTTAGTGATTAATCAATGTCAGCTCTAGCGAATCCTCAGCACTGGTACACATAATGTCATATGTAAGTCGCTTTGGATAAAAGCGTCTGCTAAATGACTAAATGTAAAATGTAACATAATACCTTCTCTTTCTCTTTCTCTTTCACAGTCACACACACACACACACACACACACACACACACACACACACACACACACACACACACACACACACACACACACACACACACACACACACATTTGCTGACAAACATCCCACACTCCATTTTGCAGCTGCTTTTCAGCAAAACCTGCAAATATTGCAGCCGTAGGACGCATCACTGGCACACAACAAACCCCCGACAGAACCTTTAAACGCATTAGATTTCATTTAATTAAACCAAATTAATTTTGGATAGGAATTAATTATGAATTCTATTCATCATCGGAAATCTCCTTGTTCAAAGCTCCTCTCTCTTTTCCATCAGTAAATGATTTATGGACCCGGGCTCTTCAAAGTGGTGAGGCACATGTGACCTAAATAAGGAATATCAAAGCGAAAATCCAAACACAGGCCAAAAAGAAAGAGAAAGAGAGATAAAAAAAACTCTGAAGAAGGAGTGGAGGCAGTCTCCACCGCGCTGACAGGGCCCTTGAGACCGCGTACACGGGGATGCGTAGACGTACGCGTAAGCCGCTGAGCCATCTGCGAACGCTATTGTTTTAGATGTCTATTTATATGTCCGTTTATCTATTTATACGTGGTGTCTCGAATGTTCTCCTATCCTCATGCTTTTCCTCACCTCCCTCTCAGGGTAAGAAAACAGGATCTGTTATCTTAAGGAAGATCCATGAAGGATTCATAGTATGCAAGTCCATCTGAAAATCCAGTCTTCTAAAAACTACATATGTAATGGTATTAGTATTTTGTGATAATGTTATCATCCTAATGATGGGGAATAACACACATCTACAACAAGAGACCTTTTTACACTCTTCTTGTAATACTATAGGGAAAAACACGCTGTGTATTTCCACCCAGACCCACTGTCCAATCCGTTGTTTCAGTGCCGGTGTATACGTGTAATCTATCTCATGGAGTCACAAGCAGCCCTATTTTGTTTTGGAAATTAGCATCCGCACAGCAGGACGAGTGATCATTCTGCAGCAGTTATTACAGGACACTGGGAGCTGGACACACACACACACACACACACACGCACGCACACATACACACACACGCACACGCACACGCACACGGCAAAGCTCTATGCAAGGTCCCTTTGACAGCTTAACTTCTGACGCAGCCAATAGCCCAACAATGGCAGATTAATCATTTGCTGCTGGCCCAACACATTTCCAAATTGCACAGCAGAAAACAGACCCAGCCACAAATCCACAATCCCAGCATGGGACATATGTTCAGTGCATGCAATTTTACCAATTTTACCGAGACAGCTAGAATCACAAACAGTTGATCACCGCTTTTGCGAGGCTTCACATATATATCAATTTCACACCCTGGCTATAGTGTGTATGAGAGTGGTGCATTCTGGGACAGGGGAGGACTGGAGTCAGTATACTCAGGGTATCCATCTAGTGCATGTCGCTGTGAGGTTTGCTCTCTTTTTTTGTCTCTCTCTCGTACTATGGAACTTTAATCGCTTCTCTCACCAACTTAGCTCGGGTCCAGCCCCTCTCACTTTCCTCTCTCTCTCTCTCTCTCCCTCTCTCTCCTTCCCTTATCTCTTGTCATTTCTTACACTTTCCTGTCTTTTTCTATCCCATTCTCTCCCTCGCATTCTCTCTGTCTCTCTCAATCTCTCTCTCGCTGCGGTCCACTGGGCCATCCAACACCCCCACCCCGTTAACGAGCCACAAATCGATGCCTCGAATTAAAAAATAAATAAATAAAAAGACAGAAAAGACAAGGACAGAATAAGAATGGAGAAGAATGGAGGAACGTTCACAGAGTGGCTATAAGAGCAGAGCCATATTTGGGATCGGTGGCAGGGGACTTGGCGGGGGAGGCCTCGGTGAGGCCAGGTGAGTCAGGGCAGGATGACGTCCCGTCCACCGGTGCACACCCTCCCCGTGGGGGCGGCTGTCCGTTCACCTCAGCTTGTAATTTCAGCCCCAAAGTTTGCCAGCCCCCCCCATTAAATATGGATTCAGAGTGAGGAGACACGGGACGAGGCGAGGAGGTTTGACGTCAGTCGCAGAGCGTGAGCTCGACAGGCATCTTTTATTCAGCAATTTGGTGTCCCGCTCAGGGGTGTAGCCAAGAGAGGAAAAGGAAATGAAATAAAAAGAAAAACAGAGACAGAGGAGGAATGACGGAGAAAATAGCTTTGGTTATCCCAAACAGAAAATGATGGTTGGAAAGTGGAACCTATTGGGGGGGGGGGATTTAGTTATGTATGTGTCTGTCGGTGTGTGTATGCATGTGTTTCTGTGTGAGTGTGTCTGTTTGTCTAAGTATGTGTGTGTGTGTGTGTGTGCCTTCATGGCTGCTGGTGTTGCTGTGCGTGGTGGTGTGTGTGTGTGTGTGTGTGTGTGTGTGTGTGTGTATGTGTGTGTGTGTGTATGTGTGTATATAGGTGTGTGTGTATATGTGTATTATGTTGGGGAGTGGAGGTGCTGTTTCCATCCAAGACTCTGCTGTATAACAGCTGTCTCTTTTCTGCACACTGACTTGATTAATGAGGCAAATTCAATCAATGCGTTACTGGAAGGGAGGATTCGGAATCGGGGGGAGGTCATAAATAAATATCACTTCCGTGTCACGCTCACCCTCCCCCCACCCCCTCGACCCCCCCCCCACCCCACTAGGGCCTTTTGATCGGCTTCAGCGTTTTTAAGGCGGTGAGGAATTGCACCAAGTTGCATCAATGGCTGGCAGTGATTAAGCAGGAGGCTGAGGACAGGGCCGGGGTCATTATCACTGAGGGAGATGGAGATGGGCTCCTTCCCCCAATGGCCAACACCAGCAGAATGCAGAGGAGATGGAATGGACCCGACATTCAGAGAGGCGGAGTCACAATGCCACAAGAGGCCCCGACTCATGCCATTAGGGTGTGCAAGTGAATGGCTGTGTGTGTGTGAGTGTGGGTAGACGTGTGTATTTCTGTGAAGCACAGAAAGAAATAGAGAATTCATTCAGTGTGTGTGTGTGTGTGTGTGTGCATCCAAATATCGATAGCCAAATATGATTGCACCGACTATTACGTAACCATGTTACACATATTTGCTTGTTATACATTTATAAATGAAGCCAGACTAGCTTGTTTGTTGTGAATCTTAATGGTGGGCTATTGTCTAAGTTAGGCTGCTTGGCCCATTGCAGGCAGCATCAAGATGTCGGGTGGTCGCATCGAGTGGTTTAATTTCACAACAGTGACAAGCAATGCCAAGGCCTAGGGCGCAGTCTCGTTACCTGGCTGTCACCAATGACAGCAAGTCAGGGAGACGTGGATGCTTCTGCTCTGCAGGGCGTACAATTTGCGTGCTTTGACTACGATTGCTGTTCAAAAGGAGGCCGCAGGGGCTTGTGCGGTCTCGCAGAATAAAAAACCCAAATGCCGTTGTCCAGCACAGTTATGGCATGCAAACCGAAGGCCATAGTTGATAGTTTAAAAACTAAAAAATGAAATTTTTAAATCCTTGCAAAAAGGGCATTCTTCAAGTCAGAGGGCAAAAGGGCAGCAATAAAGGTTTTTAACAGGAAATAAAAGAGTGCTGTTAAAGTGGACGCACTGGTAGATACCATAGACAGTAGCTTCAGTAAAATACTTGTATATCCCTTCCCTCTCTGTCTCACCTGTCTCTCGTCTCATTCCATTACGCTCTCTCTATCCTTCTCTCGTGTCTGCCGTTCCCTGACAAATAGTCTCTTGCCCTGCTCCACGTCAGTCTTTCTGCAATTTGTCAGCCCGTGTCTCCCTCCCACTTGCTATCTATCTCTCTCTCTTTTGCTGTGTCTCATTTTCTCTTCCTCTCACACTGGATTTCTTGTGATCAATTTGTACTTTCCTCGTTGAAATGCTTGATTATCATGTGTGTTACACCAGTGTACCAGTGCCAGTGTGATAAGTGTGTGTGTGTGCTGCTGTGTGTGCTTGTGTGTCTGTGCGTGTCTGTGATGAGTGTGTGCGTGTCTTCGAGCATGTGCGTGTGTGAGCCAATCTTAGCGAGGAGGCGAGGGCGATTGGCGCCCCAGCACTGAGCTGATGGATCATGGGAAATGAGTCACTGGATGGATGTGAGAGTGCTGCTGGTGGATCAGTCCTTACATAAATCCAAGGGCAGATGGTGCTTGCAAACTGATCACTCTGCAACTTCAGAGGCAAGTGTGTGTTTGTGTGTATGTGTGTGTGTGTGTGTGTGTCTATGTTTGTACGTGTGTATGTTTGTGTGTGTGTGTCTGTGTCTGTGTGTGTACGTGTGTATGTTTGTGTGTGTGTGTATGTGTGTGCATGTGCATTTGTGTGTGTGCGTGTATGTACGTGTGTGTCAATGTTTGTTTCAGGCTGATTACACTCTTGCTATTCTAGTGTGTGTCTATATGTGTGTGTGTGTGTGTGTGCATGTGTGTGTGTTCATTAAAGCTGGGATCTCTCACTCATTATATTTCCCTGATGCTGAGCCATGCTCAAAAATACCTGCAGTCATGTCCCATCTGTGCAGGCTGCGGCCATGCTGTCGCTATTTAAACTTGTTCTCAGCGCGTATCTCCCGAAAACTCTGTGCTCAACGTGCGTTTCATGCAGTAAACAGGAAACAGAGATACCTCTGCTGAAACCAGCAGAAGGAGATTCTGAAGTTTAACGAAAACTGGAAACAGAAGACTTGTGTTGAAACAAGACTCAGAAGATGTTCTTGCCTGAGAAAAAGATAAACCCTCACTTCACAACTCACTCGAAAATAAACCATCCTGAGAAAAAAGAACATACTCTTCATCAGTATGGTTCATGTTTATGTGCTTCTCTCTTAGAATTAATTCCTCACTCCTGCATCTCCTGCACAGCTAAAATGTGCCTGCAGCAACATCACACACACACACACACACACACACACACACACACACACACACACACACACACACACACACACACACACACACACACACACACACACACACACACACACACACACACACATCCAAAAACATCCAGAAATGTGTAGTAGTTCACACACCCAGCCTTTCCCATTCTGCCCTGCACACTCTTGGCTCTAGGAACACAACAAAATCCTGCAGTGTGTGTGTGTGAGCAAGGGAGGCAAGACATTGCTTTCTTTGTATCTGCATGCTTGTGTGTGTGTGTGTGTGTGTGTGTGTGTGTGTGCGTGTGTGTGTGTCGGTGTGTGTGTGCGTGTGTGTGTGTGTGTGTGTGTGTGTGTGTGTGTGACTGTGTGTGTGTGTGTGTGTGTGTGTGTGTGTGTGCTCCCGGTCTCAGGAGCTTTTTCTTCTACTTGGCTGGAATGACAACCTGGAGCTACCCAGCCAGCCCCACTCCACACCACTGTGTAGATGAGACTGGCACGGCAGAGTGTTGAAATCTACCCCATCATCTTGACCTTCAGGGCAGTGAAAGCCTTCTGTGCATATGGACAAGCAGTGTAAAGATGATAAGAGGAGAGGGGTGGGGGAGAAAGAATGAAGGACCCGTTTAGATCATGTGCGAGATCACAAGCGTCTGCTCGTAACTCATCTGACGTGTTTTATGTGAAGCGGAGAATTGAGCCGGTTCCGTGACACTTTTACTGCGTTGCATGACAAGGCCCGCCTCATCCCCAGATTGTTTTCCATCAACAAAATGGCCGCCCTCACTTGGAAATTGCCGGACACGATTACGTGCAATTGGATTATGCCTAAGTGCATGCAATAATGCATACCCCCAATTACAGCACTTAAACAGTGGCTGGCTGCGGGGCTTGGGCTGTGTGGGCTAGATTGCAAGAATCTGTTGTCCAATGGTCATTGTAAACTGTTTCTCTCTATCTGAGGCTTGCAATTAGCTGAAAAATGCTCGGCTCTATTGGTTGCCTACTTTGCCTTCAAAGGAGCCTCTCTTGGTTGCTCATGGCAACGCTCGTGGCTAATGCGTGCCACACTAGCAGGGAATGGCGGCTGATCTCGTCACTCACACCACTCGTCGACGTGAGAGACTCTGACACCATTCACTGTGTGTGCACGCACGCGCGTGTGTGTGTGTGTGTGTGTGTGGTTGTGTTTGTGTTCCTGTGTGAGTGTATTTACTTATGTGCCGTCCGTATCCATTTCCATCAAGAAATGGAAGCTCTTCTCTTTGAATGGAAAAGAACAAAATGAAAAGATCTTCAAGGTTTTTGATCCACTTAAGCAGACTCTTTCTCTCCTTCCTTCCCTTTCTGTGTGCTTTCTGTCCTCTTCTGCTTCCTCTGTGTATATTAATACAAATAATAATAACAATAATATTTTTTTTTATTAAAGCGCCTTTCATAACACCCAAGGTCACAAATACAACAAAAATTCAGATTCACAAAGCACTAAATCAGAGTATAATCATACTAAATAACTAAATGATGTAATAAGCATCCATGTCACAATTTATTAATAAGCCAGTCCAAAGAGATAGGCTTTTAGAGCATTTTTTGCAATGGATCCACAATACCAGATGTGACAGGGAAGGAAATTCCAGAGCTTAGGGTCAACGTGACAAAGGGCTCTTCCACCCATACTGATGAGGATCGTGTCCAGTATTGTGAGTAGACTGCTGAGTGAGGAGGATTGTAGTGAGCAGTGAGCAGTGAGCAGCAGTGAGCAGCAGTGAGCAGTAGTGAGCAGCAGTGAGCAGTGAGCAGCAGTGAGCAGCAGTGAGCAGTGAGGTAGAGAACAGTGAGCAGAGGTTGGTGAGGTAAGTCAGAGCTGGATTATGTAGGCCCTGAAATGTGAGGAGCAGAATTTTACATTTAATTTGAAAGGCAACAGGAAGCCAGTGAAGCTGGAGGAACAGAGGTGTTTTATGGCTGGTTGATTTGGAGCATGTCATGATCCCTGCTGTAGAGTTAAGAATTAATTGGAGCTGGTGAGGAAGGGGTTGGGTGTTTGCTGGTGAATGACAGAAGGTGTGATACAGATTGGATTTCACTATGAGGAAGGGGGAGCACCATTCGTACAGTCACGGAACCCTCTGGAACCCCCGAGAGGTTTGGATGCATCTCACTGGCTTGGGTCTATGACTGAATAGGAGAGTGGAGTAATAGACTATTACATTGAGAGATAGACAGAGGAAGACAGAAAGCGAGAATGTGACGGACAGCTGGACAGAGAGACTGATTGATAGACTGAATGATATCTCATTTGGTTGGCAGTTTACATAGGGTCAGGTCAACTGTTGGGGTGGTGGAGAATGGTGGCTAGCGCAGTTGTCTGTGAATAACCCCCATTTGATTGCCTGTCAAAATCTCACTGTTTAACATGCAAAACCCCAAACTACACACACAAGGCAAGAGACAGCGAAACACACCTAATACGGCAGCCTTAAGTCGTAGGTGGGTTGATATTAATCATGAAGTACATGCATTGAGTGCTCTAAATTGAGTAGACAAGCACTACACATAAACGTAGTCAATTTACATCAATTAGCATTTAACCTTAATTCGCATCAATATTCACAGTGTAAACAAATCTCTCAGTGGGCATATGGCCCCTTGCCATTGTCTATGAGACAGCATAAATATGCATGCAGTGTCTCCAACACTGATCTGAGAGCTGTTGAAGGGTCCTCCTGTCCTCATACAAGATCCTACCAGATGCCCCATTCATGCCTGGTCATTTCATGCATCTCCAGCATGTCCATTATATCCAGGAAGGGATTATCCACTTCAATGTGCAGGTGTGCTGGTAAATATATGAGCACTGGCTTAAGAACAGATTGAAATGTGATTGCCTACCCCACTTCAGGAGGTAGCTAAGGATACATTGTGCTGTATGGAAATGGGTATCTGTGTCTCAATGACACCACAAATGAAAATCAAAACATCTCCAATTACATTGCAGCATATAGGAATGTCAGAACACAGAATATTGGCCATCATGTGACATGAATAGATATGCATTTTACATCCAAAAAGGCAGTAGGGTTTCAATGTGGCTCACATGGGACACATTAGTATGCACATCTTAAATGTAATCCAATGCAAAAATGTATTATTTGATCAGTATACAATTGAAATAAAATGTCTCTGAAGTAATCATGTGTGGTTGGGGTTAGCTTTAGGCCTCACTGTGTATCCAATGAGGCCAGTGAGTCGCAGGCTAATCTTAGCGCTCCACAATCAACAGATTCAGTGAGGCACTCCATTCAGGACGAGCCGCTCGAGTCACGACCCTGGCTCTGAATCGGTTTATGGTCTGCGCTATTTTTATTCACACGTTTTATTTCATCTTTTGGTGAGAGGAGGGCACGGGTAAAATTGATTATCTGACCACCATAAATGTCTCTTTATTGTGCAATATAGCACAAATCGGCTACGGTCAGAACGTATTGCTGCAGTGAATGACCTGAGAAGTCAGGAACCCATTGCACCCGAGGCTCAGGTCTTTAAGATTCTAGAAGGTTCCACAGCTTACCTCTGGGAAAAGGAGTAACAGCTGTAACACATGTGGGTAATTTCATGGGCATATCTTTGGAGAAAGAAAGGACCAATTGGGGAAAAATATAAACACATTTGGGCTTCTTTTCAGCATATGACGAAGTCATGTGGGACCAAGCCGTTCTGGGAAATATAATTAGCCCTATCTCTGTCAAAGCGGCTATGTAGTCTGACATTTATGCATACATTTGAACATTTTCTCACAGTAACGCACAAAAATAAAAAAAAAAAAAAAAAAAAGAGAAATCACTGAGTGTAAAGAGATCGGACTCTTTTCCACAATGGTGACAGAATAATATGATTTCCTGTCAGCGGGACTGGGAATGGCTTGCAAAGTGGCAGAGGATTCCAGGGCTTACAGCAGGCTAATTAGCCACCTCCTCAGATGAGGTTAATAGTAGATTAATCCACACATTAGGACCCCTGAAATCCCACCCCACCCCCCGTCGGCACCACCACCATGTTCTCCATCTCCATCAACACCTCACACCCACACACACACACACAGACACGCACGCACACACACTCACACACACACACCCACACGCACCCACACACACACGGACACACTAGCATAGCCAGAGTGCAATCGGCAGAAATGAATCAATTAGCACTGCACTACCAATGATCCAGCCCAGGTTATTTTTCTCCCTTATCTTGGTTAGTGATCACAAGTAAACAAGCACACATTGACAGTCTGAACGTGCCTTCTTCATACTAAAGCAGACCTGGGCAAAGTGCGGCCCAAGGGCAATTTGCGGCCCTTTGGCTGTCCCTGTGGGGCCCGCGGAGGTCAATTGTAAATTAGGAATCAAACGTAAAACCTGTACTTATTATACGGCTCTTCAGAATGTTCCAAAAAGTTCCTTTGATTTGAATGGGCCATCCCAACGTTCGCAGGTCTGTAATTTCTTTATATTCACTGCTGCGAAAAATGTATGACTGCTGTCATTGGCAACGGGTTTTGTGCTTATAATTCACATCTTTCATATCATTCCGCAACGCAAGTAGTCCGGTCATTTAACGTAACTGAAAGTCATTGAAACTTGAAGTCAGAAGGTGGGTTGCTTCGCATTTGCGTGAAGAACTAAAGGGCAAAAAAATCATTAAAAAGAGCTATTTTGGAGAAATGTCTTCTATTGTTTTGGCAAGTAACCGTATAATAAGCAGGATGTTTTTTTTATTTCCGTAGGCCTACATTCGTGCGTGTGTGCGTCACTGCGACCATTTGCGCTGATAAAAATTGATATTACTATTAATTTGTATACTATTGCATTGCAAGCTTGCTCTCGTGTGTGTGTGTGTGTCATGTGTATTGATCGTCTGGGAACACCTTTAATACTGCAAAAACATGCTCATTTTCAAAATCGTTTTGGTGAATGTTGATTAAATGTTGATTCAATAATGTTGGCGTTTTTACTATGCCTGCACCAATTTTTTTTGATAGCCTAAATGTAACATCTACTCTTACCAGTAGCAGTTAATCAAAACCATACAATGTAATGTTTTTTTTATAAAGAGATACAACTTATATTGAGCAGAATTGAGTTCAGCCTATTGGTCCGGCCGTCCACAACAGTCCCACTATCTCATGTGGCCCCTTGGGGAAATTAATTGCCCACCCCTGTACTAAAGCATGCTATCCATACTAGTTAGTAAAGAATGTACTGTTGAAGCATTTACAGAGATCATATTTTGAAAATGATTTGCTGTGAACTACATACTGAATGTAGGTGGATAGGAGATTCATACCTTGTCTGAAGTAAATTTGCTAGTCTCCCAAATCGTTGTCTGCGCTAGCTTGCTAGCTGTGATAGCAACATGAATGAAATATTCTCCATTGTGTTGATCCGGCGCGTCTATATTTAAATGGTCTGTAACTGTTTTGGTTCAGTACCGCGCAGTCTTTTTGAACCACACAGGCCCAGTACCTCTTCCCACGGCCATACGTGTCCTCTTCCTTTCAGTAGTGCATTGTGGGTTGGTTTGTCATTACTGCAGTGGACCACACACTGCATACTGCAGCAAATATGCACTAGCATATCATTTGTGGAGATTAAAGCTTTCTACTTGATACATTTCTGGCGCAAGCATACAGTTTGCTAAATCGAAATGAAGAGTTGTACTCAGTATGTGAAATCAGACCTAGACATTGAGTTGCCGTGACGAGAACACTGTGCACATCCAATTTACATCTGTTTAGATGGCTAGGCAGTAGTAAGAGGTTGTGGCACTTTCCTTTAAAAACTGTTCCCTGCGGGCATGCTGTTTAGAGAAATCGAAGTTCCCCCTATCTCATAAAGACACACTGATACAAACACACACATGCACATACACACACATGCACACACACACACACACACACACACACACACACACACACACACACACACACACACACACACACACACACACACACACACACACACTTTTTCTCCCTCCCTTTTTCTCTCCTCAACTCTCAGGCTCTCACTCTCCCTCATACACTCTTGGGGAAATGTCAGATGGCTTTCTGCGTCTGACCACTAATGCTCCCGCCATCACGCTCACACACACACACACACACACACACACACACACACACACACACACACACACACACTCATAAACACACTCACTCATAAACACACACACAGAGCACTCCCGCCCCTCGGGAGAGAATTCGTTCACAGCTCTCGCCCGTCCTGCTGACATACCCTTTCTGTCTGTGGCGGCTCCGGTCAGAAATGATTAGGGCTGTGGCCGCATCACACCACCCTGCCCACAGCCCCGGGGTGGAGGCAGCCGTCTCACATGATCTTATACACACACAGCAAAGCAATGACAGCGGAGGAAAGGAAAGGAAGGGGAGCTGTTATTACGGATGCGGCGAGGGGTGGGGGGGCATCTTTGAAGGCATCCAAACACACACACACACATATGGTATATGTTCAGACACACACAGCCACACGCACGCAAAACTCGATAGTAATGAAGATTTGTCACTCTTCCAGTGCTTTGTTGTTTCGTCACAGCATTCTTGTGAAGCGCCTCGACAACACAGATACACACAAGAGAAAACACACACACACACACACACACACACACACTCCCCTGGCCAGCTTTGATATGATTGACAGGCAGCGCTGGAGGCCTTACCTGCACCAGGTTCCACCCCTCCAGGGACTCGGCGATGATGGACGTCACCGACGGGCAAACCCCACCGAAGATCATCAGGTGTTTGGGGCCGTAGCATATTGCATCGAAGAAGGCCCTCAATCCTTTTGCATTATCACACTGAGAAAGATGCACAAACGTACAGAAAAGAGAGAGAGAGAGAGAGAAAGAGAAAGAGAGAGAGAGATTACATATGTGATATTGACATAACAGGCGAGCAATCGTAGAGCAATAGTGTTACTACTACGAGTGGCTAAGGGGCAGGAGGACTCTAAAAGAGAAAATTGCAATAGAGCTCATGTGGGCACTGTGCTTTTCGACCATACCTTCAACATTCTCTTTTTCATGAATTGTTTGTTTGTTTGTTTGTTCCTATGCCCTGTTCCTATTTGTTCCTTTTTCCGTGTTGTGATCAGCAGGGGGAAAACCAAAATGAAATGTCTACCGCCCCCCCCCCCCCCTTCCTTCTGCCACCATCCCCACGCCCCCTTCCCCCTCACTACGACACAGGAACATCTTGACCTCATTTCTGGAAACACTAGAAACATGCTGCTCCTACAGCGGCGACGAGCGCAAGCAGGGCCATCCCGCTACTGCCGCAGTACGTGGCCATCCCGCGTCGCCATGGCAACACTTGTGGCTCTCCTGAGCTGCAGAAGAGAGCGAGAGAGCAAGAGAGAATGAAAGAAGGTGGTGGCGTGTGTGTGAGTGTCTATGTGTGTGTGTGTGTGTGTGTGTGCGTGTGTGTGTGTGTGTGTGTGCGTGTGTGTATGTGTGTAAGTGTGTGTGTGTGTGGGGGGAGACTAGAGCTGTATTGATCCTGATAAGAGCTTCTAACTGGTTTTGGTCTGATTTTCTGAGTTTGTAATGATATTCTGGACCCCAGTAAACACTTGGCAGGTCTATTATTGGCACTCAATTCAACAAGGGTGAATCCCACAAACACTTTTGCAAGACGCTGCAAGACCACCGCACCGATGCCCCTACACCTACACAGCTGACCATCCAATGCAATATTTACTATTTCACCTCAATCCTATTTCTTCTTCAGAAGAAATATGTTCTCAAATGCCTGAAAATCTGATTTGTATCCACCACACTGGTTGTAAGAAAAGCAGTGCTCTCTCTTGCTCCATCTTGATGTTCGATCATTTCTCCTTGTCTATTTTCCTTTTTTTATCCACTTACTTCTGTGATGTGTTTTCTACTGCTTGATGTCACGCTGCAAAAATGACAGGACACATACGTACATGGGCACACACAGGCGCGCATTTTGGCCCAGCTGAACTAAAATAGGGATGGTTCACAAAATAGAGTCGTACGCAACCAGAGAATGCTTGAACAGGGAAAAATATCCAGTCAGGCTTTCTGGCGTCCATATTGTTGAATAAAACAGAAGGCTTTCAAACCATCTCATTTGCATGTTTCAACCTCAATCCTGTTCTCCATTTAAGTCCAATTTTGGTGAGCTTGAAAAGAGAGTCAAAGACAGGCCTGTTTGCATATTCTCTATTTGTAGACCTCGTGTTTTGTATTTCACCATCAGACAAATGTGCTGTCACAACATGTCACATGTTCAGCGTTCTCCGATTATCCTCCTGAAATACCTCAGTGGAATGACTATGCTGTATGTCAAGTTAATATTTGTACAATGGTGTGGCTTAAAGTTCTGTGGTTCTGTGTTTATCGATTAGCAGAGTTTAAAGAGTTAACTGTCAATCATTAACAAATTACTGTATATGCATGGCTCTTCCCATTTTTTCCCCTTTATTCCGGTTCTCGGCGTCTTTGTCTCTCCTGCCCCCACCCTCTCTCTCTCTCTCTTTCTCTCTCTCTCTCTCTCTCTCTCTCTCTCATTCTCTTTTTCAATCTCTACAGAACTAGTGTTTTGGAGAGACCTGATGGCTTGATCCATCATAACGAGGAAGAGTAAGGTGACCTTGCCCTTGTTCCACAGTATTTACCTTTTCTCTCTTTCTCTTCTGCTCTTTCTCTTGCCATCACTCAATCACACAAGCCAAGCCTGCCATGCCAACCTACGCAGAAAAGACCTGCCATATCGCCAGTGAGCAGCCATTTTCTTTGAGCGTGGACGAAAAAAAAAGAAAGAAAAAACGGCAGCCTTGTCAGACGCGTGCTCACAATCTGCCTTCACAGGGGCTGTTGGAAGTGTGTTGCCATGGAAACCTGCTCAACACTTTGAACGTTAAATGAAGGTTAGGGGACGCCGTTGACAGCTATATTTAGCTGGTGATTGGCTGGTACAATCAGAGGGTCGTTAATCAGAAGCCATTCAGCAGCAGCAGCGCTCAGGGGGTTAATGTGGGAATGGAACATGCCGCT
Organism: Clupea harengus; assembly: GCF_900700415.2. Lineage (NCBI taxonomy): Eukaryota > Metazoa > Chordata > Actinopteri > Clupeiformes > Clupeidae > Clupea > Clupea harengus. The sequence continues at coordinate 16,959,639 of NC_045170.1, forward strand.
GGACACAGGGCCGATCCAGGAGAGGACAGGTCCACAGTATAGACCCCCCCTGATTGACTGACGGACTGACTGACTGACAGGAAGTTCCAAGTGTGGCCACCTGAACACACAGTCTTGTGTGTGTGTGTGTGTGTGTGTGTGTGTGTGTGTGTGTGTGTGTGTGTGTGTGTGTGTGTGTGTGTGTGTGTGTGTGTGTGTGTGTGTGTGTGTGTGTGTGTGTGTGTGTGTTTGTGTGTGTGTGTGTGTGTGATTTCTTATCCAGAGATAATTTTCCGCATAGACACAAACACACACACACACACACACACACACACACACTTGCCTTCATGAGCTGTGCAGTACAGCTGCCTGGCACAGAGGGAAGAAAGAGCTCTGCCCTGCTGCAGTCCCTGCCCAGATTACTCTCATCTGATCCAGGATCCAATCTGGAACCCTTTCAACCTCAAAACCTCTCCCCCACCCCCCGCCACCTACCAGTTGCCTCTAGGCTCCCTCTAGAGTACTGGGTAGGGCACCTCTATATTCAGCTTCTTCAGTGTCCTCGGTATTTCTATGTACAAAATACACGTCACTGGTATTGAATGGACTGCCATAGAGCTCATTGTATATTGCTCTGTGCTGGAGAGCAGATGCCCAGAGATGGCTCCCTGGAATGTTTCAATAGATTCAATATATGTTTCAATAGATTTTTCCTCTTTAGATGAGAGTCTTTTGTTGATGGTGGAGCAAACGCAGGCTGTGTCTAGAAGCACTCAATGATTTGCCTCAGGCTACTGGGCGGCCTAATGATCGTCGGCTTCGTGACGGGAGACGGCAAGCAAAGAAACAGGATTCTAAAGTGGCCAAGGGAGGAGGAAGACTTGAGCAGGTCAAAGCATCTGGGGGTTGGGGTTGGGGTTGGGTTTGGGTTTGGGGGAGGGGGCAGAGGTGAAGGGGAATGGAATACTTTATTTCACTTTGGAATCTAATTCCAGGCATTTGGAGGCCATTTGGAATCAATCGATTGGGTTAAATCATGTGGTAATCCATTTGCTGCCGGAGTTTGGGAGGCAGCCAGGGGAAAGAGGAGACCAGGAGAGGAGAAGAGTAGCAGACTAGAGTGAGCCCGGTACACACACAATAGCACACACACACACACACACACACACACACACACACACACACACACACACACACACAAACAAACACACACACACACACACACACACACACACACAAACACACACACACACACACACACAAACACACACACACATACACACACACACACACACACACACACAAACACTCTAATGCATCGGCCCCTGTGAAGGCACTGGGAACCACAAGCCTCATTAAAAGAGGAGAGAGAGAAAGAAAGAAATAAAGAGAATACAGAGGGAGAAAGAATTGTTGTAACCATTAGTTCAGGACCTGTTTGTAGTCTATTTATCTCTCTGCCTCTCTCTCTCTCCCACTCACTCTCTCTTTTAGTTAGCTTCCAGTGAACCGCTAGCAGTGTGCCACTGGGCGTAGCCGCGTCGGCGCTCAGAAGGTGCGTTCAGCAGACAGGATAATTCCTCGATCATTTGATCATTTGCTCAGCGAGCGTGTGATGGGTCAGCATGGCATCCCCAACCCCTCCACACACACAACCCCCCCCCCCCCGCCCCACCCGCCCCCCTCACTCACGCCATGGCAAACACACCAAGGGTATGTGTATGTGTGTGTGTTTCTTTTCATCCATGCCTGGCCGATCCCAATTGTCTATCCGCCTCGTTAGCAGACGCCTTAGCGGGGCGGAGGAGAGCAGGGGGGGGCTAACGCCACTCGAGTTAACTAAGACATCACAGTTGACTGTCGACTGTCACAACTTAACTGTGCTCATTTTCTGTTCAGAGTGCTATATGGTATCGTCACAAAAAAATATTACAAAGTATATAAAGTATAAAATAAAGTATTTTTACAAGTGTGTACAAGTGGTATTTCTATTTAAAGAACACATGAGCATATGAATGCAAGGGTATGGAAATGTGGGTAAAAGCTGATACAAACAAAGCGTGCGGAAAAATGTGTGAGCGCACGTAACCCTGGGTTTGCGTTCGTGCTGTGACGTGGTGTTGTCTGAGAGTTATTAATGAGGGTATTTTTAGGAACATCCTCAGACTTCTGAAATGGCTCCCTGTGATATTGAGGTAACAACAAGAGATAATCAAGGCAAGCTAACCATGATGAAATGCCTTGTTAGTGGGGGGAAATGGCAGCAGCTGCACCTGTCTCCAGTCGCTGGCAAATTACAACACACAAATAAGCAACCTGAGTCCCAGTGTGCCACACGGGGAGAGAGAGAGAGGGAGAGAGAGGGGAGGAGAGAGAGAGGGAGGGAGAGAAAGAGAGAGAAAGAGGTTGGGAGACAGAGAGAGGGGGGGGAAAGTGAAAGAGAGAGAAAGAAAGAGGGAGAGAGAGACATGGAGTGAGAGAGGGTGGGAGAAAGAGAGAGAGGCCGAGGGAAAGGCGGAGGAAAAGGGAGGGGGAGAGTGTGAGAGAGTGTCCAAATCGAGATCAACGTGTCACACACAATCTGTTCCCTACTCGGGGAGTTACCTAATGGCATGCACAAAATTAGGACCTACAAAAGGGCCAGTACCATATGACACATCAATATAGAGCCTTCCACTGGCACGAAAATGGCTCTCTCACACACACACACACACACACACACACTCACACACACACACGCGCGCTAACACACGCACACACGCTAACACACGCACACTAACACACGCACACACACATACACACACACACACACACACTCACACACACACACACTAACACAGGCACAGGCACACGCACACGCACACGCACATGCACACGCACACGCACACGCACACGCACACGCACACGCACACGCACACGCACACGCACACACACACACACACAAACTCACACACACACACAGACTCATACACACACACACACACACACACTCACACACACACACATGCACGTATCCGGCTGTGGCCGAGTGCGCAAGCTGGAAATGTTCTGTACTCCACTGGGCCATCGTTTGCATATCATCTTTTTTGATAAAGTTGTTTTAAACATCTTGTCCTATCCAGCCCGCATCGAACACACAACCCTCAAGGCGCTTTCTTTGAAAGCCCTCATTTTGTCATGGTAGATGAGGGTGAGCCGATGGGTTGGAACAGCCGTGTTGGTGTACAGGGTAATGAGGCAGGGGACTTGTGGGATGAAGGAGGACTTTCTCATCAGTCCGACATCGCCAGCAGAATCGTCTCCATTGAAAGAAAAACACTGTATCCAACTTTGCAGAATGCACTGTATGTTCGCACTTCAAAAAGGCAACAGTTGATAGATTTACACTTAGAGCTACAAAAGACTCCAAGGTAAAAGTTAATTTCTACATAGAGCAGGTTCAAACTATATCAATATGGGTCTTCAATCGACTGCTGAAAGACAGAAAGCTAAGAGCACACAGATGTTTCGATCACTAGGGTAGAAATTGTGAAATTGAGGTCAATTGATCAGTCTCCCAAATGCTGCATTGATCGCTGAACACCATGGTGGGTCCCATGTCAACAGAAAGCCCAGTACCCAGTAGGTGCTCAATAAGTGTGCAGCAGAAGCCTTGATTTCTAGTGCTGATTTTGGTTGATTCCTGTGAAATATAGCTTTACCTTACAAGTCGAGGTCTTTACAAGCTTTCCCAGGCTGCTTTGAAACAGTGGTGGTACTGCATTTCAGAATCCAAGAGTAAGTGTAAAGTATATTAAGTGTAATGTAAAGATGTGAACTATATTGTTGTGAACTATATTACCACATTACTACATACTACTCTATTACATTTTCTGCTTGCGAGGAACAGAATTTCATTGACGCCGTTGGATTCTGAACAAAATGAGTACAAAATGGCATCACAACAGCACGACAGGTCTTGCCAATGGCTGACCCTTAGGGACTTGGGTAAAAAAGCCAACCCTCCCTGCCACCCCCTCTCGACACGAGTCAAAGGTTCAAAGCGGAGGCCTCAGATGATTGGTGATTACAAAAAACAGACGGCTTCCTAAACGGCTGGAAAAGCATACGGTCGGGGAAAGAGAGAGGGAGAGAGAGAGAGAGAGAATAAAAAGAGAGAGACATGAGATTGGCCCCCTCCACTAAAGCTGATTATATACTTCCCACAACAGGGAGACCTGGGTAATCCCCCCTGCAGTGATATTACCACCACCATGGCGACACACACACACACACACACACACACAGTGTCCCACTGAAGTTGATCTGTTTGAGACAGCTCAATGGAACCCATCACATCTAGTCTGAGTGGCGACTAAGGCCTCTTTTCAGTCCTCTGTGAACGGATGTGGATTTGTCTCTGTGTAAGTGTTTGTATGTGAGTATATTCTTGCGTGTGTGTGTATACAGTACATGAATGTACACCATTTTTGTGTGTGTTGCGTGTGTTGTGTTGTATGTGGCTGTGGGTGTGTGCATATAAATATATATGTAATGAATTTGCGTGTTTTCCTGATGTATGTGTGAGTGGGTGTGGATGTGAGTGAGTGTATGTGTATGTGTATGTGAATGTGCATGTTTATACAAAATGTATGTTTGTGTGTGTGTGTGTGAGTGTGTGTAAGCATTATCACTGTTGAATCTCACCGCACTATTACTGATTAAATGACATCTGGTGCAGCCAGGATCAACATGACAAACATGACACACTTCTGAGGTCCCTTTGACATTGATGGATCCCAAACAGCCTCTCGCATTACATAAATTGGACAAGGCCACTGGCCCAAACTGCCCCGCCAGCTACTCAGAGTGTTCATAACAGCCAACAAAACTGCCCCATGAAGCCAGGCCTCACTGCAGTGCAGTCTGTGGGCACCTGCGTCTGCCTGACTGGATGATGGTACCCGTCCTGTGGAGGGCCAGACACACCTCCGTGTTGGGTCGGAGGGCCACGGAATAACTGGAGGAAGGAACCGGATTGTGAAGTCACGAGAGCTGCTCATTTGTTCCCCATCAGCGGGTTCTAAGGGAGTTCTGATGAGATTCACTCACGCGGACAAATCCATGCTCAACCCCCTCGCTCCTTTTTTTCCTTTGACAACCTGCGGAGGAGCTGCCGAGGGCTTCTGGACATTTGTAAAGTGGCTTGTTAGCTGGGTTTCATGGGAGATATCCCCACACCTCTGCGCACTCACTCACTGCACACACACACACACACACACACACACACACACACACACACACACACACACACACACACACACACACACACACACACACACACACTCACTCACACAGACAGTACAGCAGCAAGAGCTGTAGACATAGACACTCCAACGGAATGGCAACATTTATATAACAGGCCCTTGAGTATTTACCAGGAAGCCACATTGATTGACTGAAAAAGAGAAAGAGAGAGTAAGAGAGAGAGAGAGAGACAATGGTGGAGGCAGGGGAGGAGAGATACTGAAAGAGAGGGATAAAGGGAGCAAGAGGGAAGGAGAGAGAGACAGAGAGAAAGATACAGAGTAAGAAAGAAAAAACGAGTGAGGCAAATATGCGAGGAGAGACAGGAAGGAAGAGAGAGAGAGATAGAGGGAGAGAAATGGTTGGAGAGGAGAGAGACAGTCCTCTGGTGCAGTGACTTAGTTTGACCAGGCACACTTCTGCAGCTCACCGGGGTGCGTTCAAGACATCTCGGCACCATGGAAGGACAGAAAACAAGCACACGAGCAAGAGAAAAAAAATAAGTAAATAAGCCAAAACGACCGGCAAGCACTGGCCATTACAACCCGCTGAGGGCATATTGACTCCAGTGAGTGCCTGCCTTGGCATCTGTACCACCACCAGCACACCCCCGCCCCCGCCCACACCCCCACCCCCTCTCCCTTTGGTCTGCGCAGCTGTGCAGGCTCACTGGGGCGCTGCCAACCCCTGAGATTAGCACCCGCTTGCCATGCTGCTGTGCCCACTGTTTGGCTCTCATCCTTTGAGCGAGCCATCCGCTCAAACTGGCCGTGAAGTGCCAAAATCTCCGCACTGCACATTGAGCCTTTATTAGCAATCTGCGATGGCAAGGGGACAGGGCCCCGGGGACTCGGGAGCGGCTTTTGGGGGGAGCGTAAGCGCATTACCGGTTGGGCAGCTCACTTGTTTTTGCAGGCTGCGGCCAGACACGAGAGCACACACAGCGGGAGACACACAGGGAATGGCCGTGAGAAGGGAGGACACCGCGGGTTGCTAACCTTAGCCAAGCGGATGTGGCCACAATGGGTCACTTTAGGCCATGGCAGACCAGCTCAGTGAAACCTACAACACAAACAACTCGTCATCACACTTTACTTGAATTCTGTTTCGTAAGAGTAATATAACCATGTCATGTGCCCTGCAGAGGCCATATCCTGTTATAACATGACTTGCTTGACTATGACTTGACATGCAATTATCAATGACTGTCATGACTGCAATGCTTATGAGCTGTCGTAGCATCAAACATTTCACAAGCAGTCGCAACAAACACCAGCAATATTCAAATGACACTGTTACATCACTGAGAACAGTGCCTGTTATTCCAATTTCTTATTCCAAAGATATGCCATATGTTACAACATGTTCATAACAAGGATATGTCAGTCTTACAACAAGGGGCTCAAGTAACTACCCAACTAATTTATTTGAAACATGGCTGTGGCGGATCTTTAATTTCCTCTCAGAATCTGAGGAGCCTGAAGTAGGATGGCTGTTGCCTACTGAGTAGGAGAGGCATAGTACACAAGTAACAGCGCATAACCAACTACATGCCCAAATGTTCTCTCTCATAAGAAAGAAACAGCTTCCACTCAAAGAAGAGAACTCCAGAGACTCTTCCAGAAGTATGAAATGCCCAAACTCAAGCACCTACCCTGGGCCATTAGGCGGGGAAAAAACACACACACCAAATAAAAAATGGCCGGGCGCAATATATCTGCCTAATTGGTGTCGAAGTGAAAACAGCCCTGAGTGAGAGGCAAAGTAGTCTGAGGAGGAGAGGCCATTATCAAGTTAATTAAAACTTGGCCCGAGGTTCTTCCATTCTCAACAGGAACCCAGTTCAGAGGGGAGGGGGTAGAAGGGGGGGTGTTGTGCTGGGGGGCGGGTGGGTGACTGGGGTTAGTGTCTAAGACACAGAGAGAGGAGGTAGGGGTAATTACTCCCATTCTGGGTGACTGTGGAGATGCAGGGAGGTGGTGAGGCGTCGGACTGGGATTAAAAAGGATGAGATGTGCTGCTGCCACCATAGCGTTTCAGGGCACACACACACACACACACAGACACACACACACACACACACACACACACACACACGCACACACTTACCAACACACAAACACACATACACACACACTCACACACACGCATGCGCAAACATACTTACAGGCACACACACACACACACACTCACTCAATGGCCCCCACCCCTCATGCTGTAAAACATCTCAGTCACTGCTGGTCACAGAGAGTAATCTTGACTGTTCTGTTTTATCCATCTTCTATTTTTTATTCTCTGATTCTCTGCCTGTCTCTCACTCTCTCTCTCTCTCTATCTCACGGTCTTTCATTTTAAATTTTTTCCCTGCTCCGGTGTAGCCAAAAATAAAGGAAGTGAAGTTGTTGACATGACAGTATCATGAATCATACCCTTATATGACAGCAGACATCAGGGAGCTGCAATGCATTTCACCTCAACAAAGTTGAGTGTGTGTGTGTGTGTGTGTGTGTGTGTGTGTGTGTGTGTGTGTGTGTGTGTGTGTGTGTGTGTGTGTGTGTGTGTGTGTGTGCGTGTGTGCTATTGTGCGATGGGGAAGGTGTCAGGGTCATTACTCATCACTCCGCATAGCACCATGAGGGAAAAACACCAACACACATCTCCTCCACCCACTTTCAATCAGAACACTAAAGACAGCGATCAGGCCGCAGGCCAACACTCAAACTTGCCAGATCAGCTCCGGCGCCCACCAGACCCAACGTCCACTCCGATCCTCAGTGTGGCACCGAAGAGAGCGAGACAAAGACGCCAGCACAGTCTAAAATGCACCCCCACCCAACCCCTAGGTGAATTATCCCCCTGACTTCCTGCCCCTGCCACGTGGGGGTAAGAGTTGGCAGACGAGGGACCCTAAGTAACCTGCCACAGCATCTCCTCTTCCACCCCCTCCTCCTCCTCCTCCTACCCCTCAGACAGTTAACTCAAGCTTGATGTATGGGTCGCGGGAAGGAGAGGTTATTACTTAAGAGCACAGGCCTGCCTACTGCCCAGAATTTCCATTTCCCAGTCCTCCGTCACGTCTTTAAACGTTCAAGCCTCAGTCATTTATTTCTCATTACGCCGTCTGCTCGCGTCAAAGCTATTAAGTGTTGGAGGGGGGTGGGGGGAGGGGGTTGGGGGTGGAAAGGGGCCGGTTAAAAATGTTTTGCAAGCAGAGAAATATAATATTATATATATACACAGCGTCATCAGGGAGATCCATCAAACACCCTCGCGCTGTACCCTAGTTGTGGGTAGGCGCCGCAAGCTAGGATGATGAGGCAGCACTTCCAAAGGCAGACTTTATGACGAGCCACAAGTTCTGTGTCAGTGTGTGAGTCTCTCTCTGTGTGTGTGTGTGTGAGAGGGTGACATTTTCTTCCCCTTCTCACTGTCTCAGGAGGAGTTTGGCCCTGGTGTGGGATGGACTTCCCCGCCACAATGGTTCGATCCGGGCTCCCCCACCATAGTGGCTGGACCCGGAAGACCAAATTGGCTCAAGTGAACTCAGCTGGCGGTCCCTATTTAAAGGGCGCCTCATGTTCAAGAGGGGAGACTTTTCTTACCACTGGAGATGGCCATGGGAGAACTTAACGAACAGGCATGAGAGAGACTGTGAAAGGCGTTTGCGTGGAAAACACTTACTTGCTGTGAGGTGAAGTGTAATTGTATCTAGCTGTGTGGATACTAACTGGTGCTGTGAAGAGGTTCCTTCTGAACCTGTGCTTTGTCAATGTGTTCCTCCTGAACCTGTGCTTTGTCAGTGTGTTCCTCCTGAACCTGTGCTTTGTCAGTGTGTTCCTCCTGAACCTGTGCTTTGTCAATGTGTTCCTCCTGAACCTGTGCTTTGTCAATGTGTTCCTCCTGAACCTGTGCTTGGTGTATTGAATGTTCCTTCTGAACCTGTCCGTTGAATATGGTCCATGTGACCTGTGAATCTGTGCCTAGCATTCTCTATGATATGCCTAGTTCTCCCTACTGTCTGTGGCACGTTGAGTGCGGCCATCTTTTGTGTTTATAAATGTATGTTTGTTTATTGTATAGACCTGTTTCGGGGTTGATCTGAAAGAATCCCCAGGGAAATAAATAAGAATATATTTTTGGTATACAAGCCACCATCTCCTGCACCCTCCTTCCCAACAACACCACTCAGTCCAGTCGCGACCTCCCAAAACAACGTGGGGTGACAGTCCGGTCCCTCACAGTGTGTGTGTGTGTGTGTGTGTGTCTTTGTGCATGTAAATATGTACATGAGTATGAGGCAATTGTGTTGCCAGTTTTGTACACTTGCAAACACCTATGCATGTGTGTGTACTGGATGTGGGATGTGTATCCGTGTCTATTTTTCTGCTGTGTGCACAGACATGAGACCAAGTTCGCCCCATAGTCTGCAAGTCTGTCTGTTGGGCTCTGACACTCCAATCTACATCAGAGACCCCTCCACCCCCAATCCCCAACCCCCCGCCACCCTAAATGGAACCCGTCTGACCGCTGTGATAGCCCTGCCACCAGTGGCCCTGATACCTGCTCGTCTGGGCCGCGCAGAGCACCGTCCTAATGTCTGGAATAATGGCTATCATTCATCAACCTGCCTCCTCTCCATCTGTGGGCTGGGAGGCGGGGGGGGGGTGGGGGCTATGGGAGTGTGATGGAATTGGCGGAACAGAGTGGCGCTGGTGTATTAAAGATCGAATTGCTGCGCCGAGACACCAGTCTCTGAACCCGCAAGCCATGAGCCTCACGTCCTGTGACCTCACGTCCTGCGACCTCACGTCCTGCGATCTTCCTCAAAGCTCCACAAATTCCACTCGCACTGAACGAGACTGCAGAGACGAGCCAGATATACACAAACACGTGCTACCGAGTCTGAAATTCCTCTGTGTAATGATAATCGCTGCGCACTGTTAAAGGCCGACCACACACACACACGCACATACACACACACACACACAAAAGAGAAGAGAAAATCCTAGCTTTGTTTAACATATCGATTGGGATCCCCCCTCGCATTCCGCAACTAGTGCTTGTATAATGTCAGGCCTTTGTGCACTGCACTCAGCGCTCTTGTTTTCAGTGAGATCTGAAATCAAGAGAGCAGCTCTGTGTTATCTTTCGGTCCTGGCTGGCTTGTGTCTTGTGTGCTGGAGACTTGCAGTCTCCATGGGGCTTCAAACTGTTGTATACACTTCCACCTGACTGACTGTGATGAGCTTCTCCACTCAGTGAGCAACTGAACGACACTCTCTACACCCACAGACATGTCTATTAACCCCAGGATGGATGGGCCACGGGGAAAAAACAGGCTTATAGTATATATACAAAGGTTGCTAATGTCTATATATATACAGTATATGTTTATTACGTATATAGACAGATTGTATGTAAGCATAACTTTGTATTTTTTTCATGTGAATGAGGTTTTTGTTTGGTGTGGTGGATGTGTGGTGTGGTGGATTAGGTTTTGTCACAGGAGGACCCATGTACGTGCTCAGACACACAGAGGAACATTTGGAGGACTCAGGCTTGGGCGCTATCCCAGCAGCCCCGGCTCTGCTGTCCACTCCCATCAATCCTACTCTGGGAGTGAGAGCTCACCGGCGTCCCATGTCTGCCTCTCTCTGAGTCTGTTTGTTTGGCTGGCTGGCTTCCCAAAGGGTGCTGTTATTCGCTCTCTCTCCCTCACTCTCTGACATTTAACTCAGTCCCTACGTTGCCAGACTCTCTCCCTCTCTTTCCATCTCCCTGTAATGTTTTGCCCATCGAGGGTTGCATATTTCTGAAATGGCCAAAAGGTTAGAGATACCATCTACTGTAATGTGCCAAGCTGTTGGCACCTATTTAATTACTGTGTTATTACTCTTCCACTCTGTTTTAGGTCTTGCCTCACTATCTTTTTCTTTTTGCCTACTCAGAAATGTACTTGAGTCCTTTTGAGATGGAAGGTAATTCCAAAAAAGTCAAGGCAAATCAAACTAAACAACCAAATTAAGTTGAACAAGAGTCTCCTGCCATATTCTACGAGAAACTCTGTTCGAAGCACTAATGGAAACATACTGTGAGTGACAAGTGAAAGAAAGAAATAAAAGAAAGAAAGAAGAAAAAGAAGAGACATAAAAAATGGAATGCACCCGTTTATGGATGCAGCGGAGCAGGAAATCAAGCAGGGCCATTGTGCCTCGGCGAGGCTGGAGAGGTCGTTCGTTCGGAGAGCTGCCCGGTCTGCATTGATCTCCGGGCACAATGCAGCCACCATCGACAGAGACTCATCAAGCGGTGCATGTTTGCAAAAAAAAGAGGAGAGGCCAACAAAAAGCATACGACCAGCAACGATCACTGACATCAATCACTGCTGGTGTGCACTCTCTGTGTGTGTGTGTGTGTGTGTGTGTGTGTGAGAGAGAGATTGAGTGTGTGTGTGAGTTAGATTGGGGGGGGGGGTAGGCAGAGGATGACAATAGGCACAAAAATATGAGAACCAGCCATAGCCAAGCAGGTGGCTGACCAACGTGCCTCTTGTCCCGCAACGCGAAGACTGCTCAACCAGCACAGGTGCTGCCACAGTGCTCCGTTAGATTAATCCAGCAGTAGCATCTCCACTGACAGTGATTGAATGCCTGGCACAAAGCTAGCAGTGGGAAGCTGAAAGGTGTGCGAGAGAAGAGAGGGAAGGATGAGAGGGAGAGAGGGGGGGGTCTTTCTTGTCTTCTCTGTCTTGTCTTCTGGTTTTTCCCTTTGTCTTTTCACCTGACCAATGAGGAATGCTGCCGTTTGAGAGGGTCAATCAGACCACACATTCTCATTTGAAGAGCTAATGTCAGACAGACATCAAGTTGCCATAGCTACGGAGAGAGGGAGCAAGGGCGAGAGGACAAGAGAGAGAGAAAGTGACAGAAAGATAAGTGCAAAAAAAATAAGAAGATGGAAAAATGATAGAACAAGAGCAACAGAGAGAGAGAGAGAGAGAGAGAGAGAGAAAAAAGAGGGGGGGAACTGAAGTTAGACTGAAAAAAGAGGGAAAATAATTTACGCACAAGGCCAGGTCACAGAGGGAGAAAAAAGCACACGTCCTATGAAAGAGGAGCGAGGTGGTGACCGGTATGTCTGAGTGAATTTGTGAGGTCACTGGCAATCTGCAGCCACATTGTGTAAGCCTGTGTCGGTGCCGTTCCTCCAAGTCAGACATGCTTTCAATAAGAACTATGGTTGGCTTGTACGGCATCCTGTTCATGACGCCAAAACCACCATTTTGGCTCTGTCTGAGATTCTTTTGCCATCTGTTGAAGAAATGATGAAATTACATTTGAAATCATTCAAAAGTAAGAAGTGAATCTCCCCCCTGTATTAATGCCCTCTAGAGCAAAAAAATGCGAAGACTATTTCTGTCACATGTTCCTCTTTTAGCCATCAAATTCTGGAGTCGCATTTTGTTGACTTCTGTCTTTCTTATTTGTCTTCTTCTTCTACCTCTTGTTTTTCTTCTTCTTCTTTTTTGGGGCATTTGAAGTACTTTGAATTCCATGGAAGCCAAAGTAGGTCATGAAGCCTCTCCGCCGAACCCCTCCCTCGCTGCATCAAAAATGCATAAATCCTTTGCATATTTACCCACTGCAGCGTCTTTGAGTGGCTCAGATGTGTTTTCTGTCTGATCTTTCTATATGATGCAATGCATAAAAATGGCATAAAATGGCCTCCTTAAGCAGCTGCCATTTTCTGAAATCATTCTTGCCATCCAAAACTAAGTTTCCATCACCAAACAAAAAAAGGTACCATTTACCATTTCAAGAACTCAAGAAACTAAACACAGCCAACTTGTTAACTTGTTATCGGCACAAAGCAGCAAAGACATCCCAAAGTACAGGTCAAACATTTCTTCTTTGAGTTGTGAGAATATTTTAAACGTTGTCTCCCCCCAGTCTGAGTCTATTCAAGTCCATTATTCCCTAACAACAATGAGTTTGACATGGGGCTATTGTGATGCCTCAGGTGGTTGCTTTTATGATCGCTTTGATAAATTACCGGGTAATTTTCCCTTTGAATTGCAATCGTGTGGGTTTCCGCTACTTTTCCACGGGTCACCTTAGATAAAGGGCATCTGCCAGGAGGATGAATTACAATAATAGCCTATGTTACATAAACTGCTAGCATGAGTTGCTTTACATGCCTGACAAATGACAGCTGGAACCACCGACAACATTTATCACAGAGCGATCTCGCACTGCCTATTAATATTTCAAGAAGGTAACAGGTAGCTGTGATTATTACAAGCTGGGAGTGGGAGGCGTGGGAGGAATCAGATTCATTCAGCTGGTTTAAATTTCATGATGCAATTGGAGTCAGCCTGGCCATCTCGTTCCTCCTCTCCGACCGCGGAAGAAATTCCATACAGCACGGCCAAGAGGAATGAGAGGCTTTCTTTCGCTCTCTCTCTCCCTCCTGTCGCTATTTTAATCTCTTCCTGTGAGTGATTCACGAATAAAATGCCAGGTATTGATTGGGAAGTCTTTTTTAAAGACTTGTGAGAGTCCAGAGGGGCGCTGCTTGAGTTTCAGCACCTTCTCCTCCATCCCCCACTCCCCAAATCTTCCTAGATCAGATCAGAACTGAAAAAAGCCCCCCCCCCCCTCCAACATTCGTTTGCAAGCTTTTTTCAGACCACAGGAAATCCACAGCCTGGGGCTTCGGAAATGTAGAGCATCCAAGTTCTCTGCAAATGTTGTCCAGCAAGGGATCAGTGCTCAGGAATTATTTCTCAGCATACTGTTTCATGCCCTGACGCTTTACTGCTGGGTCCGACACAGGATTACTTGGCAATGAGATACTGATACTACTGGCCACCACAGAGCATGATGTGCAATTGGGCTGAGAAAGACCTGAATACATAATTTAGCTCTCTGTTTATGAAATGTCAGAGACTATGAACTCTTTGACAAACAAGAATGTTTAACACATGTCCTTGATAAACTGAGACAAGAAGTGAGAGGACTTGTCCTTGCTGATTTATTACAGTACTCAAGCAGGACAAATTAGTTCATGAAGAAACTGAAATTAACCAAAAAAAGGCCTGAGTTGCTTAATGACGTTTGAGTCCTCTCTACACTAGTTGCAGTAACAGCCTCGAAAAACAATGGATCCCTAAAACTACACAAATTAAATAGTATATGAAAAATGCAGGCGTAATCATTATTAGGAGAGACATGCCTCCTTTTTGTGTCAATTAACCTAATTGTTGAGGGTGTGAGTTGCCTACTAAATAGCTCTGACTTTGTTGTTACCGCATAGGGGTTGGTGGACACTGATGATTGTCAAACACTGAGGATCGTCAAACACTGAAGATCGTCAAACATTGCTTGGTCCAATCACCTAGCGAGGCTGGGTCGCCTATTCTGTCATCTGACACTGGGTGATGAGGACCCCTGAAAGGCAGTCTCCCACAGTTACACACAGCAGCCTAGCAGCACAGTTCTGATATTCTGAAAGAGAGAATTCCACAGGGTGTTCTGGGTTCTGGGTTCTGCCCTGAGGAAAACGCCGCCTGCAGCCAGACGGAACCAGGTTACAAGAGAACCAGACTAGGTTGGAGGAAACAGGAGAACCGGGTCAGCTTCCAGATTCGCAGCGTTTAACGGTTCTCCGTCACCAGCCAAAGAGATAACAGGTTAATTTGGCTTATATATAAGATAATCAACATCAATACATGAGCATGAGAAATGAAAGGATGTATATGCAGGCTTTGAAACCTGAGAGATGTATGTATACCAGTACAGTATGCATAGTATGCGTCTATTTAAGTGTGAAGCCCCTGAGATTTCCCTGAGTAGAGATGCTGGAATAGGTCGGTGACTGGACGTTATCATGAGGTTGGAATGAAGTTAGTTGAGAAAGGTAGAGATTGGGTGTGGGAAGGGTATCAGAAACTACATGTTTAGCTGTAGGGATGACAGTCGCTGTGCAGCATGGCATACCACAGGTAGCGAAGACACTAAGCAGGTAGCCTGGCATGAGCAGAACCATCTTGCTAACTGGATTGTGTCGCGATTCATGGAGTGTCGAATGTCGAAACTATATCTGTTCCCCGCCTCTCGCACACGCTTTAGAAAAAAAAACACAGCTGTGAAACGGCACCGTCTGAGGTGTGCTCGTGCGATCGCGCCGCAACGTGAGCGACAGAAACAAGGCCAGCAGTTCCCAACAGAATGCATGGGTGATGAGCGGGGCGACGCCTTCCTGGCACCAGCTCCCAGCACTGTTCACAACAATGCCACCCCCAAAACACACACAAACAAACACAAACACACACACACACACACACACCCCACCACCCTCCTCAACAACACCCTTCTTCCCCCACCCCAAGGCACACAACAAAAAAAAAC
The DNA here is from genome assembly GCF_900700415.2 of Clupea harengus. NCBI lineage: Eukaryota > Metazoa > Chordata > Actinopteri > Clupeiformes > Clupeidae > Clupea > Clupea harengus. The sequence goes on from NC_045170.1 coordinate 16,975,313, forward strand.
ACATCCAGCGCGAACACACTTTTATGAGGCTCAGCGTGGAGTCGTCGGCTCGTAATTTACAGTACCGCAAACTGGCAACGTTTTCAAATGGATTCGAGTCGTAGTAAAGCAAAATTACAACGTTTTTAACGACAACAGAAAATCAGAGTGGGTCAGGTGTACTTTGTGCTCCTCTGTGCTCAATCTCTGACGACAGGCAATCAAACAGAATCACTCAAAAAGTGCACAGGATGAAGGAGGAGGAGGAGGGCTGTTGGTTTGTAGATGTGTGTGTGTGTGTGTGGTGGTGGTGTGTGTGTGTGGGGGGGGGGGGCCCTCCTCTTGCACGGATCAGATTTGAGAGAGAGAGTCCAGAGAGAGAGAGAAAGAGAGAGAGAGAGAGACTCCAGAGAGAGAGAAAGAGAGAGAGAGTGTGTCCCCAATCAAATCTCTCCTGACAGAGTCCACTACCCACAGGCCGTACTCTCCCCCTCACAGACATGCAAACCCACCGGCTGGACACTGAGCAACGATGAACTTTACAAAGGAATCTGCCATACAGCAATCCCTCTCTGTACACAGAGCAGGGTTATAACACAGTACAAATATGTCAAGCAGAACTTGCTATGAATATATTTCAGCAATTTACAGTAAATGATTTCTTCTTTCTGTGCTCTGTTGATATGACCCAACATTTCTAGGGCCACCAAGTGTGGTGCCTTTTTATTCATAGGAAGCAGTTCAATAAAATGTTGCGCTCAGAATTTTGATGCCAAATGGCATTGAACAAGGCCTGCTGCCAGTAGGTCGACACCACAGAATACCTCAAAGAAATGAAATGTGACTGAAAACCAGACACGACACATAGCGGGAGTCGGCACAAACACAATCACCACCACGGAGAGCGAGTGGAGTCAAAAAGCAAAAAAATACTTGTGTGTGAGAAGTGAGTTTCTTCCTCGGGATCCGCCACTCACTAGCCTGAAAAATTCAGAAGGAAGAAGGAAGGAAGGAAAGGAGGGAAGGGAGAGAAAGGGTGATGGAGAGAGAAAGAGACAGAGAGAGAGAGAGAAGGAGGGAGAAGAGAGGGGAGTGGAGAAGGCTGGTGCCCCCGCTGGAGCGTGTGGATGAGTGAGTGTGTGTGTGTGTGTGTGTGTGTGTGTGTGTGTGTGTGTGTGTGTCCCGGGTGACGCGAGCGGAGCGCTGATGAATAAAAGAAGGCGGGAGAGTGGCGGAGACGAGGACCTGGCAGCATCATGCTCCCAGTTGCACCGTGCCCAGCTGGAGGTGGCAGGGGCCCATGTCAGAGGTGCACTTTAAATACTGCAGCAGAGGGGGGGGGGGTTCATCTCCAAAGACTCTCGTTGATACACACACAAGCAAACGAGCAGGAAGCACAAGCACACACACACACACACACACACATACAAACACGCATACATGACTGGAGGATAATTTGGAGGAGTTGATAGGTCTTTTGAGGAAAGGGTAGGATGGCAAAAATCTCTAGCAAAAATGTTGACTATGTTGACAAAGTCAATCCACATCCCACCCCCCATCACACACACACACACACACACACACACACACACACACACACACACACACACACACACACACACACATACACACACACACGTTGAAGGCATCAGGCCAGGAGATGCAGATTACAAGTGACAGTATGGGCTTAGGCTCCGGAGCTTTTTCTACATCTGCCGATAAGCCCTTCAACTCTCTGCCTCTCTATTTGATGCAAAAATTCCTGAGTAAAAGACCTGAAATCCTAATATTTCTATATAAATCACAAATTCATACCCATATATACTCATAATAAAAATACACATTAAAAATGTATGTTCTGTACATGACACAGCATTCATTGTGTGAAGATATTTCTAACATCGAGTGGTATCTGTAATGGTTCCTGTTTTACTGTTTGCACAAAATGGCCTTGTACAAGCAGAGAGCAGAGTGGCCCACGCCTTAAAGAGCGTTTGATGTCGTCCTGAAATAGATCGCTGGACATTTTCCCTCGTTCTGCCGAGCGGATCACCTCAGCAGGAGTGCACATTAGGGGGACCCAGAGGTGAAATAATTCATCGCTTACTGACAGAGATGAAGGTGAGGAAAAAAAGGAGAGAGAGAGAGAGACAGAGAGAGAGAGAGAGAGAGGGAGAGAGAGAGAGATGGACAGAGGGAGACAGAGGGAGACAGAGAGAGAGAAACAGAGGGAGAGAGACAGAGAGAGAGGGACAGAGAGAGAGAGACAGAGACAGAGGGAGAGACAGAGGGAGGGAAATAGAGAGTGAGAGAGATGCTGATAGGGTGGATGGAAAGCTAACATTGCACACGCACTACTGTGGGTGGAAATGCGTGGGCACCCACACACACACACACACACACACACACACACACACACACACACACACACACACACACACACACACACAGACACACACACACACAATCACAAAGAAAGCAGCACTGTTGTATCTCATTCTTTTGTGTTCCTCCTTTCTCTCATCTTCCTTTTCTATCTCTCTTTCTCTCATATCTCCGTTCCTTTGAGTGTCCACAGGAACATGTAACACAGGAGAACTGGAAGCAGAAAAGCCAACAAGACGATGACTGAATGACAGAAAGAAAGGGAGAAGGCAGAAACAAAGAAAGACAGAAGGATACTGAATGGAGAAATGAAGAAGGAGAAACGTCTAGTTTTCGGAAGGTCAAGGGCCAGTCCCTCATTCGGGCGATGGCATGCAGCGTCCTGCTTACAGGCCGTTTCATCATTAGGGGGGGGGGGGGGTCCGGGGCTGTGACGCAACACCAGCCATTTTTACACGTTTGCCTGATTGAAAGGGAACCATTATGGAGCACCCTCCAACCCCCCCCCCCCCCCACACACACACACACACACACACACACACACACACCTCGCTCCAGCACTGTGTTGCTATGGCAACGCTATACCTGTTGTGCAGCGGTGCACAGTGTCTGTGTATGTGTGTGTGTGTGTGTGTGTGTGTGTGTGTGTTAGCCATTTGTGTGCAGTAGAGTGAAACAAGGTTTTGCATGTATTGGCATCTAAAGTTTGACAATGCGGTGGACAATCTCTGTGTGTATGGGTGTAAGAAAAAGAGAGCAAAGGAAAGCGAGAGAAGAAGAAAGAGAGAGAGAGAGAGAGAGAGAGAGGGAGAGAGAGAGAACTGAGTCTGAGACTGTGTAAGTCTTTAAATACAACCCGATTTTTGCAAAAGTTGTTGCCATAGTGACAGCACTGCTGTAAGTGGTGAATGCAGTCTTTCACAAGTGACAATGTCCAAAATTGAATCAGAGTACTCACAGTTTCTGTGGTTCCTCCAGGGAACGGTCAACACACACACACACACACCTTACACAACCCCCCACCCTCACACACACACACACACACACCTTACACAACCACCCACCCTCACACACACACACACAGACATATACACACCACACAAACCACCAACTTCACCAAGGAGCTTAGTAAGCAGCAGTCCTGTTGCAAAAACCAAAGCCCTGCCTGTGCTGTGCAATTACATGCCTAGCTATTATTATGTAGCTAATCCTCACACGCACATGTGATAGCGGTCTGCTTCCTTCCGTGTGGTTATCTATGGACTGCACACAAATGCCTCAATCCACATCCCACCCCTCATCACACACACACACACACACACACACACACACACACACACACACACACACACACACACACACACACACACCACCACGCACAGCAACACCAGCAGCCATGAAGGCAAACACATGCTGCAAAATAGACAGAAAAGAAAGAAAGAGACAGAAAATGAGAGAGAAAGAGAAAGACCCTCAAGGAATCTGAGAATAAAAACAGATCACTCCATCTGCATCCTCCATGCAGCTTCTCCCACAATGGCGTCTCTAGGCAACGCCATGTTGCCTCCTCTCTGACACAAAGTGGCGTGAGAAGGCAGTGATTGCGCTCGCACAAAGCACAAGAGCTTTGAGAGACGTGGCTTCCACCCCCTGAACGTCAGAAATTTTAAAATGTAAATAGCAAAAGAGAACAAGGACAGGTGGAGGACCCTCCACCTTCACAGAGATGAATAGCATCAGGCTACTGCTACTGCTGCTGTGTGTGGCTGGGGCTGTGGCTGTGGCTCTGGCTGTGGCTCCAGCATGCCCGCGGGTTAGCAGTGTTGGCAGTGATGTGTGCATGACAGAGATGGCTTGTCACAACAATCCACATGTACACATTTGCACCGCACACACACACGTTCACACCCACAAATACACGTACACACAAAAAAACACATACACACACATACTCTCACACACACTCTCACAAACACACAACTTACACAACATCCACCTCTGCTGTCCAAACACGCACAGCCTACCAAAACCACCATGTTTATTTGTTTGTTAGCTTGTTTATTGTTTGTTGGCTTGTTTGGCCGCCTGTTTGTCCGTCTGTTTTAGTCAGCAGCCTATGATTCACACAGGAGACCTTGGCCTTCCTCACACACACTGCCCACATCAATTCATCGTGACTCTTCCCTTCCTTTCAACCTTTTATTCTGGGCATCTGTACTCATTTGTTAACCCCCCCCCCCCCATCAACCAGCCAACTCCCCCACCAGACCCTCTCTTTAACCCTCGTTAGAATGAGCCAGGGGTCTCCTGCCTACAAGGCCTTACTTAGAAGGTTCTTGATACTCTCACTGGAATGATTCTTTGAAGTGATGTTCTTTGGTTCCTCTTAGTTGAACTCTTTCTTTCCAGAGGAGTTTTCAGTCTGCCTTCTAGCCTCTGCTTTTTCCCTTTATCTACCGGTAGTCAAACGCGACTGAAGAATCAGATGATTCATGGGTGAAGGAAAATCTAAAGTTGACTAATTCAGGAGGAAATGGCATCTTCTACCAAAATCTCAAAGAAACAGACAGTGCTTCTCTTATCTTTCTTCCTTGTCTTCCTGTCTGTACTGCTGTGTTCTTCAGTTAACACCACAATAAAGTAAAGAACGATGTGATGTCGAAATGCATTTTTACACCATCCTTTCACATTGATGTCTAACACTTTTTGCAAGTGTGTCTCTTCAAACTACAGAGTAAAACAATTGTAATGACACTTATGATTATGCTGATGATGATGGTGATGATGATGATGATGATTATTGTGATTGACGAAGATGATTAATGTGGATTTTGATAGTAATGGTAATGGTACTCCAGTTGTTGTTCTTTCCCCTCACACTTCTTCCATCATTTGGCTGTATTACAATCCAAACCATTCAACCCTCTGCCTTGTCAGTGGCAGAGCTGTCTCTCCCCATGCCCTGTGAATCTGTGCTACATCTGCGCATGGTGAGCGGGCTTCACCCACTAATGTGTAAGCTGGTGGACATTGGTTTGAAAGATTCACAAACCCAAAGTAATGAGAACAATGTCACAGATGAGCCCAAACAGAGACAGAGAGAGAGAGAGAGAGAGAGAGAACTCTGGCATCTTTGTAATAGCTGAGGCGAAAGAAAAGGAGAAGGGGGAGGAGGTGGAGGAGGAAGGGACAGAGATTGGACGACAGCAGAGGAAGAGGAAGATAAATAGATTCTATCCATCCGAGTTTGTGCAGGAACCAGTGAAGGGAGTTTACAAACTGCTGTCTCATGCTCTCGTTCTGGCCAGGCCAGACGCACCCTCATCTCACACCGGCCGACCAATCAGGACAGAGTGGGTAATAATCTCCCTATCCTCTCTACTGCACATGCTCGGGGAAAAATAGAATAAATGAAAAGAGAGAAAAAAAGAATGTCAGAAGAAAGAACAAGAAAGAGAGAAAAAGATGGTCTACATCTCCACAAAAGGACCATTGTGCCATGACCATCATGACTGAGAGAGAGAGAGCTCAAAATGATAGACTCTTTATCACTGGACAATGCTGTAAGCATTGTGAACTTTTTTCAAAGCACCACCCAGGATAGAAGGAGGTGCGAAAGAAAAGAATAAAGGAAAGAGAAGGAGAGGCGGCTGACAGGAGTAGGTGGACTGAAGGACTGAGGGAAGAACTGAGAGGACTAGCTAGAGAAAGAGAATCATACCTCTCCTCCTCTGTTGGTTGGAGGTAATGAATAAATCAGTGACACACACACACACACATGCGCGAACACACACACACACACACACACACAGAAACACTCACACACACACACACACACACACACACACACACACACAAGCGGGCAGTGCCTGTGCATTAGTGGCCTGATATGAAATGTTAAAGTCCTGCAGCAAAGGCCAACAAGTCTAAAAGCATCTCTCTCTCCCTCTCCCTCTCCCTCTCTTTCACTCTCTCGTTCTCTGTTTCACTGTCTCTCCTGTTCCTCTAGTTCTCTCTCTCTCTCTCTTCTTTCCCTCTCTCTTTACTCACTCTCTCACTCTCCGGCTGTCTGTTTTACTCTCTCTCTCTCTCTCTCTCTCTCTCTCTCTCTCACTCTCTCTCTCGCTCTAGTCATCTCTCTGTCTGCACTGCAGAAAGTGTCAGGAGGGTTTCCACTCCCTTCAATCACCGGTGTGGAGCTCTGTTTCTGCCTCCCCTGGTGCCGTCCTAAGAGAAGACCCAGCATTCTGGCTCATCTGCCAAGAAATTAAAAGGGCATTTTGGTATCTGTATTAACCTGGGCCCTGGGTCTACATTTTTACTGGGGACAAAAACGATCAAAATTGGTCCAGTATTGAGTTAGAACACTATAACTGGCAACCACAAAATGATGATACAATGTAATCCTATGGGGAAGCATCTGCATAAACCTCTGGTTTTCCCAATGACAGGCTCGTAAAGTTATTATAAGCGTCTCCATAGCTCCATACTTTACCTTACCTTACCTCCATAGCTGTTAAGAAACTGTTTCTATAGTCATTAGTTTACCTTTCTTGTCTTCCGATCTGGTCCAGGAGAACTGACATTCCTAGTCCCTAGTAAAGATCTGGACCCCAAATAACGGGAAAATAGGGCCTAGGTTAAAAAACAACGGAGCTCTCTTTTAAGGGAGTGTGTGTGTTTGTGTTTGTGTGTGTGTGTGTGTGTGTGTGTGTGTGTGTGTGTGTGTGTTTCTGTGGGTGTGGGTGTGTGTTTCTGTGTATGTGTTTGGTGAAGGAGCTGTTACTGCTGTGTGGTCTGCCAGTTTGAAAGTTGAACGCTCCATTTCTGCATCGGGCCCTGATGCAGTTATTGCTTGCAAGTGTGTGTGAGAGAGTGTATGTCCTTGTGTGTGTGTGTGCGTGTGTGAAGGCTTTATGCTTTTCAGTTTGGTACTGTTGCAAGTTGTTAGCTCACTCTACCATCTGGCCTTGGGATATAACTCAGTTTTTCATTGTGTAGTGGACTGAATAGTCAAGTATTTAACGGGTAAATAAGACCACTTCTTGACTTATGGTCAAAATGACTCCCCGCATCGTGTTGACTGAGAGTGGCACAGTACAGTGATGTTACGCCACTGCATGATGTGACGTGACATGGTGTACGGGTCAAGTGTGATGTGCTGTGAGGTCACCAGAAGCTTCCGGAGTGACACAACTGTAATAAAAGGGTGTGTGATGGAGTGTGTGTGTGTGGGGGGGAGGGGTGGAAGTGGAGGGGGGGGGGCTGTCCCACTTTGGGGGGAAGGCGTGCGGCTACAGGGTGCATAACGGCCCCGGGGTTTGCACAGTAAAACGCACGCGAGAGCGCGAAGTGAGGCAGAAGACTGGCATCAATTGAGCTAAAAATAAGTGCACACACACACACACACACACACACACACACACACAAACACACACTTACACACACACACACACACACAAATGCACATACACACAGAGAAGCATTTTTCATGAATAGGGCAGGCAAACTGAAAGGAAGAGGATGGGCAAGTGGGCATTCTCTCATGCCAGAGGGCATTGGCAGACGCCGGTTCCCTCCCCCACCCCCACCCCTTCTGCCCCTCTCCCCGCCATCCAGTTCCTCCTATGGGCTGATGTAAGAACCCACACCTCATTTTGAGGGGATGCCTTGCAACAACACTACCTCCATGAGGTATATATACACACTCTTTTTCTCATGCAGGCTAAAGCAGTGATGCTTGAGGGTAAGAAGGAGGGAATGCTGGGTGGGTGGCTGGCTGGCGCGGGTGGGTGGAGGGTGGTGGATGGTGGGGAGGTTAGCAGCCCTCTGGTGCTGGTGTTTACATAAGAAACAAGAAACGCGATGCCTCAGAAAGTGATTAGTCGTAAAAAAAAAAAGCCCCTTCTGCCTCACTATTAGCAGCCTCTTAATCTCACGGGTGTTGATCCGCCGTGACCCTGGGCGCTCGCTGCTGCTCCAGAGGTTGTGGGCTCGGACCGCGACTGGAGAACGGATCATATCGGTTCCTGTAATGAGAACGCTGACCCTGTGACTCCGCCATATGCTTAGTCTTCAGATAAGGCCCGCCTCGCCTCAATGCAGATTGGCTTTCTTCTGCATTCTTTTGTCTTTGATCGGAAATAAAACGCCTCTCATTTAACGTTCTTCTGTTGCTTTCTGGATGTCATCCCTTTCTTTTCTCTTCCTTTCCCTTTCCTTTCCCCTCTCAACGTATTAGAAGGAGAGAGACAACGATTAGACAGACAGTCTGAGAGACTCTCCCCATCAGTCCCCGCACTGTTCCGATTTCGAAACGAGTCCAGTGAAAGTTACACAGCATATTTAATTCTGTCTGTCGCTCCGCCTCAGTTCCTTGTTAGTCGCTCTTTGTTCCCATCTCACAGTCTCCACTCTTCCGTCTCTTCCCTTCTTTTTTCCTGGAGAGTCAGCCAGTGTAAAGATCCCTCGTTTTATTGATGAGCTATAGGAAATATTGTAGCATGTTTACCACCCGCTTTCTTTATTTGAATTGTGACTGTTTTGGAACCGCAAAAACCCCTCAAGGCCCAACAAGGCAAAAACGGCACGTAAATTATTTATATCGAGGACTGATTTCAGTGAAAGGAAGTTGTGGATTATTTAACAGCTCTTGTTTATGCTTTTCATAAACAGCTGTATGCTTGAGCTACCAGCTGAGTGAAGCACCTGCTGCTCCATTCAATAGTGAAGTCTGGCATTCACACAACACTCGACACACTGACGACGACGCTCCAACAGCCTGATTGCCATGAATATGCATGTGTTTCAAGTAACTGATAGGGAATTATGAATAGGCAAAATATGAGCACCAAAGAAAATTAAAATACTAAAAAAAAATCTGTCTGTTGTTCTGGAGTGTTTTCAGTAACATTCACTGAGTATGTTCCAACTGTTAAACATACTTGAAACTTCGATGAAATAAAATATGTCTTTCTTGGTTGTATTGCGACCGAGCAGACAATGGATATACAACTACATACCTATGTATGCATCTCACCCTACTGTACAAAGGAATATGTGTCTATGTACATTGAAATCTATACAAAGCTTTATGTGTTGGGGATCTACTTTCCCAGCAAACATGGTAAATGTGTGTTGTTATTCTCTATATAGCATGTATCTCACATACTGTAAGTGTTTTAGTGCATTTCTGTCTCTGTTGTATCTAAGCATACACCTGGCTCTCAGGCTGACAAAAGCTGAATGGTTGTCGTCGGGTTCTACCCCACCTTTCTTTGTACTGCTGTATCTTTTTTTCTTCCTCTTTACCAATGTCATCCTTTTCAGTGATAATGTACTCTATAAATAAACGAACTGAACTGGTTATCTTATGACTGCATCTGTACGCAGACGGAAGATTAATCCGCATCCAGCATGTGCATCTTGTCATAAATGCTCGTGGCTAGAAATGCTGATTGAGCTAATACTGAATTCAGGAAGCATCACAACAGTTACGGTGCATGTAAGGTAAGCAACGTAATTGAGTCATGAATCCATTAAACGGCACGCGATTTGATTAGCAAATAACCTTGTCATTAGGAATTACGGTCTACAATTACAGCCCAGATATGCCATAAACGCCGTAATTGTTTGATGTGTTGAAAGATGTGTGCTCCCACTGCGCAGCGCAAGCCTGGCTTTCCCCGACTACTCCGAGAGGAAACCTTGCACAGGTGCGCTGGTCACAGAGGCTACCGGCGTGACAGGTCGTCATAACGGCTATTGCTGCGGCAACAGGAGGTTCCCAGAGAGATTTGGAAGTAGGTGGATGGTTCCAACACATTCTGACAGGGTGAGGTTAGCCTGTGTGACACCTCCCATCACACCTGCAGCGGAGGCAGGGAGGATTTAAATGCCAAAGAGACACCTCCCATCACACCTGCAGTGGAGGGGAGGGAGGGATGTAGTGAATGGAAAGGTGCGTCGGGGGTGGGGGTGGTGAGTGTGAATTGTGTTTCCTGTAGAAAACGTGTCTGTGGGCTCTGAGGATGCTGACAGACTGTGTGTATGTGTGTGTGTGTGTGTGTGTGTGTCTGTGTGTGTGTCTGTGTGTGTTTTTGTGGAGGGGAGGACTTCTATAGTCGCCTACGTCATGCAACCCAGGCCACCGAGCACCAATCCTGGTAGCCCAATCCTCCTCTCTTCATGTTTCTAACACAAATTCCCATCAACCATCACTGCACCCTAATGTACTCATTCTTCTCTCCCACTTCACCCACTCTAGCCCCACCACCCCTCCCCCAACACACACTCTCCTCTCCAACCCCCGCACCCCCCCCCCCCCCCCCCCCCCCCCCCACACACACACACATACTACTCCTCCATCAACTCCCTCCCTCCCTCCCTCCCCCTCCTCTCTCTTTCCTCTGGTGCCAGCCCGTACAACTCTGATCGCTACTGGCAGCTCCATCTCTGCGTTTTCCTTTTTTCCCCTGTGACGGAGCCTGGGGAAAGAGAGCAGGCGCGCCAGGCGGCCGACCGAGCCCCTGCGTCCCACTGGGTGGTGTTTTCCTCCCTGCTGCCGTGGCAACCACATGTGACACAGGGAGCACATGGCTCGCACAGTGTCTCTCCTCTTCTCCATCTCTGCCTCTCTATCTCTCTCTCTCCCTCTATCGCTTGGCCTCTCTCTCTCTCTCGCTCCCTTCTTTCTTGCTAGCTCCTTCTTTTTCTCTACTATGGCTCCACCATCTCTAATTCTCTCTCGTAAATGTCTTCTCTCTCTTTCTTGCTTTCTCTATTCACTCCTTCTCTTTCCCAGACCCTCCCTCCATCCTCTGTGTGATCTCCCCTCTTTCAGCCACACTACCATGTCTTGGTAACCCATCCTCTCTGAAAACCTCGAGCAGCTTTGTAAGTAACACCATCCAACATCATCCCTCTCTCCATCTCTCTCTCTCTCTCTTTCTGTCTCTCTATCTCACTCTCTCTCTCTTTCTGTCTCTCTATCTCACTCTCTCGCTCTCTCCCCCGTCTCTCTCCACCTTTCGAGGGCCTTCGCAGTTACACCTACGGTGGCAACAGGGCCGAGTCGAGCGGCGGTGCTGCTCATGTCGGCGCACACATCCTGTGCTGGTGAGGCCCTTCGCTGCCAAACCCTCACACACTCGCTCAAAATTAGCCCACTGTGTGGGCATGTGCGAGAGTAGCAGATGACAGATCAAGTGCAGGCTTCCAAAAAGTCTGTGCAAAAAAAAAAGAAAAGAAAAAGAGAAAACCAGCGAATGCTGTTGGTGCTCTGCCTTCCAGGGCTGAACTAATTAAAAGCCTGCATAGACTAAGCTTTGGGGTGGGGGGGGGGGCTTGGTGCAGGGGAGGTTGCTGGTCTCATTGTCAGAATGGCAACCAGCTGGTTATATGTGAAACAACAGCTTTAATGATGTTCATAGAGGAAATAATGTCTTGGCTTCGCGCCCGACTTTTCAACGCGAAACCTGATTAGCCGTCTTCTGAGGAACATCAAAGATCTCTCTCTCTCTCTCTCTCTCTGTCTCTCTCGCTGACACACACACACACACATACACACACGTGAAGTAAAAACACACAAGCATCAGAGGGCTCAGGGCAGATTAACCTGCACAGAAAAAGAGATGAACAGGAAAGAGAGAGAGAGAGGGAAAGCCTGTAAATAAAACAGCGCCCGGTCTCTGGCGTCTGCCGCCGGTGTTAATATTTCAATTACGCTCATGAATAAATGAATTAAAGAGGTGCTAACATTATCCCCGGCCCCTGTTTTGTGAAGGAATTACGGCATTTCTGCGAGAACACTCTGGCAAAGGCACTTGCTCTAGCGCCTTCTGCCTACTGGAATACAATTTATTTCATCACAGAAGAAGATGAAAGAGAGAGATAGAAGAGAGAGAGAAAGAGAGAGATAGAGGAGAGAGAGAGAGATAGAGCGAGAAAGAGAGAGATAGAAGAGAGACAGAGAGACAGAGAGAGAGAGAGAGAGAGAGAGAGAGAAGACAGATGAGAGTGGGGGGAAAGGAGCAAAGAGATTGTATATCTTCATCTGAATCTCACAGCATTCTGGTAAGGAAAGGCACACCAGATCTTGTTCACGCTTCCCCTCTTCCTAGTGATGAAAGACAAACCTTTACAAAACGCTGGCAACATGAATAATGTTCCATGGTGAAAAAAAAAGTCCATTTACAAATTCCAGAGCAGCAGTGTTCTATAACAGAAAAAAGGCTGTACATTTGTTGTCAGCATCAAACCCAGTAGCAGTCAAATGCACAGCAAAGCACAGCACAGCACAGCACAGCACAGCACAGCACAGCACTGCACAGCACAGAACAGCACAGCACAGCACAGCACAGCACAGCACAGCACAGCACAGCAAATGGCATGACAAACAGAATCCAACCAAAGTTATGCTCAGATGGAATCTCTCTGTCATAATTTCATATTCCTGCTGTGCAACCACTTTGCTGACTCTTCTCCTCTCCCTGACTTGTTAGTGTCCCATCAGCTAGGTAAGCTCCCGCTTCCATGACAACGACTTCGCCCCACTGGAAGACCAAAAAAAAAAACAGAAAATCCTACAGAATGGATCCACGCATCTCGAGTGGCATTTCTCTTATTCCACTGATGCGTCTCGGGGCATCCACTCCTGTCAGAACTCATTTAGAGTGCTTTCCTCTGGCACACAGAGCTTCCCGTTGGCCTGACACGGTTGACATTTACATTTGCCCTCCATCAAAGAAGAAGAAACGGGGGGAAAGGCCCCTCCAACCTTTCAGTTCCATAACAATCACGCTTCCAAGGGCGTCGCAGAGGGCCGACCGGGGCACCACTGCTGTTATCAAAAGCCATTAAGCTAGAAAAAGCCGATCTGAGTGTGTCCCGCGTCAATTCCAGGTCGCTTTTGCCTCCGATTCATGTTGGGATGTGTGCAATGTTTGCTATTGTTCATCGTCTGACGCATTATGAACAATGCACTTCAAAACAAACAAACAGAAGGGGATGTCCAGAGATGATGCAGAGGGTTTTTTTGTTGTGTTTTCGGGTCCTTATTTTAATAGTCTCCTTTTCGTTACTTTAGGTTATTGCACGAGTGCTTTCGAGAATCACTAGTTGTTACGTGACGTTCAGTTGTTGCATTTCTCTCAGGGGAGGGATTTGCACATCAAAGACACTACGCGTCTAGATGAAACAGAGAGAGAAAGGGAAAGAGAGCGAGAGAGCGAAGGAGATAGGCGATAACTCATATAGTTCAAAAAACACCGCCATTAGGGACACCATATAATCAATAGACCCTTCCATACACACCCGAGTCAACAAAGCACAAGAGTCCTCTCATTCGATCACATAAATAAAGTTTATGTAGATGCCGGTCAGCACCAATGCACACACACACACACACACACACACACACACACACACCCTCCAAAAACAGCCACCAGAGGGCATGTATAATTCTGATTTATCCATTTTAAAAGCGACAATCTGGTTAATATGGTTAGTGTATTCAACAGGACATTTTTTTTTTTTTTTTTTAAAGCCAACGGGTCACTACAGGAGGTGGCTTAGTATAACACTAGTAGAACACTGGTGCCAGTGAGCTTAGGTGCCATAGGGCATAGGGGACAGACCGTGATGTGGCACGGCTCCTGCCTGGATCCACCTACCCACGGGGATGTTGCAGATGCTTCCCACCTGCATGCTGAGATGGAGCATCCCATGCAAATCTCACTGCAGAGAAGGGCCCTTTTTTGGAGGCTTTATGAGGAGCTCGTAGCTAAGTCAGAAATGCCAATAATGCTAATATCTTGTGATAGGGTCCATTCCCAAAGCGAGGGGTACTTACACAACCCATGACTTAATTGTGAAATATGCTGTTGTAGATGAAATCATTTGCCATGTAATTAGGAGTAATCACATTTGACTGCGATGATGGTTTCCTGTCCCCCATGGTGTCAAAAATACAAGTTTAGTTTAGTAATTGCTAAGTAACACTGCCAATGAATGAATGCGTTGTTTATATCACATTGGGTATACACATGGTTGCGCAGTTGTCTCATGGTGTAGATCACAGTGCAGGGTTTTGCAAGGCTTAGAGGAAACCGTGCAAGGGGAAAAGTGTGTATGAAAGTAATGGAGTGTGCCAGTACAGAGACTGCAAAACACCAGTGCAATTATTATGTAAATGCGACCAGCATCCGCACAGACTCTGAGACTGGGTCTGTGCGGGGCCAATATAATGATTACAACAGCTCTTAGATCAGTTTTCTCACTCTGCCACAGAATGCAAAGACGTAGGCTTCAAAGAAGGCAGACAAGTAATATCTACATGTGTACTTTTCTAACTGTGAACTAACGACCTTAATGTGGTTCCCTCCGAAGGGCACATCGTATTTGAATAACATCCCTAGTAGTCAGTTTACACAGTGAAACAAGGCACTGATAGCACGATTATTGGGCATGGTTTATTTGTTTTGACAGAAACTGCCTTTTTCTCCAACTTAATACCTGTGGCAATCACTGAGTCGTCGATGATATGCTAATAAGGCTTGGCAATTAGCGCCACATGCTTGGAATATGGGATTTGTCTTTTGTTCGCCTGCCCGGTTTCGGTTTGCCTTGTGAGATAAGGATAAGCCAAGAGAGGCACCATGGGATTGCGGCTGTGATTTCAGCAGCCTGGGGCCCCATCACCACCAACAATGCCACAGCCGTTGCCACTGAAACCGTAAATACTACGAGCGCTAGTACGTCTATTACTGTACTAATGTCATTGCCATTGCTACTGTGTGGGCCCCAAGAGGAAGGGGAGTGGAAATAGCATCCTTGCTTATCTGTAATATCCCCAGAATGAATCATTACATCCAATCTTATCTGAAGTGGGGCAGTTGTGAGCGTGTGTGTGCCTCTGTGTGTATGTGTGTGTGTTTAGGGAGGGAACATGGCACATTCTAAAATGATCCAATGGGGCCCATTGTAGAACTGAGGCTATGAAAGAGACCAGAAATGAGGTCTCAAGAGCCATTTCTACACAGCTGCCCCCCCCCCCCCCCCCCCAAAGACTCACATACCCACACATACATCAACACATACACATAGCAGACAGTCTGAATTGGGCCTCGATAGCAGGAGTGATGAAATAACAATCACTTTACTGACACCATAGCATTGGATTACGAAGACAGACATTCGCCATCACAGCCAGTGACAAAAGGCTAGATGTGTGTGTATGTGTGGCTGGAGGGGGGTGGGGGGGGTCATCCGTCATATTAATAGCAGGCGGTAGCAATGAGCAAGCCGCTCAATAAGCAGCCCAGCAGGCAGGGGATGAGTGATGCATCTCACACAGGCGAAGGGTGAAAGGTCACTCCCGGCTTGGTGCAGAAAAACACCCTCCACCCATTTGTGTTTGTTATTTTATTATCAAGTACAGCACACCTTAAGCAGGGACCGCAGACATGCCAGAGAGCAGGGGCCAGAGGGGACCACTGTCAGCCACAGCCGGAGCCGGGCCAGATCAGGACCCCTATCTTTTCTGGGTTCTGCAGCCATCTGGTTTGGGCTGACCTTGGTGTGCTGTCCAAGGTCGCCCACAAAACTGGGTGTTTTATTGCTCAAATTTCAGAGCCTGGGGATCTCACAGTCTTGCACTACGTATGACAGCAAGGAATGTAGGGGCTGCATTATCTGAAGGCACATCCACGTCTTTCAGCTGGTAACATTTCACTTAAACCACACATAAACAGACTAACACAACCATGTTATAAACATGTTATTGCAGATGTCATACACGTCATGACAGCTTATGTCCAATGATTTGACTATGTCATGTTACTACTATCGGTAATTGTCATGACAGCCCTCCAAATTTGGTATGCCATAACAGCTTAATGTCACATGTCATAGCATCATACAGTCAGGTTGAAGTAAAGTGTTACCTTTCGGCTCCTGTCATTCTGTACTATATTCCTCATAGCAAGTGGTTGCTGTTATGAGATAAATAAAGTCTCTCTTTTGCTTTTCAGGAAACAAGCACACATTTATATATTGACACCCAATCTGCACCTGAAGCTATTTGTCTCCCCTCAAGACCCCTGCCACTCTTTTGATGAAAAAAATCATATTTTCCCTCAGATAACTCAGATTAAAAATAAGACCACCCATTGTTATGCTTTGCACACAATATTATAGTCCACCATCTTCCAAATGTAATCTTGTGGGCAAGTAAATCATTTAGTTTGTTTATGAATAAATCTGGCTTTATTTTGTGCATAATGCTGCCATTCTGTTTACTGGAAACTCAAAAAATAAGCCAGCGGCAAACTGCTCTGTCCAAGTCTAAAGTCATCAAATCAATATGAGCAGTTGGTGCATTTGAATAGCTGAGCTATTGTCAAACAGGTTAGAGAGTAGCATTTATGTGTGAGCTGGAAATTCATTAAAATACAGAAGCGCTCCGCGTCGTTTAGCTATGACCAGCCTTGGAGTGCCAAATAGCAGAGCTAAAGATCAAAAAGATCTTTTCAAATCAGTCTTATCACACAAGCCCAACAGCATCCTGCAGGTTAGAGAGTCTGAGGGTGTCTGTTAGGCTTGCCCCAAACCCAAATACACACACACACAGACACACACTCACAAACACAAACACAAACACAAACACAAACACAAACACACAGACACACACGCACACACACACTCACACACACATACACACACACACACACACACACACTCACATATATACACACACACACACTCACACACACATACACACACACACAAACACACACACACACACACAAACACAAACACGTACGCAGACAGGCTGCAGCACAAACATTTGTCAACAATTCAGCATCCACTCAGCAAACACACCTAGATCTGAACGAGAGATCAGGAATGCAGCACATACCCAGGGGGCTGATGGGATGTGTAGTCCACAGCTCTCTCTATCTCTCTCACACATACACTGTCATACACACACAGAAAGCTCCCAAATCCGACTGAACTGCTCCCTGTAGCCCAAACTACAGCAGGCAGTGAGTGAGGGCCTACAGAACGCCCTCCCTCCCAGAAACACTTCATTAGATCGCCTCCATCCTTCATTCACTCCCAGCCCTTTTCCCATCCATCAATGGCTTCCCCTGTACAACTCGCTGCTCAATGGCCTATGATATTGTCCATTTAAGGGCGGTCCAACTGAGGAGACATTACATCACTAGAGCAGGCAGCACTGGAACGTGCCTGACAGCCTTTGCACACACACACACACACGCGCACACACACACGCACACACTGTGGCTCTCTGCCTCTCTGCACCCTGAGATGGACACACACACACGCGCATTAACACACACATGCATACACACACACACACACACACACACACACACACACACACACACACACACACACACACACATGCATACATGCAGAACACGTCTACCACTAAACACAGAGGCAGTCGCCACACTCCCCAGTAGCAAGTGGTTTGCATTTTTTCTTTGACAATCTAGTCTGACCAGTGGAGGGAACTCTCATGAAATCTTAATGCATCGATTTATAAGGTGTCTGCTCACCACATCTGCTGCGCAGTATTCGACTCAATAAATACTCAACTATAATGTTGCCATGGTTTTCCCCCCAATAAAAACCTTTTAAAAATCTTTGTAGTGATGGAGATGTGATATACGTAGTGATGTGATGTGATATATGTAGTGATGGAGATGCAGATGTGATATACGTAGTGATTGGATATGTGATATACATAGTGATGTGATAGAGATGTGATATATGTAGCGATGTGATGGAGATGTGATATACGTAGTGATGCAGATGTGCTATACGTAGTGATTGGAGATGTGATATACGTAGTGATGTGATAGAGATGTCTATCCATACTCACTGTTATGTGCATGCATACTGTATTTCTGACAAGATGTCAACTGTTGCTGCCTTATTCTATCACATGTCCACACAGAAAGAGCCATTTCAAAACAGCTCCAGAAAATGGCTCCAGATTGGCAAGTGAATGTGTGTCTATTACTGTAGGATTACAAATAGGAGCATGTTGAGATACTCCATGTGTGTTCTTAAAGAAAGAAAATGTCTCTTGTCTGTGACTCTCGTTTACCACTGGACTGCACAGTGTGTACTATATATCTGAGAGTGTGCCTGTGGTTTGTCCTGACAGTGCATGTCCACTGACCTCTACCTTGGCAAACCATGATTGGAATAATGCCACAGCTTTGTGTTTCAAATACACATGTCGTAAAAAACAACAAAAACATATGCACAAATACAAACACATGCTCTCTATCTCTCTCTCTCTCTCTTTCCTTCCCTCCATCTTCCTTTCTGTCGTTCTTCCTCCGCTGAGACACCCCTCTCTTCTTTGCTTGGGAATTACACGGGACCTAATGTAATTAGAGGACTGACAAGGGCAGACTTTATGCTTGTTACCCTGTGGTCAGCCCCCTGAGAAAGACAAGAGTTGGCAGTGTGGCATTCATCCAATCTCTTTTGACGACACCTCGGACCCCTCTCTTAATCCTCTCTATGCAGTCTAAAGAAACAGGAAGGACAAAGACGGCGGAATGGCGGGCAGGAGGTGGAGGTGGTGGGGGAAACTAGGTGTGGCGGGGTGAGGGTTGCAGGTTTGGGGTATTGAAGGACAAATCTATGTACTCCTGCCAGTGGTTCAGAGGAAGCAACACCATAAGGTATAGTATTGGACATCTTTTGCTAAGTCTCCCTGAATGGAGAGCGACCAGGGAAAAAGGAAGAGCTCACATATGGATTCCTGTCTAATGGTGTATTGACTGTGGGGGTGCGAGTAGGAACAAAGGTCAACGCAGCCTGGCAGGGGTCCACACCTCAATGAAAAGCTAATTCCCACCTCCTTGGTTGGACTTGATGCAGAGTGCAGAAGAACCTTTCAGAAGGGACACACGGAGAGCCGGAGAGTCCCCAGCTGATCTGGCAATGCCACTGATTAACCAAATAGGCATCCTAATCTACATAATAATGAGGTTGGATAAGGTATGCTTCCAGATGATGCAGGGCAGGGCAGGTATATATATATGACATTTTTTAAATTTTATATATCTGGAAATATGGAATTATGATGAAGTAGCTCGCTACTTGCCTCTCGTTATAATCTGATCTTCTGTGATGTCGAACCAAGGCTTAACTGAAGAGGCAAAACAACTGGGATTGATGATAAATATAAACTCAAACAAACACCGTGTTTGTGTTTGTGTGTGTATGTATGTGTGTATGTGTGTGTGTGTGTGTGTGTGTGAGTGAGTGCGCCATCACCTCCACTCTTCCTCTCCTCCTCTCTGAGGCCTCCTAAGAGACATCATCCCCATGGCCCCCAGCGACTGAGTGAATCACGGAGCAAATGTTTGTTTTATGGTAATGGCAGCCAGATGCTCAGTCCAGCACCTTTGGAACAACCACACATCTCATTTGCCCGATAATCAAAGAGACAAATGAAAAATGCTAAAGAGAGAATGAGGAAGAGGGGGGGCGTGTGTGTGAGCAAGTGAAATAGAGAGAGTGAGAGTGAGAGAGAGAGAGAGAGAGAGAGAGAGAGAGAGCATGAGGGAGATCTCACAGTCTTCCCTGTCATTCATTTAGAAGTGCGGTATGTGTGTGAGTTGCCAAAATGTGTCAAAAGAGACCTCACCTATTCGCACTCATCATCAATTTCACCACTTATCAGTCCCATAGAGACACACTCTTATCTACAATGCCTGTCATAATGCATCGTTTTCTTACACTATTTCTTGAAGATGGCTTCTCCTGACTCCAGAATACTGTCAGTCAGCATTTTTCTAGCATCTACTAGTAAACCTTAACTATTAATATATTTAAATAATTTCAATCATTTCACCTAATAAATGCCCTTCACACTCAACATATGAGGGACACCTATAAAACACTAGAACAACATTAAATATAAATATGTGTTAACCATATTCTGATTTTGATGTATTAAAACAGGGCTCAATGTATAGCCATTAATATCACCTGTGATGTTTAATGTCAACATTGCTCCTTACTCGGTCAGCTTTCTCAATTCCACCCATCCAGAGATTTCAACAAAATGAATTGAGCGCAGCTTCGCCAATCCTTTTTTTGTCAAAAGATTATAAAGGATCAGGTAGGAAAATAAAGTCCCAACAAACAAACGAATGGCAATCTCTAAATAATAATGCAACCCAAAGGTGTGCCGGGGATTTGCAAATAATTACTTTTTTGTGTCTCTGGCGCTTGGTACAGTGTTCCATAGAACCCCAGGGTAAGGAAAACAAACCAATTTTGTCATTTCTGGCTCCGTCTTTCTGTGCCGCCGTAGACATTAGTTGAACTTCATCCCCTTTCATCATCATTTTTTTTCTCTCCCCAAGCTTTAACTATTTCTCCTAAATTTGTTTTTCTCACTGAGAGAGATAGAAACAGCAGAAAGGGGTGGGTGCTGAGCATTTCCAGCAGGTCCCTTTTGTTCAGGTACCATTCACAGGCCCAAACAATGGCTGCTCTTTAATTGATCTGCTGCCATTCTGGCTCCAACTTAACCCCACGGCGCGGGGGCTGGTGGCACTGAATGGCCCCGCTGGCTAATGGCCCAGCCGGCGCCCCGAAACACAATGGCAGTGCGAGCTAGTGCGGAGGGGTGCCACGTCAGGGGGAGTACCGGCTGAGGCTGGGACTCCTGACTCAAGGCTATCAGTGACTCAGTGGAAGGTCAGCAATTACGGCACCCTCCACCAGACACATACACACACAAGCTGTGTCATACCCACACACAAATACACATACACGTACACACATGCTGTGTCATACCCACATACAAATATGCATACACATACACACATGCTGTGTCACCCACACATACAAAATACACACACACACATACACATACACATACACATACACAGACAAACATGCTGACACACATGCACACACCCTACTGACACACACACAGGCAGACTCTGACAAACACACACACACACACAGACACTTGCACACACTGATACACCCATACACCCACACACACACACACTGACACACACACATACACAAAGTGACACACATGTATTTGCGCTCTAAAACGGCAAGGCAGTGCAGCCACTAGACACTACACAGCAAGAATAACAAAATGAGTAAACAAGTGCTGGTGTCACGCTGTCGGGTTGCTGGTCTTTGAAAGAGCAGAGACGCGGGGAGGTCATTCATAGATACATTAGGCGGGAGGAGAGGAGAGGAGACGCAGGGAGGTCATTCATAGATACATGAGGCGGGGGGGCCCTTTATTGGTTTGAGGGTGTTTTGTTCCCGTTGCTTCTAATGCGCCAATGAAAGGATGGAGATTTCCATTGCATTTGACAGCAGGGACAAACTAGAGGAATTCTGCACAGTCGCCTGGCCCTCTGGGACTCTCTCTGAACTCAGATGACCATCTCATTGTCTGCGGAGAGCCCATGCCAGGTCAAAAGCTGTCCAAGCCTGTCTGTCTCTCCATCTGGCCGCCTGTCTGTCTCTCTCTCTCTCTCTCCCTCTCTCTCTCTCTTCTTTCTTTGCCAGCCTTTCATTGTTCCTGTCATGTGCAGAGAGGGTGACAGGCAGACAGCTTCACTCTCTACCTTTGCTGAAAGGTCACAGAGAGCAACGGCAGAGAAAGGCGCAGCAGATGTCAATATCAAGCCTCATAACGTAAGGAG
Source organism: Clupea harengus (assembly GCF_900700415.2). Taxonomy (NCBI): domain Eukaryota; kingdom Metazoa; phylum Chordata; class Actinopteri; order Clupeiformes; family Clupeidae; genus Clupea; species Clupea harengus. Next base: position 16,997,413 of record NC_045170.1, read on the forward strand.
AATGTAATACAAGGGCTGCCTCATAAAGACCCATCAAAAGCAGTAGTATAAATAGAGTTTTATAGCATCCATAAATGCAGTAATGCGGTGCGTAAACAGCTCATAATTAAATCAAATCATGGCCTGGGTGCTCCTAAACATGTCTTGGGGCTGAATAGAAGGGGAATATATGGCAATGATATTGACTATTAGGACACGTAAGTGTAATACTGTCCATAGCCAGATGAATCAACATCAATCATAGAGGGCTGATAAACATGACCGGCGTGGCCTCTTGTTAGTTTCTGTCATGAAGGCCTGTGCAGTGGAGCACTTTCAAGACATTAAAGGAACGCTCCATTCAGTAGCATTCCAAACTCCCCCACCATTCTCAGACCTCTATAAGATGTAGTGTATTGCATTTTAAATGATGTGACCTAATACCGCAATACAATCTAACGCGCTGTGACAAAAATGACTAAGCGCTCAAGGGGGGGGGGGGGTTGTCTTTTGGGTTGTTATTTTTATAAAAAAAACAAAAACAATTGCGAACGGATGGCAAGGACACAGAGCCCCCTGCAAGGGCGCCTGCTCTCTGCCTGAGAATGTGCCAGGTTTCATTTGGTCACGCGGAGACAGGGGAGCCCACTAATGTGGCCTTACAGTGCGTTATCTGACGAGCATACGTGTGGCGCTGCATAGGCAGGAGGTCACGTCAATGTCAATATCTGACCAAACCAACGGAGAGAAGGTTCCAAATGGCCGTGGCACTCCCTGCACTACACGGCAACCTCTAGGCTGAGATTTAAGAAAATGGCATTGAGTCAAAATCCTGCTGTGCATGTGAGTTAGCATTTCATTCAGTAGTAGCAGGCAAATATAATGTCATTGGACAGGAAATTCATGAAATTAGGCTGGGACTGTAGAAAAAGATAGAAGAAGCAACGCTCTCCTGATATATGTGGGCTAGGTTCTTGGCCAGATGTAGCCTGCTGGAAGGCATACAGCAAGTGTGAATCAGAAATAATTCTGTTAGATACTCAGGCTGCCTGATGAGGGTGAGCCTTGGAGGAGTGATGATGGCCCATTGTGTGTGTGTGTGTGTGTGTGTGTGTGTGTGTGTGTGTGTGTGCGTGTGTGTGTGTGCGTGTGTGTGTGTGCGTGTGTGTGTGTGCGTGTGTGTGTGTGTGTGTGTGTGTGTGTGTGTGTGTGTGTGTGTGCTGTTGGAGGCAATGAAACGGCACCTCTTTATTTTCCCTCTCAAATGTTTTAGTCCTTCCACATGAACAAGCATGCAAGCTGTTGAATCACTGCGAGGGGCAAGATGTATAAATCACGCCGTTGCCCCTCGCTCGGAGACGTTTGTGACGGAAGAAGAAAAGGGGGAGGGGGGAGATGGTGAAGAGGAATGGGAAAGATTGGAGAGGGGTAGAGGTGGAGGTGGGGGTGGTGGAGTTGGAGGGTGGTGGGGGGGGGTAATGAAGGAATTTAAATTCCACGCATCTTTCCTCCGGCAGTGACTTCTCACTCCTGTTCTATCTCGCTCGGCTCCTTTCAGAGCTCTTAATATGGAGTAACACAGCCTCCAGCGAGCCTCTCTCTCTCTCTCTCTCTTCAATCTAAGCCACCGCCACATCCACATCAGCGGTAACCATTTACAGTTGCAGTGTGCTGAGCGGTAAGTAGAGAAACAAAAGAGAATTAGAACAATCCTCCGTCCCTGCCACCACCACCACCCCCACTCCTCGTTTCCTTTTTTTAACTGCCTTTCTCACCTTCAGGTTGACCTGGCAGAGCGCATAGTAAATATGCAGGATGGTTCTTGTTACTGAAGCTGTTCCTGTTATTCGACTTGCTTATGTATTTGTTTGTTTGTTTGCTGGGACTGTGAACCGCAGTCTGTGGACGCAAGTCTGTGGCTCTTGAGAGAACATACCATAATATGTGTGTGTGTGTGTTTTGCTCACACACTGGGGCTCGGTGTCAGATCAATGGCTGGGATTTCCAAGTGAGCACGAAGCTCTTTCCCAAAGGACGATCCCAGACTCCGCTGTTAATCACAGGTCAGCTCACCTGCCTACCCCTCCTGCCTGCCTGCCTCAGGTCAGCCATCCTCAGCAAGAGAGCAGAGCCAGGCCTCCACGCCCCAAGCACCCACTGCCCGCCGGCAACATGCCCACCACTGTACACGGCAGCACGATAGCAACTACTGTTCCAGATGCACTAACAAGATGTTCAATTCGAGGCTAAGGAGAAGTGAAATGTCAGCAGGGCTAAGGACCTGGCTATGGCCTCCCACACCATCACCATTTTCGCCTGCAGGGATGTGGTGTTGTTTTTTTTTGGGGGGGGGGGGGTTATTACAGGGTGATGCTATTTGGCTTTTTCAATGCCCCATGGACCGTGTCTTTCTATCTGCCCTGTGCTGCTTCACCAGACATCCAGATTGAAATGCGCAGCCCAGAGGCCACGGACCCAGCAACCCAGCAGCGAGGCACCCAGGCTGGGGTAGGAGCGGGATGTGCTCAGCCCTCCAGGAGGACCCGCAGAGCGAGGGAGGGATAAAGAGGATAAAGGGCCTCTACTCCAGGACTGATGACTTACATCTGCCTGGCTAAATCCCAGCACGCGCATGCCAACGCTACGACAACTGCTTGTTTTGTTTGGTGTGTGTGTGCATCCTGTATGTGTGTGTGTGTGAGTGTGTGTGAGAGTGAGTGTGTGTCTGACTGCGTACATGACGTGCATACGCATTTGTGTGCTTGCTCTGCACAGGCCATTTTCTGGGGCTTATTGACTCTACTGGTATGCAAATAGATTTTCTAATTTACATTCACAAGCACCAAGACCCATCACATGGGCTACAAAAAACACAGGAGACTGAATGACCAAAATAAACTGTGGTCCAACCATGTGTTGACAGACCTGATCACCAGACAGAGTCAGTGAAACCGAAGAGACACCCAATTATGAATTTACCCTGCAAAAATGGACAAACTGCTTTCCCCGACAGTAGACGGGAGGAACAATATGGTCTTATAGTAACTGAAAGAAAACATCAGCTAGGCCAAGGCTGATAGCCTATTCTATAAATAACATGAATGCAAACTCCATTAACATAATGTGTGCTTAATCTAAGATTCAAAAGCACAAGGCTGCTGTGGCACAAGACTGTGTGGCAGACGTCCAACTGTGTGTAACTGGCTGTCCTTGGCAAGAAACCTTCAAATGTGCAGCATCTGATAATAAGATTAGTACAGTTTCATTACAGTCATTTTAAAGCATTTAGCTATAAACTAAAAGCCAACTGTGTGTGTGTGTGTGTGTGTGTGTGTGTGTTGTGTTTGTGTGTGTCTCGCTCTGTGTGTATGTTTGTGTGTGTGTGTATCTTGGGTTATGTTTGCGTGTGAGTCTTGTGTGTGTGTGTGTATGTGTGTGTGTGTGTGTGACAGAGAGCTGAACTGTCCTGCAACTGCGGATGGTCATGACAGCCAAGGTGACGTGGTTAACACTGCGCGCAAAGCCCACATCAATGTCAGGCGACTCTTCAGACGCCAACCTTGTATTTACTGACTGAGAGACACCTCTCTCCCCCAAGAAGGCGGACTCAGGGTGTGCAGCCAGGGGCATCTGAACCGTGGGTGTCCTGCTAACCCACTGACACCACCCACACTCACATGTCTTATCTAATCTTGTGGCATAAATCTTGCTGCACAAATGGTGGACCTTTTGATATATTCATGATTGGATTTTTTGAAATGTGTAGTGAATTGTTTGAAACCTGCTGATATGAACAATCAACAATCAAGGTTGTTGACCCGGGCTTTGGTTGTAGAGGTCATGAGTATTTGAAAAGGAAATGATAATGGATGGTTGAGGGGCTGGGAAGTGGAGACACAGGCTGAGAATGCTTGCACTGGTTGAAATGACTGATTAGAACAACCAGTCATTAGGCTATTCACTGAGTAAATGTTTACTGATTGCCGAATTTTTTTTGGTACTGTACTTTAAGAGAGCTGTACCAGTGGGTGTGTAAAACCTGCCAGCATGTACAACATGTTCTCAGGAAGTGAGAAAAAATCAGGAAACTTCTCGACGGATGGGCAGCATGCCGGTTTATCGCAAAGGTAATTTGCGCATGGCATTACGTAGGTAATTACATAACACGTCCAGCAACACGGCTTTCATTTAACACTTTCCCATACCCCTACACCCGCAAAGCCAAAATAAGAGTAATTAAGTCATGTGTTTATTTCTATTGCCACGAGTTTGACATGTAAATGTTTATGAAACAGTCGTTACATCTGTATATCGTTAGTTTTCCAAATCCACAGATTTAACAAAACCAAGAATGGAATCGTTAAAGCTGCTACAGCACAGAAGCAGTGATTGTGATCTTTAAATACCGATTCGTTGTCGTAAGGGACAAAGGAACTTCTGCATTAGCCTATAAGGTTTCCACCTACAAAGTCAAAAGGTGCATTAATGATACAGCCTAATTCAAGCTTTACGGAGCAAAACCGCGACAAGGAATCGGACAGTGATGACTGAAATCTAAGAACTCTCTGTACTCTAGACATCAGCCTCAGGTGGTGAACAATATACAGCCCTAATTGGATATGTTAGTGTAAAACCATACTCTAATACTAATATCCTTGAAAGTGTGTAGGTTGGGCGAGACCGAATGCACAACAAATGACTGCCATCTTCAGGTCTAAGGGAAACTAGCCTCGATTCTGGAATGAAATGTATCAAGAATAGTGACTGATACAACTTATTTATTAATGAGGGCCGGGAGAGTCAATCTCTTTGACCTCCATCTGATAGTCATTTTTTTTCAGGTTAGGCTGAGGGTTGAATGTCATCGAGTCTTTACATGATAAATACATTTGTTATTAACGTCACATTCTGGGAAGACATTTTTGTTTGCTGGTATCAAGCAATGGCTCAAGTCATCCCTTTTTGTATTTTACAGATTCATTTTGTTGGAAGAATAGACACGCATTATACTGAGTAATAGCATGATATAGTGACGTACACTACATTTTCACACGCTGTATTTATACAAGCATTCTGAACGAGAGACTTTCTTGCCAGTGAATGATACTGAAGACTTAAAAGGCAAGATGCAGTGTAGATATGCTATGGGTTCGATTCTGTCACGAGCTTGTTGCACGAGCATAAGCCTTCTCCCTGCAGTTTGCACAAGGAGCCCATTATGGAAGTGCACCCTGCTTGCTTGCGGTTAGGAGCTGCAGAAGCTCTCATACTCTGGAGATATTTTTTAGAAAGGTAGCGCTAGAAAAAAAGATAAGGAGAGAGAGGGATGCGTAGAGGAAGAAGAAAACAAGTTGTAGCCTACAACACTGCGCATATGTATCAACCATGACTGGAGCCAGTTTCCCATAACACAGGCTACCGCTAGCGCGTACCTTACAAGATACACATAGCCCAATTTTAAGTGCATTCAAAGTGACACTACTGGCATTGATCAGTGAACACATTTAACCCCTGAATAGCAATCCTGAAGGAAGCATACTGTAAACTAGGATGAGGAAGTATGTAGGGGTATGGGGGATGGCGGGGTCGCATTGCATTAAGCAATAGAGCAAAGCGAGTTTACCTCAGTGTCGTAGATTTCGGTGACAAGTGAGAAGGAGTACTGACGGGACTCGCGTATGTGCCTGATGGCCAGTTCGACTGCAGGCTCGATGCCCTGGCTGATGCCGCTCATCAGCGCAGACTCGTTCATCGGCATCAGCACCATGATGGGCAATTTTTTGTCTTTGCCCATGTACCAAGAGTTGTCCTGTCCGTGCCTCGAGTAGTCGTTGCAGACTTTCGATAGCGCCGGTTGCAATCCCCAAACGGACAGAAGCACACATCCCGACAGAAAGATCATCTCCCATCTGCATTCCCTCCGGGACGGAGCCATGCTACCGTGCAAGACGACGAAATTAAATCCACCTCCTCACTGCCCTGGCATTGCAAAATCTGGGCTGGCAGGGGTGGTCAGTTCACCCGCACACAGGTAAAATACATCAAACACGTTTGTGTGATAGAAAAGACACAGTAGCGGTAGCTGCACAGGGGTCAGAGTGACTCGTCTTCTCGACTGTAATCAAAGTAAATATTTCCCCCCGTCACTGGTCCTGCCACCCCGTAATTCCAGCAGAATCAGGAGGCTGGAGTTCTCGGATGCGTAAAATCTGGGGTACTGAGGGATGCTCGCCTGCGGACGCGATCAAACTCCCTGATCCACTGCACTTGGCGTTGATTTCTGTCCAACTCAATGCCTTAATCACCTCATCAGCTTCGTGAATACATTACAATCATCTGTCAGTCAAAACAAAACAGTCAGAAAACAACAGCATTAGTAATACGTCAAGATAACCTCCAGAAAGATGGTTGAAGTCAGCCAACGTTAACCGTGGCTATGGATACCGAATCATCATCCCGTATATATTCCAAGGCAGATTACGCAGGAGAAATGTGGCATCCCTGCCGGTGCTCTACGTGCTTGGGGAGGGAGGGGAAGGATGGGTTGGTGAAGGGGACCTGAAAGGCGACTTCGGAAAAAGAAGTCCTAGAAGCTGAAGATATCAGATCACCGGTTCCTTGATTGCCAGGACGACTGTGCTTTCTGGTGCTGCTGTTGCGGCGGATGCTTAAGTGGCTGTGAGAAGCTTCTCACTTATTTAGCGCTGTAGCTGCTCAGAGTGAGAGCGCGCGCCGGAGCGAGGGGAACGAGAGGCAGTACGGAGGAGGGGGGGGGGGGGGGGGGGAGGAGAGAGAAAAACAGTCAGAGTAAGGATGGAGCTCGCTACCAAGCTGCATGTGAAGTGAATATGTAGCTGGCTACTTTCCTGTTTGGTGTATGAAAAAACGGACATTTCTCTCAGTGTTTCACGGACATCTTTAACGGGCTCTATATCACTTTATATCATGACGGAGTCATTTATTTTCATTCATTTAACACGCGAAGTGGTACAAACCACACGAAATAGTAAATTAATGTCGTAACTCTGCATGTGTACTCCTATACTAAAATAGACGTTTTAAATGTTGATAAGCGTCTACAAATCAGCGTATGAGGTATGCTGTGGGGTGGAGAATCACATGACAGGATGCTAATTGTACAAACTGAGCGGGAAGAAGGCGAGAAGAAGCTTGTATGTCATTTTGTCCGGAACAACGATGTGTGGGTGCTGACACAACCCGCAGTGAATAAACAGTGCCATCTAGCCTTTTCCACCTCTTCAAGGCGACGAGTGTCCTCAGCAACCTCGCTGCCTTACACACCAAACCACCCCCCACCTCCCCGGATTTTTTCGATACGGTTGAAAGACTGGTGGTCTATCCCGTGAACGCGTGTTGCATCTAAAACCCCGTCGAAGGTACACTAATGCGAGCAAAAAGAACTCGGTTACTTGAGAGGATTCCGCTGCGACAGCTTCCAGCGGGGCTTTGACTGGATGTGTCTCTGTCCATGGTGCTGATGGACTGAGTGGAGATTTCAGGAACGCTGAGACAGACAACGAGAGCATTTGAATTCCCTCGAGTCTGCCACTCTGACTCAGCCAGGAAGGAGGCTTTGTGACACATCACGGTTTTAATTACTTTGCTGTGGGGTTAAAGGGTCAGTAAAGGTCTTTGATGTTATCAGCTTAAAATTCAGTCAATGAACACAGTCGTTTTCAATGTTATAATGTAATTAAAGCTCTGGGAAAATAGAAGGGACCACTGCTAAATTATCAGTTTCTCTGGATTCACTATTTATAGGTATGTGTTTGAGTAAACAATTCTGCTTTATTCTATAAACTGCTGGCAACATTGCTCTCGAATTTCTAATAGAAATATTGTCATTTAGAGCATTTATTTGCAGAAAATGACAAATGGTCAAAATAACAAAAAAGATACAGTGTTTTCAGACCTCGAATAATGCAAAGAAAACAACTTCATATTCATTTTTAAACAACACAATTCTAATGTTTTAACTTAGGAAGAGTTCAGAAATCAATATTTGATTGAAATTACCCTGTTTTTCAACCACAGCTTTCATGAGTCTTGACACGCTCTCCACCAGTCTTATTTACATTGCTGTTGGGTGACTTCATGCCACTGCTGGCGCAAACATTCAAGCATCTTGGTGCCTTCTCACCATCCGTGTTCCTCTTGATCTCATTCTTCATATTTTTCAAAGGGGCTCAGGTCTGGAGATTGGGCTGGCCATGACAGGGTCTTGATCTAGTCCTCCTCCATGCACACCTTGATGGACCTGGCTGTGTGGCATGGATCATTGTCCTACTGGAGAAAAAACAATCCTCAGAGTTGGGGAACATTGTCAGAGCAGAAGAAAGCAAGTTTTCTCCCAGGATAACCTTGTATGTGGCTTGCTTCATGTGTCCTTCACAAAGACAAATCTTGCCCAATTACAGCCTTGCTGAAAATCCCCAGATCATCACAGACCCTCCACCAAATTTCACAGTGGGTGAAGTTTCACAAGACACTGTTGCTTGCAAGCCTCTCCGGGTCTCTGTCTAACCATAAGCCTCTTCAGGTCTCTGTCTCACCATCAGGTGTTGTGCAAAGCTGAAAATATTTATTTGAATGTATTTACATATATGAAGCATCAGACTGAAGCATAAGACGTCAGCAAATAGTGTTTTGCACTATTTTTATCTTCATTATCCAGAAAAATAAATGTATTGTCAGTGTTTACCCCCAAACTATGATTTATATTCCAGAGAATGCCATATATGATTAAATTGTTTAAAAATGGTGAAAAGAAGTAGCACTTTAGGGAATATTCTAAAAGTTGCTTTAAATGCCAAGGCAAGTTCATACCCTGTCATTTCATTTGATGGAAGGTTAAGTTTTCTGTCAGTGTTGTGAGCAAAAATAACATCAATGTTTTGAGTCTAGCGATTATTATGTGCACTACTGTCAGAACTACCCTTCATTTGTGTGACTTAGGGAAGCCACTGTCACCCCACCCCATCTGTTGAACTGCCTCTGTTGTGTCTTGAGAGATGAATAGGAATGCTGCTGCTGCTGCTGCTGCTGCTCCTGCTGCTGAGAGGAGGCATGCAGGTGGCCTGGCGTCATCACAGCAATAATATTTCAGGTCACACAGTCTCGGGTTACTGGCCCAATCTCGAGCAAATATACAGCGAGAGCTGCATGAATCACAGCACTGTGATAATGATGTTGAGCAACGCAAGAAAAAAGCTTCATCCTGTGTCACAGACAGAGAGAGAGGGTGTGTGTGTGTGTGTGTGTGTGTGTGTGTGTGTGTGTGTGTGTGTGTGTGTGTGTGTGTGTGTGTGTGTGTGTGTGTGTATGTGTCGCATTGAGTGCTGCTGACGTCTGATGCTTCGGTTTCTCAAGGCCCAAATAAAAAAATAGGTCAAGAACTCGTCCCATCTGTTTGTTTCAAGCTTCACCTCCCTCTCTGTTTAAGTTGACAGGATGCACAAAGACGGCCACAACGAAACCTATACTGCAAATGTCATGTATGCAACTTGCCACGGCTAAATTATGAAAATCTGGCTCTTGGCTTAGACATTTATGATCCCAACCATCATGTGTTGCTGATCACAAGTAGGAATTCTGTCAGGACAAATTCTATTTGCAATTTTTCTATAGCATTGTCAAGCTATACTTCCTGGCATAGGGGTGGAACATCATCTCTCAGATTGGGTTTCTGGCTTCGTACTGTCTCCTTGAATAAAATGTTTAGTGCGGTAATTTTATATAGCCTGACCTGATGAATTATTTAAGCGTCTAATTTATTATTGTTTAAATCATTATAGCGAGAAAATCTGTCTATAATATCACTTCAACAGTTATAACTCTGTAACAGCCTTTTGCTACAGCTGACTGGTGCTATGGGATAATAGGTTGATTATGAAGCCTCGGAGAGGGAAGTCTTGTGGTCATTTGCAGAATGGGTATTGTTCTGCTTGATCACTACATTTACTGAGGGGTCAAACATTCCGCCTTGGGTGGATTATAGTTTGACTTGCACATTATAGGTCTCAAGATGGACACAGATAATGCTGGCTTAAAATTGTTCCCCTTAAATTAGCCCCAGCTCAATAGACAGGTAAAATAGAGCAGTTAAAATCAGTGTAACGCAGAGGACATATGATGGCTTGGGATTTTCCGCAAGGGCAGTTAATGCAGGTGAACCCACACGCACACTCACTCACACACGCACACACACTCTCTCACACACGCACACACACACACACACACACACACACACACACACTCACACACAGCTGGTTGACGTGTCTGTATTTAATCACGATCAATGGAAGTGCCTGAGGACATTTTTTTCCGAAAGGTTTGGTGAATTTTAAACGTCAGAAATTCTGGACTGCATCAGAAGGGAAATGAAGTATTGTTTAAAAAAAAAGAATGTCTCTATTCCTGTTCGCTCGTCGTTTAAAGGTATCCAATGTAATACTCTATCACTAGGGTGCATCACATTATGTAAATACTGTTCCCTAATGTAAATATTGCACCAACTGTGGAGGAAATGAGGGTGTAGTGATTGTGACACCTTATTAGCGTGTATATGTGCGTGTGTGTGCACGAGTGTGTGTGTGTGTGTGTGTGTGTGTGCACTCTTTTCTGTGTGTTGGCTCTCGCTGGTTTCTGTGCTAATCAAATGTAAACAACATAGTGGTTTAATCATTCCATAAAGTGTATCGGCGGAGGTTTTATCAGGTATGACATGATTTAATCAAGTTCAAATGACATTTGGCAGCGAGGATGAAATATGAATGCAAACAAAAGTTTATTTGAACCAGACTGACACTGGACACATTTAACGGATGCTAATAATGTGTCCTGACATATTGGATTGATTTAGTCAGGTAAAAAAAGAGATCCAATTCACTTTAGATGTTTATTTTTGCAATTAGTTGTAGGCCACCGCAATTTCTTTCTGTAGAGAGCAGAAGGAATTAGATTGTATAATGAAAGCCAGTTAAATACAACCAACACTCACTCTGGCAACAGGTCTACTGACTTGTCCCAGCTCTGGGTATTAAAATCGACTCAGAATCCATTTTGTGCTCCACCTTGGCGTCGTAATGTGTGATTAGGATCATGTCCTCTTTCTCAGCAGACCCCAAATAATGAAGGTACTTAGAGATGCCGTAATATACTCTAACTTTGTACCGAGGTTCCACTGCATTGGCAGGATTATGTCAAATTAAGAAGGTTAATCATCTCCCCAACCGCAATACGTCATGCAGTTCTCCAGCTGCGCTAAACTCTAACTGTGCCCAATAGGGGCCTCACTTATTAAGAAGAATTTGTTAGCAGTCAAAATATTAAACCAAGAATAATGAGTGGGAATGGGCCATGTCTGTTGAGTACCATGTCTTTTCAGGACTTGAACTTGCTAAGTGTACTAAAGCAAGTCATTTAAAAGTATAGAAAACGCCCCATGGAGCGCAAGTTTATGTTGAATTTTTGTGAGAGCCAGGATGTTTCAGATCAAACGTTCATCTTTAACTATGCGCATCAACAATGCGCATCTAAGACTGAATGTCTGAGGTAAACGGCGTATGCATTCGCAGAACAGATAGATTCAGAACAGATTGCAGTCTTCCACTGTTTTATTTATAGGACCCAGCACAGGAAGCTGATTCAGCCCTACCCACACATGACTGACTAGTAATTTGAGTGAATACAATTTTACCCCTCCTGCACACTTCCACGAGGAGAGAGAAGTGATTTTTTTCCCCCTCAGCTGTACACAGACTCTAATAATCACAACGGCCTTGTTGCCTTGCGGCTCCGCAGCCTTGGGGAAGCGTGCCATACGAGACCAGATGCAACTTCTCTTATTCGCTCTTGACACGCCCGCGGTGCTGGTGGTTACAGGGCAGTTATTTGAATAATTGGTTTTGGAATCAGGACACACGCTTTTGGAAAAAATTCCATGCATACCAACAAGTTGTGACCAATTCATAACTTGATGTGTTTTTACAGCAGTCTCAAGGAAAATACATGTTTTATGAAGCCGGGAAATTGGAAAATACAATGTGGATCATATTGTAGTCATTCTTAAGGGACAGAGGTGCACAGTGAATTGTTTTTCTGTATTGTAATCAAACCTAAAATCACTGTTATTTTGTTTATTTTTGCTTATAACTCCACTTCTATAAGTGAATGGCTAGTATTTAAGAACAGGTGACACACATGCACTAAACATTGGACAACATTGGACCAGTATACCTGAATGAATTAGAATATAATGGACAACATTGGTCCAATATACCTGAATGAATTAGAATATAATGGACAACTGTGGACCAATATACCTGAATGAATTAGAATATAATGGACAACTGTGGACCGATATACCTAAATTAATTAGAATATAATGGACAACATTGGACCAATATACCTGAATGAATTAGAATATAATGGACAACATTGGACCAATATACCTGAATGAATTAGAATATAATGGCATGAGGCAAAAAAGCCACTGAGACATACTGCGAGAGTGTAGAAAGTTTCATAAATATGACACTCCAAATAAAAACATCCAACTAGATAAAGTGACTACGACTATAACCATTTAAAACAATATGCCCTTATCCTCAGACAGAAGAATTTAATTACATTCACTTGCGATTTAATTGCAATCACTAATGAGTACTTATATGCGCACATTCATATACATATAATGTATTCATATAATACCCCGACAACATTTGCAGTAGCTACATATTCACTTTTAATTATGTCTTCACCCATACAGTATATGTAGTGTCACCAACACACCCCAATTCATTTCACATTCAAATGTATATCTCTTATATTTATATTCAACAACTGGTGGCAGCAAATGTGGCACTTGGTACAATAGCACATAGATGTGCATAGATGTGTATACATACACGTATGTGCATCAGTATGGAATTGTTGTATGTTCAGTGTGTATGCACAGTGTGTGACAGCAACTCTTGCAGCAGCATGGAATTTATATGACTGTTCATAATATAGGAGAGCTGTACAGAAAGAAAAGGAAAGAAAAGAAAATGCATTTTTTATTAAAAAAAAAATCAATTTCTACATCTCCAGAGTCTGGGAAGGACTTGATACTTTGATAGATAATCATCTTGGAAGTGAAAAACGGAGCGACCTTAGAAAGGAACATTTTTCAGTTGTTTAAGACTACATGAAGATTACAAATCAGATTACGTTAGAGATCAGTGCCTGTGCGCGCTCAGAAAATGGGTCACTTGTAAGACTGTCTTATGAGGTGAGGAGCCTATAGCCTGTGACTTTCCTACCACATCATCTCCTTCGTGTCATGGTGGAAGACATTTTATGTCATGCAATAGCCAGGTCATGTTTCTAATCCAAGAACTGAGCATGTCAACAAAGGTTATTGAGCGCGTGATTAGATGGTCTACACTGTCATATTTAGCACAGCTGCATATCAGTGGAACACAAAGGTGCCCAGATCGTCATGGTGTTGGAAGGCTATTCCAATTTGACTGTGTAAATTGATTGTTATTTTAGACATTTTTGGAAAAATGACCACTTTTCAATTGGCCCAAATTAAATTGTTTGTGAATATAGTTCATCAACCCCTGACACATCCATGTTACTGTCCTAGTGGTATATTTATGATAACCAGATTTAAAGACTACACAAATCTGTGTATACATTTCCCCCCTCTAGCCCTAGTACACTTGTCATTCATACTTCATTGGACTTTTAGTACACATACACCCAGTGGGACTCATAGGACAGGAAAACCATAGATATGAGTGTTCTTGAGATGGTGGGAAGTGAGTCCATGACGGGAGGACACCTGACGAACCTCCCGGGGGAGTGCAGGCAGAGGGGAGGCCTCCACACACACCTCTGAGGTAACATCCTGAAAAATAGCATGATCAATGTGGCTAAACACCCTAGGACAGCGTGTGTGTGTGTATGTGTGTGTGTGTGTGTGTGTGTGTGTGTGTGTGTGTGTGTGTGTGTGTGTGTGTGTGTGTGTGTGTGTGTGTGTGTGTGTGTGTGTGTGTGTGTATAGCCCCCTATGGGCATCACATCCATCAGAAACACTCCTCCCTTCAGCGAAGGAATACAAATCTTTACATCCAGGCAGGGCAGCTGTGGCAAGGAGGGATGATATTGAGACGGTATTCCGTTACCTCCTATAAAAGCTGGGCAAAAGGAGACACAGTGACCTGAAGTGGTCTGGCCCACTAAATAAAGGGCTAGAGTCTCTGTGCTCACGAGGATTGGAACCCTTGTCACTGTTTGGTAAGATGATGCAGAGAGAAAGAGATGGGTACATGAAGATGGTGAGCTAAGCAACTTGAGTGAGAATTGAAAACGCTCATACACTACGCACACACAACACAGACACACAGACACACAGACACACACACACACACACACACACACACACACATACACACACAACACACACACACACACATACTACACACATACACACACACAAAACACACACACACATAACACACACAACACATACACACAAATTAGGCCCCCCCCCGGAGAAGTTGGCACAAATCAAAGTGAGTGGGCAGTCAGGGGAGGCAGGTTTGGATCCATGCCATAGTCTCACTCTCTCTCTCTCCTTCCTCCTCCTCCTCCTCCTTCCTCCTCCTCGGCTCGCCCCGCGGGTGTTTGCCTGCGCAGCGGGTCGGGCCGGGTTTACCAAAAGCATTGGAAGTCCAAGTTGTTCATAGAATCACCCTTACGAATTATCATACAATTAAAATAAAAGAAGCTATTTCAAGCTCATAGAAATATGATTCAGCTATGGACACATAATTGGCAACGTTATGAAATGAGACACTGGCAGAGTCAATGCGTGGTCTGACTTTATATTTTTTGCCAAAATAGTCAAGTAAACAATGAAAATGTTCAGTCAGGCAGATTGGACCCAAGGTGGGTCCACTTGTGATCACCCGCCTGACCCCCACCCCCCTCTCCCCCCGCCGCTCACTCCGCTAATGATCTTCGTATAATTCGCCTATAGATCCAGTACCAGCCCTCTGTTCCATGTGTCGGTCCTGTCACAGGCCACAGGGGAAATAAGAGCTGCGATAGCCGACGTAACAATTTTGAAATCACACCTCCTGGCAAAACTTGTAACCTGCTGCAACGACGAGTACTTGATGAGAATGGCAAACACCTTTATTAACCGCATCACTCATCGTAAAACAAACACACAAATGGACGCTGATATTTTGCTCTTGAGGTTTAACCTCGCCCACTGGTCTAGTCATCTCAAGCTTCTCGTCGAGCTGCTCGGTTGTCAGGGGCATTATGGTTGTTGTGATTTCCCTTGTTCTCTCTCTCCCCCCGATGGAGGCGGTGGAGTCTCTCTCCGCGAGACTCGGCTGTGATGCTTTACGCGCCATGTCAGAAAATGTCCTCTGGTACCTCACAGTGGCCCCTAACAGTTATTGTGAGTGGCAGCCAGTACTGGGTAATTAGCCATCCATTGGAGCACACACACACACAGACACACACACACACACACACACACACACACACACACACACACACACACACACCCTCACACATGCACACACACACATACACACACATATGCACGCACGCACGCACACACACACACACGCACACACGCACACACACACACACACACACACACACACACACACACATACCACCCACCCTCCAACCAGAGAACCAGCTGACAGACCTCCAGTGTCTTCCCAGGGCCTGTACCCTCCCCACCACACCCTACTACCATGTTCCAGCACAGACAGACAGACAGACAGAATTTCTCCCCTTAACTTGAACCTGCCACTTACTCTTTCTGTCCCAGAAGCATGATGATAGGAAAGGGCAGAATGCCTTGCTTGATCATTTGTACAATAACAGTGATGCATGAGTAATTTAGGCATCAACAAACAGTTTGATGACAACGTCTTTGGTCAGTGCTTGACTGCATGATCCGTGGTGTTTTGAATAAATAGCTCTGATTTCAACCCAACAGTCCTGTGTTCACAGGAAAAGAGCCTGTGAATCCAGGGGGGTATTCCAAGTACGTGGTTTAGTGACAAACCTGGCTAAGTTAACTTAGCGTAAGTGGTAAACCTCCTAAAAGAAGAGCCCTTTGACTTTGTTTTGCTTGGAGAATGAAGCCATAGGGCTTCTCTATTAGGAGGTTTATCACTTACTCTGAGTTAACTTACCCAGGTGTGTCACTGAACCATATACTTAGAACCCCCCCCCCCCCCACACACACACACACACACACACACACACTGCGTCCCAAACAGTGTCACCAAAGTGGGTCTGCGCACCGTCCTACTGTGCTTTGGTGCCTATGTAGGTCTAGCGCACCGGCTCAGAATAGAGTGATCCAGACCGTTTCTCTTCACCCCAGGCCCACTGGGCAGTTGAAACAGGCCCTGTGCACACTTGACAAAGGTGTGGGGTGCGTTTACCAAAGGCAGCGCCGTGCAGATAAAAAGCTGATAAATATCTCAGGGCATTATTCGCCCTTATTGTGCTGTTGGAGAGGCTTGTTGATGCCAGTGTTTGTGTTGGTTGCTTGTTCCCCCCCTGAACTACTCCTGGCAGACAGCAGAAGTCTGCCCATGGCTAGCACTCAATTTGTGTCAAAAGCAATTCACGCAAGGCCTGCACTGCACTGCACAGCCTGCTAGCTAATGATGAAGCGAATGTGAAGCGGGAAAAGTTTAAAGCTGATGTGATTAGGGTTGGGGCTGGGATTGCAAGCTGCACTGGGCAGTCAAGTCATTCTTTCTGTATGGGGAGACGTGGCCACTACAACACTAAATCTTCATGCTCTCCACTTCATCTGTAGCGGGGGATCATGTGAGGCGTGCACGCTCAGCTGTCCGTCAAGTGAAACTCGTGCTCTTATTGGCCCGGCACGAGGCCGCGTTGGCACGTGTACTTGAACAGTCTGTGCCGGGGGTCCCCCCTCCCCGCTCTGGTATGGTACGAGGAGAGCCATTAATTATGGAAAGAAGCGAATCCGCAAAGACAAATGTGTGTTTGCTACTGAAAGGTTAAAAGCCGTCCCATGATTTATATATGCTCCTGGGTCGATGGAGTTTGTGCGTGTGAGTGTGTGTGTGTGTAGTGGTCCGACGGATGGGCGGCTAGGGGTTCTAGGTCCTTGTGTGTTATATTGCCGAGATAGGCTGATTGGGCTAATGGCGGATTGAAGACGTCCTCTTTCACTTACGGCTGACCGGCTGCATGGATTTCCAATCTCTCAGGGACGCCATCGGCGAGCTGTAATGAGCTCCTCACCCAAGACTGTCTGGAGTCGAGGCCAGGCGCGTGCCAACACATACTTTCTCTTTCACTCTCTTTTCCCTCTCTTTTTCTCTCTCCCTCTTTCTCTCCATCTCTGTCCCTCTCTCTCTGTCTGCCTACTGTATACGCTCAGACACGTATACTTTGCGTACACACATGCTTGTTAATAAATGTGTTTGTGTTACATGTTACATTTTTATGTTCACATACATGTGTTTGCGTTACGTGTTTGTCTATGTGTGTTACGTGTTTATGTTCACATACATGTTTACATGTTTATGTGTGTTACGTGTTTATGTTCACAAACTACTTTGTTTTATTAGTTTGGCAAAGACCACCAAGAGTGGTGTCAACAACCTGTCCTTCCTCTCTGCCGAGTTCCTAAACAGACCATCACTCCTGAGCGGTGCTAATTTGGACTCATCTGAGAACACCCAAAGTTATTTTCAGAAAGAAACAAGTTAACAAGATGAAAGTCATGCAAGATAGATGAGAAAAATCGGAGCTTCATTCATATTTGATGGCCTGGCTTAAGATGCATTACCCAATGAAAACAAACAACCCGCAGAGAGGCAGAACGAGGAAGAAATAATTAGTCTTTTTGTTCACCTGCAAGATGTAGTATGAGAACAAACTCTACCATTATTTAGGACTCAGACGGTCGCTTGCCACGTTTGTATGCTCATCCATTACAAAGCAATCCAGCAACAATCAGAAACATGCAGAGGCATGCATTTAAAGGCACATCAATATACACATACACACACACAAACAGAGAGAGCACCACGGCATATTACAGAGTGTTTTTATTTATTTATTTACTCTTAGCCTCAGCATGCAGCCCCATCATCCCCATTAGGAGCCGGAGCCACGCATCAGGTGACCAGGTCAATCGATAATGAAGCAGAGTCTTCTCATTAGTGAGAGAAGCCCCACAGCCAGACAACCTGCCACGATTAGCCCCTCTTACACACACACACACACACACACACACACACACACACTCAGACACATGCACACATACACACACACACACACACATTTACACTTACATTTACATTTAGTCATTTAGCAGACGCTTTTGTCCAAAGCGACGTACAAGGAAGAGAACAGTCAAGCTACGAGCAATAGAGACCTAGTGTAACAATAAATACTACTTTACAATAGAAAAACGAAATAGAAAATAAAAAGAAGTCCATGAATGTAACTGCTTTAAGTGCAAGTTAAGCACTAGTCGAAGTGCCAGTTAGGAAGGGAGGTGCTCTCTGAAGAGTTGGGTCTTCAAAAGTTTCTTAAAGGTAGAGAGGGACGCCACTGCTCTGGTAGTGCTAGGTAGTTCGTTCCACCAACGTGGAACTACAAATGAGAATAGTCTGGATTGCCGTACTTGCACAGACGGCAGTGCCAAACGACGCTCACTAGATGAGCGCAGCACACAAACACACATAGTACACACACACACACACACACAAACACACACACACACACACACACACACACACACTCACACACACACAAACACACGCACACACACACACACACGCCACCCTTATCTTCACTACTACCTTCAGTAGTGCAGCCATGCCCACTGTCTTTAAGTGGGTACATGCCAGTGTGCTCAGTGTCATGGCTGGAAATGCCAAAAGTCTCAACAAAGTCTCTGTAACGATTTGTAACCTAATGCATGGGACAGAAATCTATTCATGTGCCTTTAAGATGAACTTAGGTGCTGATGAACTACAGTTTTTTGTGATCATTACCTGCCAGTGACCAATCCCTCAAAATGCCTTTCAGTTGTAGTTAGGTGAAGATAAACTGTAGTTTTCTTCTGATCATTACCTGCCAGTGAGCAATCCTCAAAATGCATTTGTGAAGTCGTTGGGTGAAGAAAATGTGCATTTCATTTTTTCTTTAAAGCCCCAGTCTTCCATTCCTCCACCCCGCTTTTCCTCTTACCCCCCTTCCCATCTCTGAGATGTGGGGCTGGGCAGCAAGGAAGACCGGATGCGCTTAACCACAGGGATGCCGGACAGAGCATCTCGCTAGTCGGTCGGTGCTTGGCACAAGCTGAAACAACGCCGGGAGTGCAGTGCATGAGGAAGAACCTTGCGGTTCAATTCGTTGTTCCAACATGTCCGACAGGAAGCACTCAGAGAGAGCACTGTGACACTTAATGTCCAGAGCTATACTCACAGTTTCATGCCAGGGGCGTCGCTAGGCCTATCTTGGGGGGCTTTCACCCCCCTAAAAGTAGTGTCTAGCCCCGCCAAAATGAATGTGCTTCACTTGATTAAAGCTATCAGTATATGTTATCATTGTCATGCAAGAAACAAGCTGTGATTGCACCGTTGCATCTCAATACTACAGTATAAGCGCTCGGAACAATGGGAAGGCTACTGTAGTGTGGTCATTTCCTGTGCACCACGCTCTGCAACACTTACCACAGAACGTTACTCTCTGCTTATAATTAACAGCATCTTAATAGCAACCCTCTGTGTCTTCATAAAATGTTGACGTCACCCTCCTACCTGCTGAAATATTAAGTCCTTGAAGTAAAAATGGCTACCTAAAAATAAAAATTGTTCAGTGTTTCCAGTCAGCTCTCATTGTCGGTATTTCTGTATCAGGCTACGGCTAAAGAAAAGTTACCCTGTCTGATTAGTTTACAGCAGTGGTTCCCAAACTTTTTACAGTCCCGTACCCCTTCAGACATTTAATCTCCAGCTGCGTACTTTTGCTTTGTAGTTTCACTTGCTAACTACACATAAATGGCACCAAAATCACTCTACAAATATGAATGTAGCTGAACTACCAGGAAGCTGCTGCAAAATGTAGTTAAACTACTTGTTTGACGTAGCAACATGGCAACAACAAAACAGTAGATTCAAAATGGAAGCTTACAACAGAGCACAGCAACATGAATTAAGCGTGATACCAATCTAACACGGATCAGACATGTTTTTTTAATGAAACTTCCCCTTTGGTGAGTCTATAACTCAGTGTAACAAAGGTGCTGCACTTTCAGGGGGAGCGAAGAAAATCCCTCTCTGATTGCGATCAGTGTTTAAAACGCAAACGGCTCATTACCAGTCTCATTGAATTGGGGCGGATAGAGGCCATTTCCATGGCAAAGTGGACTGAGACTTTGACGTGTCTCGAAAATCACAAAAGGGAGAATTACAATTAGATCTGTGGTGAGGCTTTATTTTGCAGTACAAAGTAGGGTTCTGTCAGGAGGGAGGGGATACAAATCTCTGTGAATATATTAAAGCTTTTTGTTTGTTATGCAACAAATGTTGCAGGTCATGGTTTGAAGTCATACTTTGTTGGTGAATCTCTGGGTCTTCGAGGTACCTTTGAGAGCCTTTGGTGTGACTACACTTTGACCAAAAGGATTGTGTTCATTTGGAGGTTACTAGAAGCAGGGACCAAACTACCTGTCACCAGTAATCTCGCGACAATTAGCTCATAATCCGCTTTGTTTTGAGCGCACCCTGATCCATCCCATATCCCAGAGGATTCCGGAGCCCCCAGTGCTGCATTGTATTGACCGACCCTTTATAAAGGTCGTTACCTTGGCAGGCAGCTGGAACCCCTGCATGGCCCACGGTCAGGCCCTTACACACACACA
Source organism: Clupea harengus (assembly GCF_900700415.2). Taxonomy (NCBI): domain Eukaryota; kingdom Metazoa; phylum Chordata; class Actinopteri; order Clupeiformes; family Clupeidae; genus Clupea; species Clupea harengus. Next base: position 17,018,360 of record NC_045170.1, read on the forward strand.
CACACACACACACACACACACACACACACACACACACGCACACAGACGCATGCAACACATCCGATCTGTACATATACACACAAACACACACACACACACGCATGCACACACATCCGATCTGTACATATACGGGCCATTCTACCGAATTGGTGCAAAGTCAGGTTGGAAATATTTTGAAAATTTGTATGTTTTATTCCCAAAACTTTGTCCGTATATATATTGTACCATATCTAAAGTATACATATCTAGTAAATGAACCGTCAATTTTTATATAGTATTTTCAGAATGTGTTGGAATGTTTTTCCTCTCCCAAAAATTGTCACTACCGAAACATAGTAATAAACTATAGGAAAAACGTATTATTAATAACCTGTTCAGATTGTGTTTCCTTCCCTTCTCTGAAGAGTATTTTTACAAATATTTCTTGAAGGTTTTCACAATGAAATCAATAAAACATTTTTTTTTACCAAATTTCAAAGTTCAATTTATACAATTCATCAAAATCTAAGTGCAATATTTCTTTGTAAAATGCACAATACTGATCATATTGATTCCAGAGTTGATGATTGATGAAATTGAACATACATTAAACCAATCAGTATCATAACATTTTAGTTGATAACTCAATATACTTTATTTTTTACAAAACATCCAGTGTTTCGGTAGTGACTGCACTGTTTCGGTAGTGACAGCACTGTTTCGGTAGTGACCACAGTATTTAGTTTGCAAGGTTGTATCATATTTCCTCAACCTTATTGCTTAATCTTAACTCATACCATGCTTTAGGTTGGGAATATTAAAAACACAAATGTTTTGTGCTTTTGCTGTCTTTTCCTCCAAATTTTTCTGACCTTCTTTTGCTCCCTGTTGGATAAATCACTGATACATTTCAACTTTCCTTCTTCCTTTCGTTTCTTATTTCTTTCTCTTTCCTTCCTTAAATATTCTTGATGTTTCACTGGGTCATCCCTCACTCTTTGTCGGTATTCTCTCAGCCTCTCTGCTCCACTTTTTCCTTTTGGCATTTTGGTGTCTTATGATTCTTTCTCTCCTGAACAATTTCAGATAGAAATCAGCATTATCTACATCTTTACCATTTAGTCCACGTAACACATTTATTTCAAAATGATGGGATTGAACTACTTACCATTCCATTTTGTCACTACCGAAACGTTCATGTCACTACCGAAACTTTACCATATGTTTTGGTAGTGATTGTTTCGGTAGTGACTGTTTCGGTAGTGACAATTCTAGCTAAATTTGAGCATAAATAAATAATTCTAGCAAGCACATGGCTAGCAAACAAATCGTTGAAGAGGTGTACACACAAACAAACATAATACTTTGCATAAAACCCCAAAAAGTTTACTTAATTGAAGAAAAAAAGGTGTTCTGTAGTGACAATTCTTAAGGTTACACACTGATTTTCAGACTTTGGAACACATTTATATCAAAAGTATGGGATCTAGCTACTTACCATTCAGCCATGAGGGACAGGGATGCAGTATCACTGCCTGGTTATAAATGCAGGGGTGTGGCTAAAAAACAGGCTCAGCCAATGGACTAAAACTCCTGTGTTTTGGTAGTGACATGAAAACTATGGACATGATTTTTTGAGTATAGTTTTTTTTTTTTTTAAATTAAACCCACAATAGATCTAAATCTTCCAAGTTCTTTTTAAACTTTGAAATTACATCATTGAAAAAAATCTAAAAAGTGTTATTTACAGACATTGAAATTTAGATGCCAGGGTTAGGGACAGCTACTTCCCAATAGAAAGTACCCTATAAATGATGATTTTGTATATATTTAGCTTATCCCTATCTCAATTAATGTCTTGGGTTTAAATAGACCATAACATATTCTTATTAATTATCTATGTCTGAATACTTAATTGTTTTGTAAATAGTTTTTATTGTTGTGGGACCACACTTTGCACCAATTCGGTAGAATGGCCCATACACACAAACACACACACACACACGCATGCACACACATCTGATTTGTACACACACAAACACACACACACACACACACACGCATGCATACACATCTGATCTGTACACACACAAACACACACACATACACACACGCATGCACCCACATCCGATCTGTATACACACACACACACATTCAGAGACGTCCCAACTGAACCGTGTCTTTTTCAGGCCTCATTGTCACTGCTGCTGTTAGGTCACTGGTCCAGGGTAATGATGCTACACTGTGACAAAACTGCTGGGTCAACAACTCTGCTCTTTTTAAAGGTGATGTCCCAAAAACACTGCTGACAAAGTGTGTGCCTGCATGACCAACGGAAAAATACCACATCTTTACTTAGAGTGGACCATATGATATTTATATCAGACTTTCATAAGCAGTTTCAATGCAAGGACACAGCTGGCTAGTGTCTAATATCTTCTTTACTCAGTGTTAAAAAGCCAAACACCCAGTGCCATCTTGTGTTGCATATTTATGCAATAACAATTAACTGAAAACAAGGCTAGTCATTGTAGTAGAAAACGTATCTAATATTCAATATTATGCAATAGAGATCATCTGGGAATTGAGATATTATTTGCAACATAGTGGCACATCTAAATACAAATCTCACATATTTCTATTACTCTCATCTGTGAGAAGAAAAAAACGTTAATAGACTAGACACTGTCAAATCATTAAATAGGGAGACAACATTTTCCAAGTGCATTACTGGGAATATGTAAATTGTGTGCAATTAAGCAAGCAGCATTTTCAATGGAGTGGAAGGGGAAAGCAGTCAACTAAATGCAGTCATGGGGGATATCAGCATGAGGCAGTGCGAGTTATTCTGCACGATTTCACCTGACCACGGCCTTCACCAGTCCATTCAAGCTTTGTTTTTTCCTTTTTTTTTATTGAATATAGAAAAGAAAGTTAAGCTGTCAACCTGTCTGTTTTAGATTGACTCTCTAATCAAGTGCATAATTATACTGGTAAGTTCATGCCGGACAGATAGGCCCAGAGTGTTTTCTTCTGAAAGAGGGCTTGTGTCTGTACAACTGTACAGACATTTTAATGTCAGTAGCCTTTCCTCAGCACCACTGTGGGCGGCTTGATCTCCATCAGCCACTTGTGCACGGCGCTGTTCCTCTGAACGACCCTCACTGTCTCCAGGGTCAGCACCTGGCTGTCCACCTTCCTCTCCCTCTCCGCCTCCTGCCCGACCCGGGCGTCTCTCCTGAGGTGGGGGGGTGCGTCCCAGCTCCCCCGACGGCCCAGGCTGGTCTTGGGGATGCTGACAGTGAGGTGGGCCCTGCGCTCGCCGGAGCTGGCCGCCCTCCAGGCCTGGCTTCCTGATCGCTGCTGCATCTCGCGCAGCTTGCGGTAAAAGACGCGGCAGCTGAAGCCGTCCAGCCAGCTGAGGGCGATGTGGCTCTGCAGCGCGGCCAGGCTCGCGTAGCGCCACAGGCAGCTGGCGCACTTGTACAGCATCTGCCCGTTGACGTGCTCCAGCGAGGAGGTCTGACGCAGGAAGCTGAAGTCCAGCAGGTCCTGTTGACGTGGCTCCACCGACCCGGTGCGGCCCTTGGGCTCCTGGTGGTGGTGGGCCTCGCCCATGGTCAGGAGGCGCCTTAAGGCAGGGCTTGGGGGATGCGGGGAGGTGACGGGGGCTGTGGCATGCTCTATCCACTTCACCGGAGGAATGCTGACAGAGCCTCGGCCTGGTGAACAAAGATGTAAATAACATACATAAAGCAATAACAACAATAACTCCCTCCATCATCATTATCACAATAAGCAACATCACTATCACCGTTATCATATAACATCCAGAAGCTGGTAAAACAATGAAGGGTGTATTTAACCAGCTCATACTGCATTTGCCAATGAAACACACAAAAATGCTTCAACTGGGTCTTGTGCTCTTAACCGTTTAAATGCAGAATTTTCAGTTCGATTTCACTCTCTCGCCTATTAAAATATATGTGATATTTCAGGGGCCAGAGAGGTCCGAGTTGCAGAACTATTTTAACCTTTTTCTGATTTAGAAAAAAGCACACAAAGACCGACAGGTTGCATCAGTTGTGAACATGGAGGATACAATAGAGTTAGCAGCACATACCTCGTAAATGGGTTCCAAGTTGAAAAAAAGCAGAAGGTTGAGCTATAATTAGGCTACAACTGGAAAGAGAACTACGATGCCAAGCAGCCTATAAACATGCCAGAAGCAGGTTCTCCAAAATTCATTCCACAAATTATTAGTAAAAATGTATGGTAAGAATTTAATAATGATCGTCTCCTTATGGTGTACATTATCTAAGCACATATGTTAGAATTATTTTTGTGCATTTTAAAAGCATTGTTTAAAGGTGGAAATCCAGCCTTAAATCAACACTGCATTATTTTGTGATTGTGTGATTTACAGTTTGGCTATGATTGCACAGATGATTTTAGTTTAAAAACAACAAGCTGTTGTCAGTGCCAAACCTCCGAATGTGAGTGTGTTTCAGATGTGTCGACTGGAATTTTTCCCCTCTGAAAATGGAACATACTTGTTTTGACAGGATCTGCCAGGAACATTCGTTTTGGGACATTAAGGCGAACAGACTCCATACTCGGCGAGCAAGTGTGATATCTGTTCTGACTGTGTTCATTTCTCTGTCACCATGGAGATGATTTTTTTTCTTCTAAAAGACTCCTGCCAACATACAGTACAGGAAGGCCACAGATCCGTGCACTCAAACTAACGGAGATTATTTCTATATTGTGAAGTGAAGGGAATTAAAAAACCTATGCAAACCCATCCACACAATGGCTGCATAATTTAGGCTGTTTCTCTGAACATTACTCCTAATATTGATCCAAGCAATTCACCCAGATTTTGATCTATGTGTGTTTTTTTTGTATTTCCGATTTTTGCATCACTGTTGCTTCAGCAGCATGAACCACGGTACACAAAAACTCACACCACAAGTTTCGACCTATCCCAAAAAGAAAAGATCAGAAAGTATGCAACAAAGATCAAGAAGTGTCATCATTCGGGTTACTTTATATATTTTTTTTACTGGGGCAATATGACAGACTTCTCAAGCCAGTCTTGCACTCTCTCCATCTTCTTGTCCTTGACTGTGTGGCTGTTGACACTGTCTGTCGCCGTTGCAGCCAGCATGGTGGTGGTGGTGGTGGTAGTGGTGGTGGTGCCGCTCAGCGGTAGTGTGCATCCGGAAACCGTTGTGGCCGCCTGGATGCCAGTGGTGACATCGGTGCTGACCCGCCGGTCCCACATGCTCTTGAGCTTACGGTAGAAGACCCGGCAGCTGAACCCGTCCCGCCAGCCCTCCTTGACGTGTTCCACCAGTGGCCCCAGGCCGGTGTAGTAGTGCAGGCAGGCCGAGCATTTGTACATCCTCTCCCCGCACACCATCTCCACGACGGTCGCCGCCCGGATGAAGAGAGGGTCCATATCCCCGCTGAGAGCCCCGTGGTTTAGGGTGTGGCTCAGGCTTTGGGGGTTGATTTGGTGGCTGTGAGGGTACAAGGGGACATGGGAGGTAGGTTCTGGCTGAACTGGAGCGTTGAGTGTGCTCGAGTGGCTGAGGTTGTGCTCAGTTGTCCGCAGGAAGTTGTGGGCCGTCTCCTCCATCTGAAGGCCCGTGCACGTGTTGGGGGGAGGTGGCGGGCTGAAGGGAGAGGTGCCCTGGCATATAAACGAGTCACAGGACGTGGAGGCCAGCTGGAGGCTTGGAGTACTCTTGGGTTGCACACTTAGACGGTCAGTAAGGCTCTTACACCCTAGATGTGGATAAAACAACACTGAGCTCTACAGTCAATCATTTCAGGCTTTGAGAGAACAATATTGATGTTGATGATAAAAGACGTGATATAATGATGTTTTTCCCTGGGAAACAAACCTTACTTTATGGAGAGAAAAACGTGTATTTACGTAGCTATGACCTTTAAAATGTCATGGAAATCCCAATCAAATGACTATGGTCAATGTTTTACAGAGATTCATTTCCTGATGGTGTATTTTGATTAATTCAATAATATTCTCACAATATGTTGGCATGACTTCATAATAAATAACAAAAGGGCAACAGTGTCATGTTATAATAACCTACCTGATTTGTCTTGGGCATTCGCCTTTCGTTTCTTGGTCTTCTGTCCATGGTCATTGCTGCTTGCGCATTGGCTCATCGTATTAAAGAGACGTATTAGCATGGGCAAATTCTATGGAGCATTTATGTAGTCATGCCATTAGGGTTTTGTAGCATCACTGATTAGGACAGTGATGTCACAAAAGAAGGCTCTATGGAACATGTCATGTTCACATCTGGCTTCTCTGTTGTGGTATAATAAACCACAATGTGTTTTTGTAACCCCCCCCCCCCGCCGCAGCCACCGCCCCGAGATTGCGGAAACATTCTCCATTCTTTGTGTGTGTGAGTATGTGAGTGTGAGTGTGAGTGTGAGTGTGAGTGTCTGTGTTGTATTAAGGCCTTCCTTTGTGCCGCTGGGTGTGAGGGACCGCACCAGTTTGATGAGTGTTATCACTGGCTTCACAATACCTGCTTCTGGTGGCCTGATTATTGAGAGTTGCTCAGGCCCCGCCGCGTTGGTCAAGCTCAGCTTCCTGTTCTGGATCCTCGGCGGGCGTTTGGAGAGGCCAAATTCTGAGATGACAGAGATACACAGATGGCAAATGTACAGACAGTGGCTTAGACAAAATCACAGATTGGTATGGGGGTGGGAGGAGGGGGGAAAAAGGACTGCAATTAGCGCAGAGATGAATACAGTTCTCAAAGCAGCACAAAGAGGTAGAGTGGAGAAAAGGAAAACCTCGAATTGGAAGGCTGATAATGCTGTCAAGGGAATGGGGTATGACTCGGATTATAGCTAATGATGCTGCCTAAAAGCAATCTACAGAGCATTCGGGTAAATGGCCTGATCTAAATATACAGGCTTGGCAGCCTCCTTCAGCAAACAATCATAATGGTCTGGCCCCTGCAGAGACAGCACACTGAGTTACAGGCAAAATGCTTGTCCGGCTTTTGCTTACCTTTGGTTTTCCTTATGACAGATTCCATTGAGTGAAGATGTGGGCAGAATTCTGCTGGTGATCTCAGTGTATAACTGAGCTCATGTGAGCCTCTGTTGCTCTTTAAATACCTTGTTTCTGCATCACCCGGGAGACGAGAATTCTACTGCGATGAGCATTCCGAAGCAGAATAAAGATCACAATTAATCTTTCAAAAAATGAACTCACACTAGACTTGAAACCTTTGCAAATGCAGTGATGTTGTGCACTATGCCTCAACTCAATAACTGTTAATGTAATACAGGTTGGCCAACATTTTTGATAAGACTTTTTATAGATATTCCACACTAAAACTGGGGCTGCTAAATAAGGATTTGTTCATTCTTTTTTTGGCTTGGGTTGCATTGATATTTCAGATATTCACCTTTGCTCTTGTTAAAATAAGAAGCAAAAATAAGCAAACACAAGCGAAAAACCAAAAACCAAAAAACAAACGCTGGGATCAAAGAGCCACAGGCTTGCATGCAAGTAAAATGTGAAATGGATTTATTTTTTTTCTTTAGCAAATTACCAACATTTCCTTGGCACTCGGTGAGCGAGGAGTGAGCTGATTGTGTTGCTTCTCTCTCCCCTGCTCTCTCCCTCTCTTCCTCTCTAATCTGTCTCTCTTGCAACCAGACAGGATGGCAGAAAGCAAGCGGATCCAGAACCACTCAGGCGGCCAACACATGGGACGTGGGCGATCAAGGCCTGCTTCAATATTTAAGGGCCCAAATGCAAGCCCGCATTTGTGGATCCTCTCTTCTTCTTTTTTCCCTCTCTCTCTCTTTTTCTTGTTCTTGTTTCATTCTTTTTTTCATAACGAATAAATAATTTAATTCCCTTTCAGGTTTGCTCTAGAAATTCATTGTGTAGTATTCTGGTTTTGTTTGTCACTTTTTTGTGTGTCACAATCGCATTTGGGTTTTCGTGAAGAAGTGTCACAGGCTACCTCCTCTGACGTTGAGAGAAGGCTGTGCGTATGTGTGTGTGTGTGTGTGTGTCGGTGTGTGTGTGTGTGAAGGTGAGGCGTACAATGCTTCTAGGCCTTTGCTGCCGTGGTGACGCACCCGTACTGGCATTAAACAATGGCATAATCTGAAGGCTTCCAGTGAACTTCTAGAAATACCACAATTTTTATTTTATTTTAGAGGGAAGGGTTTTCATTTCGGCTTTTCTCCACCGTCGACAGGCCCCCTTGCGAAAGGCCTCTGTGTGTGTGTGTGTGTGTGTGTGTGTGTGTGTATTTTGAGGGAAGGGAAGCTATGAGGGTCGCTAATCCCTTCCTGCCACCAGAGAAGGAGGCAGATGACACGAAACAAAGGAGGCCCACGCATGGTATGAAATACCAAACAGACGGGCGTCATGAATGAGTAATTCAGAATGACTGCAGGGCACTGAAAGAGAGAGAGGAGAGAGGGAGAGAGAGAGAGAGAAAGAGAAGGAAAGAGGGAGAGACGGATGGAGAAAGAAAACTTGACATGGGCTCTTCAATATACTCTGATGCACATGTTCAAACAAATCAAATGGGCCAGCAAATAAGCACTTTCTTGCCTCCTCTCTCTCTCTCTGACGCTCATTCTCTCTCTCCTTCTCTCCCTCCAAGGAAGAGGATATTGGGAGCGCAGGTACACCTGCTCATAAGAGAGCGTTAGTGTGTGATGTCAAATTCAGAGCAATGGTCTCCTACCTGCCTGCAGTAAGGGAGCCGAAGGCTAAATGCCAAAACTGAGGGGAACAGATAAACTAGGAAATACAGTTGCACTGTTCAGAAGATGCTTATACTCCAATCAAAGACGATGGATGGGTGGGTAAACCAGTTGGTCAATGGATGGATGGATGGGTAGATGGATGACTGGATGGAATGATGAGGATGATTATGATGAGGATGATAATGATGATGGTGGTAACTGACCACATAAAATACAAAATGGACACCAATTCCCAGTACAATTCTTGAAATGATGTATTTATTTACTTTGTGTTAAGTGTTGCGACAAAGTATTTACATTTAAAGTACAGAACTAGAAAAAACATGATGTACAGCAACAAATGGTGTCAGTGATTACACACAACATGACATTATTTCAAATGTATGCAAAAATGCACAAAAAGGCTAAATCGATTCCTATTGTTTGTTAAGGGCACTTAGGGAAGAACAGTATACAGTACTGCAGTAGCATTTCAGTGTAGTGATGGTTTTTCCTAGCCTGGGTGCCAGACAAACTTAGCCCCGCCCACAACATTTGAGGTCGGGAAGTTCGGTCTGGCATTGCTCCGTTGGGGCGAAACTATGCCCGAACAGAAGCTGTTCGGACCAATCAAATTGTCAGGGCGGGCTTCATACGATGATGGACAGATGATACGTAACGTAACCAACCACGTCACCAAAGAGCGCTTGGGTTGAATTCGTTTTCAACAAACATGGCTGCCGCTGGAGAGCTATTGGTTGTAGGTCTATCCAATTGAGCGAAGAGGCATTTTTTTTCCTGGTTCGGTTGAAACACGCCCCATAATCACAGCCCAATGGAGCAGTATCAGACTCATATTCTGACTAGAATTATGAGTATGACAACGTTAGGCCAGGTTTTTCCTACACAGAAACTATGCTATGAACATGGAGTTGTGATTGATCTACAAAATTCCCCTGCTGGTAGAAAAATTCAACCCACCATACTGAGAGGAGAGAGAATCCCAACACTGCATAGAAGTGCATAAATACCTAGACTGTGTTGATTGTATAGTCAATAGAGAGCGTGCAACACGTCACTTGGGCAATATAAATCAAAGGCTAGAAACATGTATTCACATTAGGACATTCAGCAAATACATTATGCATTGGATCTGCATATCTGTGCAGATATAAAAGTGCATATTCAACTGTTGGCAAAGACTGATTAATTTGCCAGTACAAACAATACTGCAACCAGCTCTCACCAATCTCATCTTCACTTCACTAAGGAAAAACGACAACAAAAAATAATAATTGAGAAAACAACAACTCCTTGCATAAACAAACTGAATTGTATGTTTTCGTATTCCTATTTCCTTTATTTTGTCTGTCTTCAGACACCACTGATTTGTATCTTTAAGATGCTTCAAATACATGCCCTTCTTTCTAGCCACTAATTAAGTCATTAATCAAGACTCGTTTACAGCAATACGCTTGTTAACCTCTCGGTCTCAGAGGCAGAGACCTTTTCTCTACTCTTTCCCCCCCCCCCACACAGACACACACACTATCCACAGTGCATTGAAAGACTGAGTGAGTGGTAGTAGTTGGTGAGGAGTACTCGTTGGGTGAAGGGAGGGGAGGGGAGGGGAGGGTTTCCCCATATGCAAAATTGTCTGCATTCACACAAGCGTGATCAATCAGGCACAGCACTGCAGTTATCTGCAGTCAGGATTGGAAACATCTGCCCATTGTGGAGCCCTTTGGTCTCTAATTGGTGGCTGTCAGAGCCTTTAAGACTCCAGTGTGGAAGGACATCTTGCCGTTACCCTCTCCTACCCTCCCATCAAGCAACCTCTTTCAATAACTATATCACGCACAGCACCGCATGCGACTAAACAAAAGGAACAGGAGGGGGCGGTGGGGGGGGGGTTAGATTCCTATGGGAAGGAGAAGCGTGAGGGGTGATTGCATGTTATCACTGCATGCATCCAGTCAGGCACTTGAGACATCAGTTCCGTGATCGGATCACATTACAACTGCTATAAGCTCTATGCTTCCTTCTAGTTTCCGCTTGTGCTTAAATTCCAAATGAAACTCTTCATTACTCTTCATAAAAAATAACAATAAAAAATCTGACAAATGAGTCATGTGCTCGCCATATACATAGCAATGATCAGCCTACAGTCATGAAATCAACAGAAAATGTTTTGTTTTAGATAGATAGACTATTAAGAACGGGGAAAACAAAACAAAAAACACCAGCATGTACATGAAACAGCATTGTCACGGTTCAGGAACCAGCCTGTGGTCAAGTTTGTCAGGCTGCTTGCTGAGGTATTTCCTACCAGCCTTTGTAAGACCTACTCAAGACATACTCATGTCCTACTCATGTCCTACTCAGTAGTTAAAGAATGATAGGTACACTGGAGTAGGGTGAGGGGAAGGCTTTGCGGAGGAATGTAAATAGCACGTGTGAGTGAACAAAAATCCTCCCATCACTGCGACCAAACCAAAGCTAATGTGAGAACATGGAGGATTCTAGAGGTAAACAGCAGTAAAAACGGAGGCACTGGCGCCATCTAGAGGTATTTCTCTGGGACGACGAGCTGACAGCGGCTGCACTGCCCATCACCACCTCTCTGTAGAGTCTCTCAGCCTCTGCTCAGTGCACTGCCTGATATATCCAGAAAGACTAGCTGAAGACCTGACTATGCAGAGCAGGAGTCAGAAGCAGGAGAAAGAGACAGAGAGGCTTCTAAATGATGGAGTGTAGACAGCAGATCGTCTTGTAGCCTGTGCTGTAACTACAACAGCAGAGCGAATTCCTACTTTAGGAAAAATATGATATCCACATGAAGACCGTTTAAGAGATCGCAGCTCCTCCATAGAGAGACCTTTCTTAGAGGTATGAAGTGTAAATAATCCAGCCTATTAATGCCTGTGTCACGGGATGACACGACAATATATGTCACTGTACTTGTAACACAAGACATTGGTGTAAAACATACATAAATACATAGTCGATTCTTATGTCATAACAAGTGATAAAGTGATAAATTACCACAAAATACCAATCTTCTGCAGTTTGAAAATCTCAAAAGTTTGAAAAATGTATCCATAACATCGTGTGAGCATTACTACCTATGGCAGGTGTTACTGCTAAGTTGTGTCTGGAGTCCCTGAACCGTTCAGTGCCTGAGATCCAGAACACTGGACAAATTCTTTCAGCCGCAATGCCCTGGATGATGTGGTTCTCGAGTGGTTCCGGTCTTAGATGGACTCCACTCTTGTCCGGTCCGGGCGTCCGCGTCTCTATGACCGCTCCTCGAAGAACCACTGCTGGTGGGCCGAGTCCGTACAGGGCATGAGAGCCGGCCCCGGGCTGCTGCTGTCGACTTTGGCCACAGCCTGGACGCACTTCTGGGTCTGTACGTGGAACAGCGTCCCGTCCTGCAGGTCAGAAAACACACGTCACACACACGAGCCGCAGAACAGGACCCCAGTGGAGCCGCGCTGGGATTTCACATTAGCAGACTCCAGGGGAGTCGGCGGAGGCACTGCATATCGGCCAGTCATAAATAAACCCGGAGTTGCACATATCTGAAATGCTAATGTTCAGCCGGTGAACAATCCAAACCTCCATATATATACACACACACACACACACACACACACACACACACACACATTTACATTTAGATGGAATGGTCCAGTGATGGATATTATGGTGAATAGCGAGTGTCAATAGCAATGTTTACACACACCTACAAAAACACACACACCTACATGCACTCGTGGACTGTGAGGCCCAGGTTTTGTCAATACTCTGTGTACCCAGCAAGGGTCCTTGGTGTCGTGTATATTGACAGGAGCAGATTTGTGGCTTGTCCATCCCCAAATAAGAGATCTTTGTTGTGTGTGAGAGTGTGTGTGTGTGTGCATGCCTATGATAACAAGAGAACAGAAAAGAAAATAAAGAAAAAGGAGGAGGTAGAGTGTGTGTATATATATATATATATATATATATGTGTGTGTGTGTGTGTGTGTGTGTGTGTGTGTGTGTGTGTGTGTGTGTGTGTGTGTGTGTCAGAGGCAAGCAGCAAGGGCTTAACGTCAGCAAGCATGGGCTTCTCTGAGAGGGCCCTTCACCTCATGGCAGCTGGGCCGACCTGAGCACTGTGCTGTGCTGTGCTGTGCTGTGCTGCCGAACTAAGTGCTTCAGGGAGGAAAACATTTAAGAATGGAGAGAGCAAAGAAGAAAGAAGAAGAAGAAAATAAAAAGTCACCTAAGACAACCGACGGGGCACTTTTTCCTGTTCTAATGGGCAATTTCCGATGCCCTGCTACTCTGAGGTCAAACCTCTCTGTTTCACGCTCTCCTTTTCTCCAGTGCTCTCTCCCTCCCTCCTTCTTCTTTCATTTTGTGTGCTTCTCTCTAGCCCCCCCTATTTACACTGGACTTTGTCATACTCTTCCCCAGTCCTCACAGCTATTATGAGTGCCATTACCACTGTTTGTGTGGATCTCTAGGACTCTTTGTCTCAACCTGTCTGTCTTTCACTCTATACCAGTCAGTAATATAAATGGCTTTGGATGAAGGCATCTGCCACAGACGTGCAGAAATGCAGATGTGTGTCTCTTGTACTCTTTCAGTCACCCATCACTGGGTCTAGGGAATCTTCTCTGACTGTCGGCCTGCCTCTGTCTACATCCCTCCCTCCTTTCTCCTTCTCTCACACTCTCTCTTTCTCTTTCGTTCTTTCTCTCTCTCTATCTCTCTGTCTCTCTCTCACCTCTCTCTGTCTGTCTCTCTCTCTCTCACCTCTTTGAGCACAAACTGCTGCTCCTGTGGAACGGGTTGTCGGGGTTTCCTGCACAGGTGCACCGTCAGGTAGGTGGAGACCGGGTCGGCCACAGCGCACCCTGCTGGCTCCCGTGTGTTATAGCGGATCTCGTGGTCAGAGGAGTACTCGAAGAACTGGAACACACACACACACAACACACACACACACACACACACACACACACACACAACACATGCTGGTCTCAGTAGATCATCAACAGGCTCCCACATTTACAGTGATGGATCAGGTGAAACAAATACAGGAAGTCTGCAGCCTAGTTAGGCATTTCAGGAGCAGTGGAACATTACATTTCAAGGAAGAGAACCAGTCCTGCCTGATATAAGCTCTAGCACAAATAACAAGCTTTTCCCCATTGGTTTCAAGGGAATGATGAGGCGTATTGATAATTAAGTATCCGTGGTAAAACCGTATCCTGACCTCAGGTACCTGGGTCTGTTTGCGTCAGAGGCCTACCTGGTTTTGGCCCATGCCATGGCAGGGGTAGAGGATGACCCGGTGTCCCACCACGTTATGGTCATCAGGTGGGTTGTAGTCAAAGCAGTAGTTGGTCATGCCTCGATTCTTCAGCTGCAGAGTGACGTCAAACAAAGAGGTCAGTTCATACTGTTATAATCTCAGCAGGAATTTTTAATGAACAGCATTTTTTTTATAGTAATCTAAGTACTGAAGGTATATCTCAGAGACAGAACGTTCAAGGCAAGATATATTTTATGATTGCCTCAAGTGGAGAACCAAACACTGTTGAAGGGAATTTTCCCACAGTGGTGTACTGTTGTTTGTCAACATAATCCAAGGCAACCATATCCCGCACATCTCACCATTCCGAAAAATCCTGGTCGGTCTTGCGGGACGTGGATGTCCGGGTAGATGTTGTCCAGGAACCACTTGAAGTCTTTACAGCCCAACTGCTCCCGGAGCTTCCGTCTGTCCGTCACGTCTCCGTAGGCTTCCTGGAGACAAAGACACAACCAGCCAATGACGTGACAGCACTACACTCGCTGACAAAGGACACACTGGGTTCACTTCAACCAATGACCTTGACAGAGAGAGAGAGAGAGAGAGAGAGAGAGAGAGAGAGACAATAAACTGCCAAACTCATTATGAGGGTAATTGTGATATTGCAGCAGCCAAAGCAATTTAGCGCGAGGCTGAGAGGACAATAAGAATGACATGCTAATCTAATGAGAAATGAATACGCTGGGGTCATTTAGCCACGACCCTGGCAGATGAACATGTCCGTCCACAAAGCCAACACCATCGGTCAGTCCCCCGAACAAAAGGGCACACTTGAGGGATGTGTCCCTTTAAACATTAGGAGGTCAGTCATTCACCCCTGGATCGGCCAATTCAGCAAAAGGTCTATTTTGTGATCTGATTTGTTTTACACGTGTATGTCCTCCTAACCCCTAAAGTTTAGACGACACGGATGCCCTTGGACCCAGAGGTGCATACTGCCTCGTCAAACTACCTCTTGTGTCGACAAGCATCCGTCCCACAAACCGACGTCACCCGCGGCTCTGTTATTGAGAGGAGAGTTATTTCAACTATGTTCGGGGCCTCGTGTTGTTTACGGAAAATACCACAAAGAGGTAAACCACAGCTGCACCATGTCCTGGTCCCAGAAACCAGTCATTTCTACGAGGAGAGAGTAATCTATCGGAAACATCAGCAGCTCTCTTGAGTTTGTTTGATAATGCGACGGTAAAAGGGTGAGTAGGCTGATTCACTTCACTGAGGCAGTTCTATCTTCCAAAACAACGTTTTGCTGATGTTGACAACAATCTCATAGTGCCATTGCTTTGATAGTCATTTTGTGTCGTTGTAGGCTTTAACTTGCAGCAAAGGCCATGCAAGAAATATGGTTCCACAATGACTTAACTGGCAACAGCAAAATATGCATTATTGCAGTCCTTTTTATCTTAGAATGTTTTAAAAGTGTGAGAAAACCATTTTTCCCCAGCTAAACTTTTTTTCTTTAGTTTTATGTCTTTGGTTCTTTAGTTTCATGTCTATGGTTGCCAAACAAGACTATTTCACAGTTTTTCATTGCACTAAATTAGAATAATGTAGGCCTAGTGTCAACCACAATCATGCTACAAGTTGCAATTGCAACCCAAGCTATGACAGACGGGTAGAATTTGGACATTATCTATTCATGTTGCCTACCCTTTATCCATTCATTTGAGGACACGGTCATTCTTTTGTCAACCTCTGTGTAAATTATATAGGCTGCATTAGATTTGCATTTGTGGATGGATTGCATGTGCATGGATTGTTCTTGAAACATGTGGCGGTGTGTATCAAATTTGTCTGGAAACATGAATTATTTCCGTACATTAAAACCTGACCGTCAATGACCGTCAATGACCGTCAATGACGGTTTGCGGAGATCTGATTGGCTGTAAGGGAGACAGGGGGGTCAGGGGTCAATACAGATGAGCTACAGTCCACAGAGTGGTGCTGCAGATGGTGCTGTTTGCGTGCAACATTTGCTCAGAGCAACACCCTAATGGGGCCAGCCCGGGTTGGGATATGGCGCTCTAATTGGCCGTTCAGATGTTTGTTGGAGGGTGGGGGAGAGGGGGTTGGAGGGATGACCCTCATCCTCTGGTGTCTGATTTGGAAGTGATCCATCACAGAAGGATAGGTGGAGGTCACTAGGCAGACAAGCACCACTAGGGTGTTGTTTGGAGGAAGACTGCCATTGAGCTATGAATAGGAGTCTCTACACTGTAAGAAATTACAGTATATCCTGTGAGTGAACATGAGATTCATGATCAAGCAGCTGCTGTGACCACCAAAAATTGGCCAGCATAATCTCCAAAATGGTTATCTTATCATGGTAACAAAGGAAAGGTCCTCACACTGGTATTGCTCAGACACCTGGGGTCAGAAAGCAAACTGAGGTGTGAGTGAGTGACTGTCAATCCAGAAAAGTTAGCAGAAGTGACAATGAGGAAAGAGGAACATCCAGCAGCCTTTGCAGATAGGCTACTGGAAGCTTTTAAGACATACAGTGGGTCCCTTGACATCACAACTGAGGATGTTGGCTATAAATCTGCTTTGATCAACAAAAGTGATCCCCAGACCCGGTCTGCCATAGAAATGCTTGTGACTCATCTCAGACTATGATGAAATTCTTGCAAAAATGACACAATTCTACATTTTACAATCAGGCCACTTCTAAGAAATTCCACCCAGCTGCAGCTATAGGAAGTATGCTTTTCCAAACCGAACAGGAGACAAAGAGGGACGGAGTCCTCTAGTTCTTCTAATGGGCAACACAGAGGTAAAAGCTTCAGGAGAAGCAATCCAGTGGGGGTTATCATATGCTATACATGTGGAAAGGATGGGCACATTGTGAGACACTCCCCAGGTAGTGGGGGGAAGGTATGAAGACCTTGTTTGCTATTCATGTGGAGAAGTGGGTCACATCGCAAGACATTGCCAAGACAGAGGGGGGAGACATCAAAACCACGTGCTTCGTTACTGCACTTTACTGTAATAAAGACAGATTGCTGCATCAACCACCTGACTAAACATCCTTTTTCTTACAACACACATGCACATCTGTGCCACTAACTAACATTTTGAACAATTCAAAAATGTTTGCCTCCGGCTTCATTACTGTATACCATTATAAACCACTGAAAGGAGCTTTGAGTTGGATTAAAAGATGCCCACACCAGGGGTGTGCATCTGTGTGTGTGTGTGTGTGTGTGTGTGTGTGTGTGTGTGTGTGTGTGTGTGTGTGTGTGTGTGTGTGTGTAAAAGCGAAACAGAAAGAGACACAAAGAGAGACATACATGCTTGATTCTGTCCAGCTCCGTCGTGCAGGACAGATTTGTGCCTGGCACTGGTAGACTGGCATGCCCTGAGAGGGGTGTGGCGGAGCAGTGGGTGCCAGCCAACGGGTGCCACCTGATCTGTGCCCAGCGAGTCTCTCCCTACAACTCCAGCCGGGCGAGGCGCTCAGCTCAAGGGCAGCGAGATGACAAACAGCCACTCACTGAAACGGCACTTCTTACTCATGCATTCACTCACTCACTCTTTCCTTGCCTTGCTTCATTTCTCTTTTCTTCTCTACCTCTCTTTATGTCTTTTACCCTGTCTGTCTTCTCATCTCATCTCATGTCATGTCTGTCTCTCTCTCCCTCTCTCTCCTTTGTTCTCTATTCTTTCTCTCATTTTCTCTGAACCCTCCTCTCTCCCTCTCTCTGGTAATCTCACACCACTGCAAGTGTCACCTTGAGTGCTCTCATCCTCGACATCAACCAGAGAGTGTCACTCAATCAGGGGGCTTTACAGTGCAGTGACACCGAGGCTTACCTCTCCGTGAGAGAGAGTGTGAGTATGTGTGTGCGTGTGGGGGGAAGGCGAGAGAGAGAGAGAGAGACAGATAGAGAGAAACAGAGAAAAAAGAAAGAAAGAAAGAAAGAACGATATGGAGATGGAAGAGGATAGTGTTATAGTTATCATGTGTGTGAGGAAATGAGGGGGAAAAAAAGGACAGACAACAAAAAACGGGACAGACAAATACATCAACACATTCAGCAACTTCATTATTGCTGCATGACAGTGTGGGATTACCTTGCTGCAAGCCTGCTAAGCCTGGCGCCATATCTGGGCTTACGCGTCGCTGGCAGCGCTGTGTGAACGTGTATCTCTGTCTCTCTGTGTGTGTGTGTGTGTAAGGAGAGTGACATACAACTGAGTGTGTGTGTGGGTCTGTGTGTTGGTGTGTGTCAGGACAATGACATACATCTGTGTGTGTGTGTGTGTGTGTGTGTGTGTGTGTGTGTGTCTAAGGAGGGTGACATACATCTGTGTGTGTGTGAGTGTGTGTCTGTGTGTGTGTGTGCCTAAGGAGGGTGACATACATCTGTGTGTGTGTGAGTGTGTGTCTGTGTGTGTGTGTGCCTAAGGAGGGTGACATACATCTGTGTGTGTGTGTGTGTGTGTGTGTGTGTGTGTGTGTGTGTGTGTGTTCGTGATCTTACCAGGCGAGCGTGGGGGTTCCTATGGTAGTACAGGTCCTTGTAGTGGTCCATCCAGACCTCTGCGGCCCGCACGCTGTTGGCCAGCGCCTTGCTCCGCGAGTAGGGGGCCTTCTTGGGGAAGACGTGGCCCACGTGGGAGCAGGGGTGGATCTCCAGCGAGCCTCCACACTGCCAGATCTGCCGGGGCAAGCCAGGGGGACAAAAGCAAACACAGACCCCGAGACCACGAGGACAGCGTTAGCCACGCGGACTGATCTAATCAAGGGCCGATACAATGAGGGGGCCTGTGCCGGGGCTCTGTGGGAACGGATGCACTGACGCGTGCCAATAACAGCGGCGTGTCCTTATAATTGAAATATGCTTGGATGTTTTATGAGGGACATTTTATGGCAATTCCTAGGAAATTGGAAAGAAAGCATGGCTGTGTGTGTGTGTGTGTGAGTTGGTGTGTGTGTGTGTGTGTGCGTACGTGTTGTTGTTTCCAATTCCAATTGGGGGTTGTTTTTCCTTAAAGTTAATTAAAGTCAGTTTCATTCCTGACCTTCGGCTAGAATTCTTGCACAGATGTGCACCATGCTAACCACTCACGACCTCATCACCCCGTGTGAACTCTAGCGCATGCTTCACATAGAGGTGGCAACCCAGAGAGAGAGAGAGAGAGAGAGAGAGAGAGAGAGAGAGAGAGAGAGAGAGATTACAGATCACAGGGGTGCAGGCACTCTGAGAGGTGTGAGGTCCCCCGCGGGAGACTGGAACTCACCCTGAAGGAGAACTCCAGGTTCTCTCCTCCCCACACCTCCATTCCGGTGTCGTAGGTGCCCAGGTAGTGGAAGTATTTCTTACTGACAGCAAACAGACCTCCAGCCATGGTAGGAGATCTGAGGAGAGGAGAGCATGGTGGAGAAATAGATCAACAAGGACAAAGGAGTGACTGACAGAGCACACTACAGCGGTGGGGGGGTGCAGGAACTGGTATGGCATTCATGTTGTAGGATACTTCACTTGGAAGGCTGCGATTGAATACATTGAAACCGTGTGTGTGTTCTTTGCGTATTGAAATTTTGACCTTGAAGTTTCAGTGTGATAATGAGTGTGTATTTGTCTGTTTGTATATGTGTGTGTGTGTGTGTGTGTTTGTACACACACATATACATAATCATCTGTTAATTTGCATAATATGTCCAGCTATCTATAAAAGAGTGTCAGTGTGCCTGTATGTGTGTGTGTGTATGTGTGTGTGTGTGTCTGTGCCTGTGTGTACCACACACCTGATGACATCTGTCGGGGAGCTACGCCGCTTCTGCTCATACTCTGGCACAGGGTGCCAGGTGAACACCAGCCGCCAATCAAACCCACCAATCTGAGGCTCACCGGGGTTGCCTAGGTACTGGAATGTGTTCCAGTCAATAACATCAATTACAGGACACACCACGGCAGTAGGCTCCACCATTATCCTGTCAAAGAGGAGGGGTACTTGACTCAAGATTTTCAGTGCTTTCTTTGTCATGTGCAAACCATACAGACATCACAAATGTTATGACACAGAGTGTCTGACATATACCACAAATGAAGGAAAAGACCACAGCTTGTTGTATTATTTACATAAAAGACCATGCCTGTGGATTTACGTGTAGGGTCTAGTTCAATTCAAGCTGAACCACATACTCTTGATTATGGACATGATTATGGAATCTCCTGAGGGCATATTTGGCCAGTTTGGCAACACCCCGTCTGTACACAGCAAGATAAAAACACACACCCTGACAAACAACAGGTGGTTGCCAAGATGCAGATCTCGACCTTCCTGTGGGTTGTGGTCTCTCACCTGTGCAGGAGGGGCTCCAGCCAGCCGTCGTGGCTCTCACAGTGGCAGTCCAGGAAGGTAAGCACGTCGCCCGTGGCGATGGAGGCCCCCAGGAGCCGGGCTCGGACCAGGCCCTCGCGCTTACGGGCGCGGACCAGCCGCACCTTACGCAGGTCTGATAAGTACCGCTCCAGGGGCTCCTTTAAGTGCTCTGTGGCAGCAACAACAACAACATCACACCCATAATTCACTTGAACATAATTGCACACAGACCACCTATACGCTCCACTAGATACCATCTGCAATTCTACCACTTCTGCTTTTTCACCACAGGGTGGGGCTAACAGGTGCTCTATCTCTGTTTACAAGTTCATCATTCTCCCATTCATCATTCTCATGAGCCCGCTAAGCAGGGAGTGGTCAATGGAACACAGCCATTTTTGATAGCCTTCAGATAACCTCCATCGGTCCTGACCTCAGGTGGCCATTGGGCCGTGAGTCAGCACCACACATGCCAGCTAGAGCGTATCTTACGGTCCGTTTCCTCCGCTGAAGAACCACCTGCTCTGTGCCCCCCGCCCCATCTGCAGATCAACCACAGCCACTTCTGGCATACCGTTTCACCAGTTTGACCGTTTCACCAGTTTGACCGTTCGACCAGTTCTCTGGCATGCGTCTGATCTCTCGAAATGCAACCCAGCGAGTGGTCACACCTTGCTACTTCACCCAGGTGTCCGGTTATCAGATATTTTTAACTGTGTGGTACTGATCTGAACAATCCCAATGTAGATAGCACCTGCCCTGTTTCTCTTTCAATGCATTTTTAATATCAGTTTTTAGATGTTATATTCCTGTAGTTTCATTCTTCATTTCTGTGGCTTATGCATGTACTGTGTAGTGTTATTATATCTTTATTTTATTGTCTACTACCTTACATCCGGTCAATTAGCCGGTTCGCATGTCCGTTTTTGCTAAGGGTGGACAATGCAGTGAATATGTGCAATTCATTAGTACTACAGCAGAGGTAATAGTTCACTATGTGGACAGAGATGCAGAAACACCTATTGTCTTAGAGGCTTAAAGATTTTCACCACTAATAAAATGTTTATACTCTGTCAACTTCAACTTCCTCCACATCTCTAGTGCCAGGTGTCCATCCACATGATCCACCGCTCAGCATTCAATTTACCTTAATGACCATTCATTCTAAATGTTAATCTAACGGCACAGACAAAAGAGTTAATGTCTGTACACATATTTCTCAGTACAGTCTCAAACCTGTTCCCATTTCCTGAATCTCCCTACGGGGATTTATAAATGTTTATCTTATCTTATCACTGTTGCACCCAATACTGGAGCCACCTGAGGGTCATACCTCTGTCACTGTAGTCGTCCAACAAGATGGCTGTGCACATATTTCTCAGTACAGGTGATGTCTGAGAACTGGGCCTCAAACCTGTTCCCATAACTACTGGACCGATCCCTAAAACCTGTGCCAATACTGGATCCACCTGAGGGTCATACCTCTGTCACTGTAGTCGTCCACCAAGATGATCTCTCGCAGGAGCAGGTCAGGCGAGGTCTCCAGCACGCTGTGGACAGTGCGCAGCAGAGTGGACCACGCCTCGTTATAGAAGGCGATCACCACCGACGTGGAGGGCAAGGAGCGGTAGTCATACTTCAGGTCCTTACAGCTGGTGTGGGGGAGTGAGAGGAGATGGAGAAAATAGAGTTACTGATGGATGACTGTGATAGTAATAGT
The DNA here is from genome assembly GCF_900700415.2 of Clupea harengus. Taxonomy (NCBI): domain Eukaryota; kingdom Metazoa; phylum Chordata; class Actinopteri; order Clupeiformes; family Clupeidae; genus Clupea; species Clupea harengus. The sequence continues at coordinate 17,040,523 of NC_045170.1, forward strand.
AATACTGATGAGTTTGTGTTTCAGTGTGTGTGTGTGTGTGTGTGTGAGTGAGAGAATGTGTTCAAGAGAGAAAGAAAAAAAGTGTGTGTGTATGTACATAAAAGCGCAAGAGATGAAAAAACAGTCCTGGCTGAACACACTAGTCTTGATGTTTGTTACTGTCCCCATGGGAATACAGTGGCTTGTAGCCACAAAGACATTCGGCTTTTCTGAGAATGATGCACCACACCATGACAGTTACCTGAAAACTACTATGATAGTCTGGAAGATCTTCTATGAAATGCACATTGGCATTCACTGTATCGTATTAGTTAGGTACCAGTGTACAGATAGAGCCAAACATTTGTGTTTAAAGTTCAGGTCTGAACCCAGTTTTCTAGCATAAAACAGTGCTGTGGTCGAGGTTGTGTGTTATGTGACTGAAAAGACTAGCCAACTACTTCACTCCGAAATTATCATATCATCCCAAACTTTCTTGACAGATATAGGTCTCCGGTGAACAGCAGTTCAACAAATCATCAAATGAATCCTCCGACTAAAAATGCAAATTAACATGTTCCATTCACATGTATAGGCTATATCGACATGCTTGTCTGACTCCCGTATGGTTATCTTAGTAGGACTTACAGTGGATTCCATCTCTCGGGCAGTCTTCGATGAAGGGATATTTTGTCGCTCACGTAAGTATTGATTTGATGTTTGGTGACACTCTCCTCTTCTTTCTTCTTCTCTTCCCCAGTCAAATCTAACTTAACAGCTCGTCCCATTTCCCCAAATGCACTCATATCCAAAGGTGGTTTCTCGTAAACTGGTCTCCTCAACTTTTCGTATTCCCCATCTTCCTGTCCATTGGTAGAAACCATACGTCGACTTGCCACCCCGATATCGTATCCACTGCGTTTCAGAAATACGAAGTATCCAACTACAGAGGCACAAAGGATGCAAACAATCAGTTTTGACCGATTTCTTCGCCCGCAAAGTGCCATGATATAATGAGAGTATCAAGTTCTTGAATTAATGTTGCCTCTTAATTCAAGGTGCTGCTCCTTGATTGTCGTCGACACGTTTGCATTGCAAACTAGGTTATGAGAAAACGGAGCCACAACTAACCATGTTGTTGCTTACGGTTTGTCCCTTTAGATCTTTTTGAAAACTTATGGAACACATCATTGAGTAGTTGCAATTTATCTAGACAATAGAAGGGCCGGATACATTTGCTGCGTGATTTGTGCGCAGAGAATTTCTATAAGAAATGGTCTCATAAAAAGTTGACTACTTCAAAGCTTCCGAATCGAACCCTTTCTTCCAGGAATCCTTGTAAAAAGTTAAAATGAGATGTATGACTGCCAGAATTTCTTCGGATAAGTTAGCAAGGTGGCTAACTACAGTGGCACTTGGGGGGAAAATCCAGGTCAGATCATCAAGTCTCTTCAGGGTTACACGGTGACAGTGCTAATCCTAATCCAGTTAGCGCTAGCCTGAATTTCCACCTTCTCTCTTCTCACCATGGTAAAAACATGTCAAGTCAGTCAAAGTGTCTACCACTCTCTCCAGCGCCTCAGGTCCTCTGTGTGTGTTCACTACTCAGGATATCCAGGAAGTTGATAAAGGGGGAGGAGGCATAACACAAAACTGTGCAAACTATTTCCAACAAGAGAAACTTGGGGAAAGTTGTCGAAGATGCCCTGCAGTTAGCTGAGCAAACAGATATATCCTAATCTCTAAACCTAATCATTTTAGACTATGGATGACTCAAGTACATTCGCTCTGTCTTTATTTTCTCCAAGTCCAGAGTATATGTTTTGTTTTTCTATAGCTTGGGCTCCTTACAGCAACATAATGCTTCCGGTTTTTGCTACAAGTAAGGATAGGTAGATCACATCGTTACAGTTTTAATAGCTTCCATCTACCAATTCATCTTAAGCATTCAGGAGAAAAGAAAAGACCGGATAGGTTAAATTAAGTAGCCCAGTGTAGTCGCCAAGACAAAAAAGTAGGCCTACTCGTCATAACTCACAGCATTTAAGTAATTCGAAAGATTTGGAAAGTTTACTCTCCAGTATTGTAGCATATTCTGTTCTTGTTGTTATGCTTTCGAATCTTGCATTGCAATGTCTGGCAATGTGAAATGTAGACAACTAGGCCACACAAAAAAATAACTACCTGAAGTACATCGTAGAATGTGCAGGTGTGTTAAGTGATCTCTCTGATCCCACAGATGTCACATAGCCTACTTGTTGTCATTGGTCTAGAAGTATCTTGACAACAAAACTAGGGCTACTTACTTCTTTAATTCATTAATTCAGCAGCCTGACACCCTCCAGCTAGAATGACTATTCGGCATTTTAAATTGGCATCGGGGACAGATTATTTTGCTTAATTTAGATCATTGAATTACAATCTGGGTCAAGATTAAACCATTCACATCACCTCTACAGAACGGCGAAGAACGCTTAACAAACACTTCAACCTGTTATACCCTGTGCACAAATCTACTATCAATTTATTTATTCACTATTAGATTACTTTATTTTTTGTCATCAAAACCCCAAAAGGATAGGTAATCATTTTGTACACTGATTAATAAAACTGAAGGACACCATGAAACCTGAAGCAAAATGCATGTTATTCCAATTAAATGTATTAATATTTCATAGTCCATGCCTGGGGTGAGAAGGTAATTTGAGTGCTTCACAGCTTGATTAAGTAATGTTACTCTTGTAAAACGTACAGAGACAAGGCAACTAGACTGTAATCATCTATGCTACACTGCCCGCAATATTGAGCAATCTCACCACAGTGCAATTTGTGTTCCATTGTAGGAAACCAGAACATACTTTTTGAGGAAGTACAAACTGACATGCCCTCATTACGATATAATTTGGCAACTGACAAACTGGTCACGATATATAGGCTTGTAGGTGAATCTATTGTCAATCATCTGATGTACGCAGATTATTTGGTTTTACTCAGCCCATATAGTGCTGGGCTGCAACAGATGCTGAGGGTGTGCTCTCAGTATGGCATAGATCATGATATAAAATATAATGCAAAGAAAAGCCACATAATGATAGTCAGAAGTAATCAGGACAGGAAATTAACCTTCCCTACCTTTTATTTATCTGGCAGTCCCCTTGGTGTTTGTGAGGAAATAAAATATCTGGGCCATGTCATTTCTGATGATTGGACGGATGACAACGATATATATCGACAGCGCTGTAAAATATATTCTCAGGCCAATATGTTACTAAGGAAGTTTTCTATGTGCTCAGATTCAGTTAAATGTTCCCTGTTTAGAACCTACATAACACCATTGTACACTGCTCATTTGTGGTCTAATCACAGGAAACGGAGTATACAGAGACTGAAAGTAGCTTACAATGATGCTTTTAGATTGCTGCTTCATGTGCCTAGGTGGTATAGTGCTAGTCAGTTGTTTGTGTCTAAGCACGTACCAACCTGTGAGGCGCTCTTGAGACAATTGATGTATGGTTTCATGTGTCGACTGGACAAGTCTGAGAACTGTATAGTAGAGGCTCTGGTCAACCCTCTAAAGAGCTGCTATCGATTTACTTCGAACTTAAGACGACATTGGAACAAAAGTCTTCATACTTTTTAATGCACTGTATGTTGTATCTTTTTGTTTTTCTCTCTTTTTTATAGTTGTATGTCTGTTATTTTATATGGAACTTGGTGTCTGAAATAAAGATTGTATTATTAAATAAATAAATATCACATGTGACTCAAGTTTCAAAAGGTTCAAATAAGCCTTCAGTCTTTTTGTGTACTGAGGACTTAACGTTATAGAAATTTAGTTTCTTTAAAGAATCTAGGATATTAATGTGTGCAGGCTGTGCCTTCAGTGACCTGCACGATTTTCTCCCTTGAGTGCACGTCAATTTATGGCCACTAGATGACACCAAATAGGCCTTTTACCCTTTTTTTTGCACCAAATTAGGTCATTGGATACTCTACAAGCCTATATTTTACAGAACCATCTGATTAAGCGTACAGGTGGCCAATTCTAAACATTAAACATACTTTTGAAAGATCTACTCCTGGGGTCCTATTCTGGCTTCATCTGAATCATACGCTTTTACTTTTGGGACAGGTCTACTCTATAGAACCCTGTTAGAGTGCACATATACTGGATGCTCTCTTGGGATTTAAATTACTCATGCAATTTGTGGGAGAATTGTAATCATAAATTAAAGTATATTAAAAGAGCCTTTTAAATGCTAAGGATGTGCCTCAATGCTGTTGTTTTAAATGATTCTCTGATAATTTTTTTTTTTAACTTTATGTTATTTAATTTTTTTTATACTTAATTTCTGAGTTATTTAATGTGTTTTGTTTATTTATTTTGTCTGTTTTGTTTTGTTATGGTTTGTTCATTTATTGTTCTTCTGTACTATGTAGCCTCAATCAGGGCATTGCTGCAAAAGAGCCCTGTGCTCAGTCAATTTCTCCCTGAATAAACTATGATGATGATGATGATAAATACATCTAGGCAATAGTTCCCTCAGACTCATCTACAGACATCTTTATTTCATATTTATGTGATTTAGCACACTTAAAAAAAATAAAAACTACAGCCATTTATCAGAATCAACTTTAATAATCATTTGGCCTGAATCACATAAGTACATGTTATTTAAAAAATATAGATTTTTGCACAGTCCCACTTAGGTCCCTTTACAATTTGAGAATAATTTTCAAAGGCATAGGTAATGCACTGGCTGGGGGGAGGTTACAACAAAGGTCAAAGGTCACTTTCCAGAAAAGGACGTGTCACTTCTGATTCACGCCATAGTGCAAATTAGCACAGAAGATGATAAATGAGGCCGTTCAGAAACATCTTCAGTGTTACAGCTGGCTACCGAGTGACAGTAACACTGCACATGGTATCACGTTAAAAAAGCTTCCAAATGTTATTAAAACTGCACGCTGTTGGGAGAATTAACACATAAAAAGTTTGGACTCGGCCAGTATTAAAGACAATTCAGGAGCTGAAGTTACACTTTGGTCAACAGTCAAGGTGCCCCCAAGTGCTAGGAAATACATGTAGGGGCTATGTACAGTGTGTGTACGCACCTGGCAAAACAGGCCAGTAATGCCATACAACACATTTGTAAACCACACTTAATCCATATTGGCAGATCAAAGTGAAAAATAGATAGGACAGTCAAACACTTAGAAGGCAGAAGAATTAACGCATCGCTGACATAAAGGAAAGCCTCCTCTAACACTCTTACTTGGACAAGCATGGCATCAGTGTCGTGAAAATTGGAATGGCCAACAAGGTGGCCATCAGAATAATGTACAGTATCCATGAGGTCAAAAGAAGACACCCAGTTGTCTATATTTAGGCCAGTACATGATCAGTCTCCTCAGGACTGCACAGCAGAAAACACAGAGGCACAGTGAATTCCCATGGTCCCATCTGGAGTAGGCAAACCACATCCTCTCTCTCTCTCTCTCTCTCTCTCTCTCTCTCTCTCTCTCTCTCTCTGTGAGCTCCAATGAGCAGTCTAAGCATTCAGGTTTAATCTAATCCCAAAAAGACACAGGCTCTCCTCCACACCACCCTCCTCCTCCCCTCCCAAATCCCCTAAATAGAAAAAGGCATCACAGATGGGAGATTATTTTAATTGGCTTCTCATTGGTCGGGATTCCCTCCAGAAGTGGACTGAGGGTAAAACCACACTGGCTGAGGGAGTCGAAAGGCATTAACGCCTCCCTGGCGCTTGGGTTTATCTTCGATAAACAATCTCTTCAATGCAACCGCTGACACACACAAACACAACAAAAAGATACATAAGACCTATGGTGGATAGGCATAATGTGTAAACAATATCAAAACAAGATAAAAGGATAAGAAAATGACTAAAACAAATAATAATAATCTCCCATTTCTCTTCCAATGCCTACACCGACTCTGTGTGATGTAAAGTCATGAAGTGTAAGGCGGAAAGCCGCTGTGACACAATTGTGTTCATAAAGGCGCCGATGTGAGTGGTGTTGGCACGAACCTAACCCACCGATAGCACAAGAGGCTTAATCACACAGCCCTGTATTGCTCTTGCAGTACTTCAAGCCTGGCCTGGAGTAGCCAAAATGGCTCTCTACACATTCCTTAGAAGTCCCTTTCGAAAGAAAACAATATCAGAAGACTGATCAAAAACAGTACAAATAAAGATATTGGCACTTCACTGCTGGATTCCCCTTCGATTCACAAAGGCATATGGTCAAGACCAGTCTGTTCTGCAGCATTCCAGAGGGCACAGCAGGAGCACTTCCTGCTTGCTCCCGAGCCCTGCATCTCAAAGCCCATTATTGTAATTGCACTTAGGTCTCGTGGAGCTACACCCCCCACAACACACACACACACACACACACACACACACACACACACACACACACACACACACACACACACACACACACACACACACACACACACACACACACACACAGACAAACAGACACACTTTCCCTTATTCAAACTTCCATCGCTGGTGCTTGTCTCCTGGGGTACATTTCGTCATCTGGATGTCTGCGCGTCCCTCTGCTGTGCGGTAAGAGGTGACACATGTGCCGGAGTGAGGATGGTAGATGCTTCCATCCTGCAGAGAGGGGGGAAAAAAAGCCACAGAGAAACGGGAGAGGAAACGGTGCCATTAAAAATCAGGCAGGCCAACAAGAGCCTAAAGAATCCACAAATCACACGTGAATTCCTAAGACAATACAGCAAGGCAATGCCAGTGCTGGTGGCATGGACTCAAATCCCAATTAGTACAGGCATAGAGAAAATGTAGCTTTTGTATTACTTTGCATCTGTTCAAATACCATTGTGTTAAATGACAAAACGTAAAACAACCCTTAAGGCATGGTTTTTAGTCCCATGTTAACCATGTTAAAATACATTTGTTTAAGGAGTTTATGGGGAAATAGTTTATGCAGGGGAGGGGAGGGGGGTAGACTCACATCTCTGAACTCCCAGACGATGGCGGGGGGCATAGGAGCACCGTCCTGTGGGCAGTGCTTCATCCCAATGTAGTTCTGCCCCGACGGCACCTCCGCACACAGCTCCGTCACCGAGTTGAAGCGGATCTCCTTGTTGGACGTGTACTCAAAGTACTGTGGGTGAGGAGGATTTTTGCAGGTGAGTGTAACCGTGAGGATGACTGAGAACTTTCAGTTGAACTTTGAACTTCACCTTGAACTGAGTTAGCAGAGAACAGCACCATGAACTGTGCTCCCATCAGCACTTGGGTAGCAAGACCATATCAGCCAATCAAAACTACTTCATTCAATAAACGGTTTGATAATTAACCACACATAAGAGTCCGACTTAATATTTTATGGTGACTGAATGGGACGGGACATTTAGGCAGCTGCCTGCTTTGTTAGGCTGGTGAGTGGTGTGGCTAAAGATCTCTGAGCTGGGACACATTTCTGAATCTGACAGGACCATCCAGACAGACTATTTGTAGTTTTAGATAAGAGTTTTAGTCAGGCTGCAAGTCAAGACATGCATTGAGGTATTATCTTCCTCACTATGTTTGCTAATAACCTTGACTGCATTACAGCAGCCACCGTTTTGGGGAGACATCAGGGCCTGTCCATCTGCACGCCACTGGAGCACAAAAAAGGTAATCAATCTCTACAGTCCGAGGGTTCTCGTCAGGTCTCATGCATCATTCACACAGGCCAATCGACGGCTCTATGAAAAGGGCAGATCCTGTCCCGACTCAAACTTATTTACCTGGCCCCGCATCATCTAGTCTGTACAGGCCTCATTTATCTTCCCAGGGAGGGTAAGTGCCCTCGTGGACAGGCTTTTGTCAGGCGGAGGCTAAAGTTCCCTTTCTCGAGCGCGTTGGTGGAAACATCATCACGTAACAACTTAATGCTTTTTTTTTAGGAACACCCGATGCACAACATCAATGAATAATAGGACGATATCAAGACCAAGGAGACACACAGACAGCGAGACACATGACATCCCCTTCTCACTCCTGCCATTAAAAATAGACCAGAGCTGTTTCTTTATAAAGCCACAAAACAACTGCCACAAGATGAAATATAGGCACAGGGTTGGAAAAAAAGCACTGAAAGTGACCGATTGCCTCATTAAGGCTCATATAAGATATAATGATGCGCTGTCATCCTGACATGACAGTGGAGAGGGTAAGCCTGTAACATCTAATGTTATCATATGCATTATATAACACCGCTGAAATATAGCTCATTTCAGATGTAACTCAATACTGCTGACATTTACAGATGCCTGTCCACCTCCTCCTCCTGTTCTAAATGACTTTAGACTCTAAAAGGCTATGGGGTCTGAAGGCCTAGAGTGGTAAGGCAGAGAAACAGCAAGGAGCGGGAGGGGAAGTACCTGGTTGCCGCCCTGGCCGTGGCAACCAAACATGGCAAGGTGTGCACCTGTAGGGCTGTGCTCAGGGGCGTTGTAGTCCAGGCACTCCGAGTGGATCCCTGCACTACGGACCTGAGATATATATATATATATAGAGAGAGAGAGCGAGAGAGAGAGAGAGAGAGAGAGAGAGAGAGAGAGAGAGAGAAGGCTTCTAGTTACAAAATCAGTACAAGATGTTTCACACAATTCCACACAGACTACTTGGAATGAAGTAGGAACAACTACTTTTGTGTCCCTTATGCTGGTGTTCTCAAGAGTGTGTGTTGGGCAGATGTAATGCAAGCTGTGCAGAGAGGGCCGTAGGGTGTCCTTCCTCTGCGGTTTTACATTTTCCTCCAAAACTATTCAAAGTGTACTGAGACCAAGCATGTGGAGGCAAGAGAGAGGACAGGGGGCTGACACCTCCGGGGACTGTGTGGGTGAGATGTGGGCACTTACCGCTCCGTGCCAGCCCTCCCTGTCCTCGGGCACATGGAGCTCCGGGTAAATATTCTTCAGATACCAGTTGAAGCTCTGGCACTTCAGTCGCTGCCTCAGAAGAACCCGGTCCGAAAGGTCCCCGTACGTCTCCTACGGACCAAAAGACAAACTTCAACAACAAAGAAATATCAACTTTCCCGAAGCTATCACCACCCTACAGATCTATCATCACCCTACGAAATGTCATATTATGATAGTGTCCGCATTGCTAATGCAACTGCTGCTCTACTTGAAGCATCTTCAAACATCCCAAAACGTGCCCTCATGTGCGTCCTCCTGGAAGTGGCGCCGGCCATTCTGAAACGTCTGACTGAGTAATAAAGAGCGCTAATGAGATCTCCTCAAATGCCAGCAGTCTACCAATTATCCGATGTAAACTAACGATCGGCAGAAAGACCCATATCTGGTGTCGTTGTCATCTCTGGCACTGGTAACCAGTCATGCCAGAAACTGGCACGGCGGTATTCTCATTAGTTTGACCAGGTCCGGCTTGGCACGTTTTCGACACCTCCTTTTCATGAGATAATTTATTGTTTGATCAAAGATCCCTGACGGCATGAATAATGTAACTTTTTTCAGGTGAGCGATATATAGAGTTGCATGCATCTTTTATGTCTGCTAACACGGGCAACTTGATACGCCTAGTACTCGCCCCACTTACAGTACCTCCGTTTGAACATCTCTCAAATACAGCAAACAAAACCAGCAAACGGAGCCCAGACACAAACTGCCAGCTGTGTTGCTGGTAAAGCCCCCCTCCCCCACCCCCCTTTTCCACTTGGAATATGATATCACTTCAGATTTTCTAAAAACACAAAGGGCCTTTTCTGACGTTCAAACGTCTCAAGTCATCATCGCAGGGTAACCATATCTCCTTAACTAGGACAGGGTACACAAAGTGTTCCTGTGTCCGCTAGCTAAAGCTATCTTGGCAGTGTTCTTGCTATGGAGACAGTTGATGTTATCAAGTCATATTACTATCCATTCCGTTTAAAACAATGTCTACATAACAGAAGATTACTGCATAATTACACCTACATAAAAAGGCTGCGGTGACAGAGCAGTTTGTTGTGTGTCAACAGTGTGTGTCAACATTAACTTGTAAAGTCAGTTCCACTAAGCACTCAGAAGAATACTCTACGTAGGCTTGTCTGCTAGCAACTCCAAAGCAATAATGTCACTGTTGTTTAACATCTGCCTGCCTTGGAACTCTTCCAAAGTCATACCTTGCGGGCAGGTGGGTTTCGTTTGTAGAAGTGGTGCTTGTAGGAGTCCATCCAGACCTCCGCAGCTCGGACGGTGTTCTGCAGGAAGTTGGGCCGGGCGTAGGGGGCCTTCTTGGGGAAGACGTGGCCCACGTGGGAGCAGGGGTCGATCTCAAGCGAGCCTCCACACTGCCACACCTGTGGGTGAGGCGAACCAGAGTGCTTACAACCAGCCAGAATGTTGTTTTTTTTTAATCAAACATGCGTCCGCTAGGGATGTGCATAAAGGGGTTCAATGAAATAGTATCAAAAGGAATCTACTACCTTTTTTATTGACAATCGCTCCCCGTTACACAATACTGACAACAAGAGTCAGATGACTGGATAACAAGGACACAGACGCAAAGGCTTTAAGGGACTGAAAACCCAGAACCTTGAACAAGGCAAATAATATTTTGTTACTAAAATAATTAATTCCATCATTCTAGACAAAAAAGGTTGATTCATACTAGGAGTTAATGAATGTATCGATTCAAAGCTACTTTGATTACAGCCAAACCAGTCTGTAATACCACAAAGACCACACAATTACATTTACATTAACATTGTCCTCTAAGAGAGAATCTATGCACAAAATATCACTTTCCTTACAACAAATATCTGTTGGTATTTAGACAGTACAGTTATTTACTAACTAGTCAAATTAGAGCATTAAGAGCCAAAGACATAATGCAGTAATGCACTTACATGTGATCAACCCAGTTAACCATACACTACAGCAGGGGTCTTCAACCTTTTTCAGCCCAAGGACCCCTTGGCTGAGAGAGACACTGAGCAGGGACCCCCACCCCCGCCGCCCCAAATTTGGGCCTGATATTCATATAATTTATTTGGAACTAAGTGTCAGTCACACACACACACTTCCCTACACATGTTTGAACAGGATTACAAATCATCTGTGACACAAAACTCGTTTCAATTTATTCTGTTTATTATTGACATTTTTTCTCCCTTACAGTTAGCCATCACTCTGTATTAAATTAGGGAGGGACAAAGAATTGAGAAGCTTAAGTATGGATGAAATATCTCATACCTAGTGAGAGATCTGACGTTTGAGAATTCATCATTCACGTCTTTGGCAACAACATTCTCCCTATGAAGCATGCAGTGCGCCATACATGGCTCTTGCACCGTCTGTGCACATCGCGACACATTTTGGCCAGGGTATATCATGTTCACGGAACGAATTGTCGATCACTTTGAAAATCTCAGAACTTTTTTTACCTGCAGGCAGCTGCTTACAGAATAGAAATTCCTCCTGCATCTCATTTTGGTCGACAAATCACAAAAAAGCTAAAAGCTGAGCGTCATTTGACACATCGGTGGATTTATCTAATTGTAGTGCAAAACAATCTGCCTTCGGGAGTTTTGCGACTAGTAGTGCCCTCACATCAGCTGGTAATTCATCAATAGGGCCGGCATTGGGATGCTTTTCAGTTTTTTTACGTACTCATCCTTCCCAAACATTGTTTTGCACATATCACTAGCTGTTGGCAATATTAAACTTTCCGCAATTATGTATGGCTGTTTGGTCTGAGCGACACGTAATGCAACTTGATAAGAGGCTTTTAAAGCTAGCTCGCACACTTTGGCTGATTGTCTCATCAAGGTCTGCTGGCCCTCAAAAGATTTTAAACGGGAAATATTAAATGTTTTTTTTCCCTTTCAAGTGAGCATGGGTTGTCTTTGAATGTCGTTGCCTCTTTGATGGTTTCATAGTTTCGTTTGATAGCACGGAAGAGCAAACCACACATAATTCTTCACCATCGGTCTCTTTGTAGGTGAAGGCAAACTTCAGATAATTCTCTGAATATTTACGTGTCTTCTCCCGTTTGCGCTTTTCGCTGTTCATGGAAGGGGTGTTGGTATCCTCTGAAGGTAGATCATCTGAACCGCCATCAGTGGTGTTGTTCCGAGAAATTACAAAACGATCAATTATTTCAAATTGTATGGTTATGGCAGGTAACGTCTTTTGGCACCAGATAGCTAAATGTAGCTAAAAGTGCATATGTTGCCATTATGATCAAATGATCGCGTGAAGACTCATGGGTAGCCTATGTATTATTTGTAAGGAATAGAAAGCCATTTTTACGTTCTGTTTATCTTTATGTAGTCTTTTGGACGTTTTTTATTTTTGGAAAAGGGTAAAAATGCTTCAGATGAAATAATTTGGCGGACCCCCTGCAGTACCTCCGCGGACCCCCTGGGGGTCGCGGACCCCCGGTTGAAGACCTCTGCACTACAGGACAGTGATGGTGATGGGACAATTTTACTATAGTTGCAATTACTTAATTTTTCAAAGTGTTACCAATATATTTAGTTGGTAAACAAGATTGACTTCAGTCAGGATGGAATATTTCCCCAAAAATTCAATTTCCTACTAATTTTCTTCCTCCTCTAGACTCTTTTCAATGTGGGATGCTGCCACCTGATCTACCCGCAGAAACCCTCTCCTTACAGCTGCCCATTTCCACTTAACTATTTTGCAAAGATTCTATTCCGCGTATAATTCATACTGTACGCCAGCCTATGTACCCGTAAAATAAACAAATGGCGTCACTGATATAGTTTTCTGCTTCATTGCTCTGCTTATCCTTATAATATAACCGAGACTTTGAATGTCAGCTCTCTCCATTTTTATCCACTATTAATTCGGCTTTTTCCATGTATATATCCCTTCTTTTATGTTTCATGGAATCATATGTATCATGTACATATGCCACACGTATGCTAATATGTTTTATCCTCTGATCCCTCCTGATTCTCTCTTCTCCTTCTATCCCCCCCCTTGAGGTTCTGCTCAAGGTTTCTCCTTGCCCCAGTCACCTTAGTGCTTGCTGTAGGGGGTTCAGGCTCTGGGCTCTGTAAAGAGCCTAGATAACATTTGAATCGTTATCAGTGCTATATGAATTGAATTTCATCCCATTTCATTTCTTAAAGTAGTAGCACTAATTTGGTATTGGTGTCACTGGTAGCTTAGAAGTGGTAGATGTAAAAGGCCATGTAAATTAGAGAAATTATTCCCTTTTAATCCCACATTGCCCAAACCCCTCTTTACCACATTACTGATTTAGGAAATTAAGAACAGCAAAACACATAAAGGCTGGAGAATTACAAGACTAAATTGCTGCTATAATAACTCCTGTCCCATACATTTTTCATTTAGCTTTTTCATTTTTATTCTCATACACAGTTGTAAACCAATTCACATGACATCAATTATGCATGCTAGTCTTGCAGCTCGGAGCGAGGTGTTATATTTTCATATGCATAAAACATGGCCCAAAGGTATACGCCATCTATCAGTTTTACATTCGGACACGCAAGCATGCATACGTGTCCAAACGCACACCACACACCCTACACAAACACGGAATCTGTCTCTCCCTGATTAATTGACACCCGCAGATGAAAGGAGACTCTTCATCTCTTATTTACTGAGGGTTTTCCCAGCCTCTCTCGGCATCACTGATTCACTTGATCAATTCTCACTGAGAATTTGGAGCACAGCACCTCCTCAGACATGAAGCAGAGTTTCTCGTGTGGATCCCTAGTCAAGAGAATGGAACACGGACATGGAACGCAGAATGGATACTCACTCTGAAAGAAAGTTCCAGGTTCTCTCCTCCCCACACCTCCATACCCATGTCGTAGGTGCCCAGGTACTCAAAGTAAGCCTTACTGACTGCAAACAGACCTCCAGCCATTGTAGGAGACCTGTAGAATAAATAAAAAGTCGCAGATGTGATAACTGTAACTTCAGTTCATTTCAGTTTACGCCCCCCCCCCCCCCCCCCCCCCCCGTTTAATGTGTTGAGAGTATTTGGGCGACTGTAACTTCTTAGCCGGTCATGTTTCAGGCTGAGGGAGACTCGGCGGATCTGAGTGAAACCATGGAGCTGGGTCGTGGATCTTACTTGATGGGGTCGATGCGAGACTTGCGCCGCTTCCGCTCGGTCAGGGGCACCGCGTGCCACTGGAAGGTCAGGCGCCAGTCGAATCCCCCGATCATGGGCTCGTCCGTCTGCATGTAGAACTCAAAGGTGTTCCAGTCGATGGTGTCGATGACCGGGCACACGATGGTGCTCTCGTTCTCACCGATCCTGAAAGGGGAGAGAGAAAGAAGGGTTCTTACAGGACTCTTTCTTCACCTCTGGGGGAAAGCCTTTACCTGATCCAGTCATCTGCTAATTGACATTAGATCTAATCTGAATAACATTAGATATGTAGGAGTCTTGCTACAGCATATTCAAACTCAAAATGAAATCAATGTAGTGGGAAGGGTGACATTGCTATGTATCAATGTCACTTCAAAAAGTAAATGGGATTGTGATTCTGGATTAAGCTCCTTTAGCAGTAGCACACATGTGAAATTGTACATAATAATATTCAGGTAAAAAAATTAAGTTGCAAAAGGACAGAACAGGACAAAAACAGAACAAGCAAATTGACAGCAAATTGACAGAACAAGTAAATTGACAAGCAAATTGACAGACTGATAGTCAGTGACTGATGATAGTACGTGGCGACGCACCTCTCCAGCAGTGGTTCGATCCAGCCGGGCACACACTCGCAGTGGCAGTCCAGGAAGGTGAGCACGTCGCCGGTGGCGTAGGTGGCGCCGATGAGCCGCGCCCGCACCAGGCCCTCGCGCTTGTTGGTGCGGATGAGGCGCACGCGGTCCAGGTTGCTGATGTAGTCGGCCAGCTGCACCTTCAGATAGCCTAAAAATTCACGCCGGTGACGACAGTTAGGAGACACATCTGTCACGGTAAACAGTCTGAAGTCTTATCTCTAGAAGTCAGACGGGAACAGTCAGCGCAGGACCAGACAAGTGACCCAATAAAAGCCGGTGAAAACAAATTACGTAAATTAATTGGTGGCATCATTAGCGGCTAACGAAAGGGCTGGGAGGCCCAGTGTTGTATGTCCAAGAGAATTGCGTCTGGGAAAAACACTCTGTGGACCTGACTACCACTAATCTCTCCAAATGAAGTGCTTTTTCATTACCCTGTTGAACAATAGAGGACAACCCACAATGCACTCGTTGGCTGCTAGATTAAAAAGAAGACCCCCTGGGATATTTGTTTCTGACAAGGTCTTGTGTTTTGTTCCCTTCCCAGGAGAGCAATTAAACGGGCCTTTCATCGTGGTGTTTGAATCTAAAGGCAGCCTGCCCAAAGCAGTTACTAATTTGGAAAAGCACAGATGATAGCATGTCAGTTTTGGAGCCTCTGTTGGAGTACAGACAACGGAATGTGCAAGTGTCGGTCTTTTGCTATCATAACACATCGGCGCTGAAAAGCATTACACCCACAAGGAAAGAATTTTGGGAAACTGAGTGATTAGAACTATAAGGCTCTGCCGGGCTCGTTGGCATTTTAAGACCCTGAACTCTGCATCAATGTCCCCAAACCTCCTCATTCTATATTTTTCTAATACTTCTCAACTTTGTCAGGAAACCTATGATGCACATGTAGCACATAAATCACATTCATGCAATCAAACAATTTCTGGTTAAAAATGTCTGGTCAAACTGGACCTGAACCTTGTTTTTTTAATTTTTTTATACTGAATTCTGACTTCTGAGCTTTAATGCATCTTATACTGTATGGTATCAGTTCTGGGGGGTGCCTTTCTGAGTGCATCTCTGCAGCACTGTCTTAGGGGTTCTGAGGTGTCATGGACTCACCAGGGTGTGTGCAGGTTTAGAGAGGCCTGCTGGGCCTGAGATTCATGCAGATTAAGGGGGAGGCGGCGGGGTGGTCAAGAAATGGCTTGGTGTGAGGTAATCACAAGGCACAGCATCTGAGAGGAGCTCCGCGCTGGAGAGCCACCAAGAAGGCTGCTGCCGCTGGCTCAGGATGAATAGTTGCATAAACACTGGAGTGACACCCCACCACTATCTCTCTCTCTCTCTCTCTCTCTCTCTCTCTCTTCTTTCAACACAGTTTTCCCTCCCACTCCCCTTACTGAACTCCTTACTGGGCTTAATAAAGTTCAAAAAAAGTTTCTCCCTCCTTCTCTCTCTCTCTCTCTCTCTCTCTCCCTCCCTCTCTCTCTCTCTCCCTCCCTCCCGCTTTCTCTCCCATCACACCGTCATCCCCTCTCTGGTACTCACTGCGGTCGCTGAAGTCGTCGATGAGGATGACCTCGCGCAGCAGGACAGCGGGCGTGGTCTCCAGCACACTGTGGATGGTCCTCAGCAGCGTGGACCAGGCCTCGTTGTAGAAGGCGATGATCACTGACGTGGTGGGCAGACGCCGCAGGTCGAACTTCTTCGCCCGGCACCTGCCAGTGTGGCAAACATAAGGGAGATACACAAAAGAGGAAAACAGTTAACAACAATATTAGATAAATAAAAAGATAGAGGGAGGATGGATGAATGGAAAGATAGATAGATTGGAGTTAGATAGATTGATAGATAGATAGATAGATAGATAGATAGATAGAAAGAATTAACATAAATAAATAAAAGACATGAGGAGCATATCAATCATGACCCTAAATAATGACGTCAGCGGTGGAACAGGTGAGAAACCTGCTACGTCTGTGTGAGTGGAACAGGGGCACTCTGGCCAATCACACTGAGCTGCAACCCGCTGGTTATTGTGTGCAGCAGAGATATTGTGAGGCTTTGGAGCCTTTGGCTTGCTCTGGGCATAATGGCACAGAATTAAAAAGGACAAAAAAAAAAACATCACACTGAGGCTACACATGCCAGAGAGGATTTCACAGACGCCTGGGGAACAGAGAGAGAGAGAAAGAGAGAGGGAGAGAGAAAGAGGGAGTGGGAGAGAAGCATGGAAGGAGATGTGTCGCACCCAGTAAATAAATACACAGGGACAGCTTGTGCAAACAGTTCAGGCGTCACTCTAACTGTCGCACATAAAAAAAGACAAACCGATTTATAGCCGAGTCAAATGTAAGTGGCCCCGACATCTCGGGGGAAAAAAAGTTACAAATACCTTCAGGAAAAGGCAAGCAGCTCAGGGAAAAGTTGCTTCAGAAGACTCGCTAGCTTGCAAACTTGTTAGGAGCCTTTAAAATGAGAAACGTATTCACAGTGTGAGGCAAAAAAAGAACCTCCCGGTCAATCCTCAGTCAACACGGCTTAAAAGCTCCCAACAAGCCCTAAGATGTTCTGACTGAATCACACTTTAAAGGCTTCCGTTTCTTAAGCAAAGCTTTTTAAAAATTCACACAAAAATCCAACCCAACTGATCTTGTTCATCTCAACAGGGAGATTAAAAAAAAAATTGTGATGCTTTGCAGAAAGCCGACATGAAATCCAGCTCATTATTTCAGGCCTGGGCTTACTACATAGCAATTAACAGCAGAGGCCCACAGAGGTCCACAAGGGTCTGGAGATGAGGGGAAAGGGGATGAGATAGAGATGAGGGGGAAAAAAACGCAAACCAGTGTAACATGCTCTAGAGGTAAGGCTTTAACACCAAGCCTTTGCTTCGTGAGTAAATGTTGTTCGGAAACGGAAAAGAGCATCAAGATAAACCAGAGAGGATCGCCAAAGCAGACCCTCAGGAAACATAAATAATGGACTGTGCGGCTAAACATATGCCAACTTGACAGGCCAAACTGATGACATCTGGATAAAAAACTCAAGAGAAAAATGTACACTCAACACATCCAGTCCAAGAACACGCCCCTGCAAACAAACAACACGACACAAACATACCCGAGACCCAAACCCAAGAAGAAAAACCCCATGAAGCAGGGTAGGAGAGTGGAGAGTGCCCGAGAGAGGATCCAGCAGGCACTATGGCAACCATTCTAACCACAACAACCATGGCCAGTGTGCCCGTCTTGCCCCAGCCCACCTGCTCGCCCTCACTCACTCGTGCATCCGGTTGTCCTGGATGTGGCGGTGCAGCGAGATGTGGTCCGACACGAAGATGTTGATGGCGTAGCGCTCGATGCTCTCCTCCTGCTGCTTCTTCTCGTCATCCTTCAGCGTGAGCCGCGTGGCCCTGCCCCACTCGCCTGGCGCGTTGCTGTCGGCAACCGGCTTCTGGTACACGGGCCGCCGCAGCGCCTCCGCGTCCTCCTGCTGCTGCTGCTGCTCCCGGGCCCCCACCGCCAGGCCGGCGCCCGGCTCGTCCTGGTCCCCGACGGAGTCCGAGGAGGACGAGGAGGAGGGGGTGGAAACGACGCTGTGGGTGACGATCAGGTAGGAGAGCCACATCAGCCACAGTACCATGCCCGCCTTGGCCAGCAGGCCCAGCTTGCGCGACAAGCGCACCCTCATGATGAAGGTGGGCGGCTGCGACCACAACGCCAAACCCTGCCCGACCTCCTCGCCGTCTCGCTTGTCTCTGACTGCTGTCAGCTCACTGTGGAGAGAGAGAAGGAGAGAGAGGGATAAAGAAAGAGAAACAGAGAGAGAGAAAGAGAGAAAGGGACAGATAGAGGGTGACAGACAAAAGAGTGAGTGACTTTTAAAAACATACTACACCAATCCATATCAGCTGAATGAAATCAAGTCTTCCACAAGTCTGTCAGAGTCATTGTCATAAATTCCTTACACACACACCCCACTGTTCTCTGAGTGACTTTTAAAAACATACCACACCAATCCATATCAGCTGAATGAAATCAAGTCTTCCACAAGTCTGTCAGAGTCATTGTCATAAATTCCTTACACACACCCCAGTTCTCTGTTCGCTGGTAGAGACACACACTTTTTACCCAAGCACGGCAATCCAGACTATTCTCATTTGTAGTTCCACGTTGGTGGAACTAACTGCCTAGTACTACCAGAGCAGGGGCGTCCCTCTCTTTTGAAGAACCAGCTCTTCAGAGAGCACCTTCCTTCCTAACTGGCACCTTGACTAGTGCTTAACTTGCACTTCAGCAGTTACATTCCTGCACTTCTTTTTCTTTCTATGTCGTTTTTCTATTTCTTATGTAAAGTAGTATTTATTGTTACACCAGGTTTGTATTGCTCTTAGCTTGACTGTTCTCTCCCTTGTACATTGCTTTGGACAAAAGCGTCTGCTAAATGACTAAATGTAATGTAAATTATATACTTGATGGAAAACTGTATACGCTAGCAGTGCTCTTGATCCAACTGATGATTTAAACATGAGGACAGCGAGAGAACAGACTATCTGCGAAGGAGGGCAACAAGAGGTTGTAGAGTTACACCACAGAATGAAGGTGACAGGGTACAGTGTTGCATGTGCTAATCTATTACGATCACCTGGGAAATTCCAACCCATTCAGAAGAACTGATGCTTCTAAATGCCAATGAATGGAATTCCAGTGGTGGCAGGAACACCCAGCTGGAACCCCACCCACACAGAACCACTTCTACCCATCGTAAGTACCTGTGCGACGGGGTGACTTTGATTCGTTATTCTATTAGGTGGTTTTCCGATCTCATGCTACCCTGTCCTTAGCTGACACGAGAAGCTCTACGGGTTTTTATCGCACCGCATTCGATCATTTTCCGCCACCCACGGCGCTTGACTCCTCGTTAATAAACGATGGCGCGGAAGAGATTTCGATCCGGAGACGCGCAAGGTTTCTCCAGCCCAGGAGGCAATCATGGCAGTGCCTGAGCCCGATCCATCAGCGCTGCCGCGGCCTCCTGTGTAATCACATAATTGGGTGGCATTAATATTTCAGTGTGCAGGGATTTACACTGAGAAAGCACCGGCAACAAAGTAAGAGGATGACACTATGAACCTCCCGTCTTTTTCTCTGTACGGGAACCCTGTACCTTCTCTGTGTCTTTCCCGTGACCATTTTCTGCAACTGATGAGCCCTGGTCTCTCTCTTTCTCTCTCTTTCATACACACACACAGATACACACACACACACACACACACACACACACACACACACACACACACACGAAAAGTTCTGTAACTTTAGGGTTGGGATACAGTTCTACTATGCTGTCATCAAAGCCAACCAATTGTGCTTTTCTACAAGGGGGAGGGAGAGTTACCTCTTCAAACCTGACAGTAAAAAACCTGTAGTCTAATCAGTATGCTTAACCAACACCCTCATGTATTATCTTTCAGTATGCTGCTTTTCAAGGTCTTAAAAAAAAAAAATTAAGAAGGTATTTACCCTTTCAGACATGTTCTATCAAGGCCCAGCAATCAAAGATCCTCTAAACTATTTAGCGTCAAGCTTCTGAAGTTGATTAAAGATTAAATAAACAATTGGGCTTTGTTTGCAAGTTCTTGTGGCAAGTGTTGATATTTGTTAATTTTTTTCTTAAAGTCAATACTAACAGTTGAACCTTTAGTATCCCATTCTTTTGAAAAGGCAGAATAAGTCATTCAAATCAGAATTCCCTGCCCAAGGTTAGTTTGTATGGGTGAGGCATAGTGAGGCCCTCATATCTCATAAACTGCAAAACACAACCTGTTGAAGAGCCAAGGTAAGTTCTAGTAAGCTCCAGAAACAAGAGACGGGGCAGCCCGAGCTGGCTCACCGCTACCCCTACCGACACGCAAATAACGGCCCCATTATGAACTGGCCTGCCGATCACACCTTCCCCTCTACCACCTGATAGGGCCTTGGCAGCACCAAGCACGCAAATGGGCATCAACTCAGACACAAAAGAGCTCTTAAGGGAACCACTGGCCTGTAGCCTGCGCCTCGCTTTGCTCTGCTTCGCTGGGCTAGGCAGGGGGGACCTCCAGTGGCTCAGGGCCGGCAGCCGGTCGGTGGTGAGGAAGCACCAGAGCCAGCCGCTGCTACCAGGTGTGTGCCACTTCACCGCTGATGCCTTTGAGGCCAGGTGAGGCGGATGGCTGAGGCCTACTTTAAATCAAATGTGAGGTAGGACTCATTGCCAGTCCACAGGTGGTGTTTACTTTCCAACTCTGGGCAGGACGTGGCATCAGAAAGAAAGTGAGGCAGAGAGAAAAAGTAAGAGAGAGAGAGAGGGAGAGAGAGAGAGAGAAAGAGAGAGAGAGAGAGCATTCCCAGTTGAGCCACAGCAGAAGATTGTTTTTAATGCGACTTAGTCGCAAGGCTGACTTTGCCGTATCAACGAAATTGGCTCCCATTTCCACAGGACTCCAATACAGTTTATCAGCATCAAATAAACGGCTTTCAATGTGAGCAGGAATTGGCCCAGAGAGAAAAGGCGTGATAATTTAAATAAGGCAAAACCAGCATTGGCAGTTCTATGGCCCATTCTGTGCCCTAGGCAAGCTCATACACTTTGTGGCCCATCCCTTTGTTTAAACAGCATCTTTTCACTGAGTGTCTAGGTGCGACATGAAATTGTGTATGTCACGACACTGAGAAGAAAGGAACAAAAGTTGAGTCAAAGACAAACAAGAACCAAAAAATACAGAGCAGGGTGAACAAGTCATGCGTCTTTGGCCGGCCTGAACCAGTATTACACAGTGTTATTACTATGTGTTTACATTTGGAGTGATGTTGGCTCTTGAACTGTGAGGGAAAGAATAACAGTTGTAGCCCAACCAGTGGTAAACACTATAGTGGCTGTGCAGAGACATCACTATGAAGAGCATAGCCCTCAAGCAGGGGGTAAAAATCATAAGGCCATAGTTTGCATAGCCTTCATAATATAAAACCCTTGATATTTAGTCACAGTTGCAGGACAGCCTACAGCTTCTTGTTAGCACCTGTGTTCACTATGCTCTACTGTAGTCCAACATTTAAGTAAATACAGACACAGGTAAGAGACAACATTACATTATCTTGTGTATCTGCAAAGTCAATACACAGGTTTTGAGTACACAAGGTTTTGAGTTCCTCTGGCTTTCAGAGGAAACTATTTGCTGCAATAAAGAAGTGATGACTAGCCTGAACATCTTGTCTGACAAGATGCCAGTGTCCATACTAGGTCATAGAGTCCGACTTTCATCTAATCTCTAAACAACGTCAAGTAAATAACAAACCCACTTGATGCGTAAACTACAATGTTATTCAGTTTACGCTTCATAAGTAAATCAACCTACACAGCTTTTTATTCGAAAAACAGCTCTTAACTGCTCACAGCTGTGCAGAGAATCAATGACGTACAGTAAAATGCGCCGAAGTAGTTATCTTGTAACACACAAACAGGCGCGCACGCTCATACAAGCAACAGGCGTGCAATGGTTTTTACCTGCCACTAAATTTGCATTGGGTTTGTGTAGAGAGGAGTAAAAATGTGAGAACTTCCCCTGTATCATTCTGAGGTACACGAAGTAAGGCAGGACATACTAGTCTAAATAGCTTTTACAACGAAAAGAACCTGAGTGGTTGGACTAGGCTACACAGTCGTCTTTCAATAATCGCATTCCACAACATCAAACAATGGACAATTCAGGGTATTGACACAACCAAATGAGCGCCTATAATGATAATGATAATGTTACAGTAAGTGACAGGCACGTCCAGATTTGAGAAAGTGGATTGAGGCGCGTCTGAGGTCCTCATACGTGGAATCGAGTCAAACTAGTTCCTTTGACAATGGTGACGTGTATGCGAAATTCATTTATTCAATAATTAGTGACTTTAATAGTCAGGAAATGAATTAAACATTCGTTCGCCTCGGTTTTCAAAACGATGTACTATTGAGTTTAGCAAGTGCTGTTTGACGTGGTTTGCAATAAGTTCAGCATCACTTCGGCAAATCTGAGCTTGATCAATCAACTGCAGTGAGAGCTCTGCAAGAGAACGCAAACTAGGTTAGTAGCAGAACTAATCGTTGACTATAATATAACAATCAACCATTGGAACGTACCGATTTATGAATAGGCACTGTTACATTGTATACAAGCACTTCTTACCTTCCACACTACATTCCGTGTCGTTTCAGACTGTACTGCTTCGCTGGACTCGTAATCAGCGGTTGTATCTTTCAACTATTGCTAGTCGGCTAGCTAGCTCGTTGCAATGAATAGCATATAAACCACATCCTCTTCTTCAGTCGACCTTACTTAGATTTAGCTGGTTTATTTATCTGATTAAAACTAGAAACTTTGTAAAAACTAGTTCGTTCCAAACTGAATCTCCGGTAGAATTCATATATTATGTACACTTCAAATCAGGTCAGAGGACTACCCCTGGGTGTTAGATTGTAACTACTGACGCTTTTCCTTTGCCTGTTCCTCAGGAAGTTTGACAGGCTTGTCTGGTCGCAATAACACGTGACTATTGTGGCTATTCTGCAGCCGACTGTCAGTTTGTACTAGTTGACGTGGTCACTCAGTCATACTTTTAAATATTCTGTATCAAGATTTCATATTCCCTTATAAAAATGTGCTGGTGGTTGAAACGCGTATACCCATAAAGAGTTTTGCATCATCTATCATTATGCTTTCTTTCACCTATTACTCACAACAATAAAAAAAAAATCCATTGTGTTTATAACAATCAAAATAATAACTTTATTTTTTTTTGTTTTCTTAGTATTTACATACCGGTAGCTCTCAGACCTTACATGCAGTTGTTTGTTTGTTTGTTTATTCATTTATAGCACAACCATGCTTGTCCCTCGTCCCTTGAAATGTTTCTGCTCAAACCACCACCACATTCTTCCCTTTCAACTGTTATGCTGAATAGGTAACAAGTTGTGGCAAGTACAGCCCTTGAGTGTAACCACAAAATCTGCTTAATCCTGTAACTGATCTTGTTTGGCTCTCAACACAAAGACCTAGCAAATTATCCTGGGACATACAGTAGGTGATATTGCCAGCTCATTTTGTTTTTCATAGTGCTTAACGATCATCACTGACACAAAAACCTGTATTCACATTCACATATGGTATGTTATGTGTGTTACACTAAAGATATTACTTCTCAGTATTACATCAATTTCAATATTTATTATTGTCTTGTAATTCAACACATTGAAAGATGACACTTGAAATAGTTTTTCCCCCTTCCCAGAACAAGCAGCCTAAAATGCAAAATGCGGCCTAGTCAGCTTTCCATGCAAACTCTGTTGACCCACTGCATCCACAGATATGCATGCTAACAGCTGCTCCTAAACCAGGTGTTTGCGGGTTCAGACATCTCATTGAGCAGCTGTCGTTGGGGCTCTTTGGTGTATATGAAACTCCCAGCGAACAGTAACAGACAGAGGAGGCCCAAGTTGCTCCGTCTGGTTTCCAAGGATGTAATATAAACCTGGTGATCCTGTCACAGAGAGAGAAAAAAAACATAGCAACACCTTTGAACTCATATTTGCAGATACTCATGGCTTTGCAATGCGGATCAGCCTATGAAGCCCTGCCCCGGTAGTTCAATAGCTGGACTTGCATTGAAAGTAAACTGAACTTTGACTTTTTTGACAATAATGTAGTCGAGGTGGGTAGGTCAGTATGTGTTTATGCATTAACATACATCAACCGACACCGATAAAACTTTAGTTAATCATTCAACAAATGTCCTAATAAAACAGAAGGCTGTTTCTGCCACAGGGAAACAAAAGTAGGAGGATTTGCAAGACAAAATCCTATTCACAAACTGGCAGAGTTGATGTTAGTTCAAAGGAGGATATTTCCAATATATTTCCGATCACAAATAGAGAGTTTTCAAAGGAAGCAAAACGTCTCTTCAAAGATATCTTAAGGGTTTGTAAGCATACTCCTCTTTTATAAGTAATTTTACTGATAAGGACTGTTTGGCCTCCTGCCAGATAGTGCAGTGTGGATATATTTCTATAATGAAAACCATACCTTGCTCTCATTCAACCAGAGGCAGACATTAAGATCACGGGTGGGGCGTTCAAATAAAAAATGTCTGAATGTATGGCATAGCACAAAGTCACAAGTTAAATATTTGACACTGGAATATGGCCAGCTCAAAGAGATATGGAGGGATAGGGGGAACAGTAAATCTTACGGACCATACGGCTGCAACTGAGAACATAAGCGAGGACGAAACTTAGGTGACAAGCTTTGAGTCTTCGTTTAGATTACAACAAAAGTGGCATGTTTGTCTTTGAAGTGTACTTGTTTAGAAAATGTGTCAGGGGCTTTTGTCGCAGAGCGCTTTGGGCTGTGTCTTTTTTTTCTTCAAAGCTATCTCTTTTGGCTGGAGAAGGCCGCTTGACCAGTGCAAAGAAGCTGTCAAGGCCTGGCTTATCTCACTGTGGTGTGAAAAGGCTTTTGTAAGACATAAACAAAGCCCTGCAAGACAAACATGAATTTAGGCACTCCAGCCAATTATCGATGCGTTTCGTTTGATTAATTTCTTTGGCAAAGTGGATGCAGATGTGAACATTAAAACTGTCAAAACATTATCGAGGATACATTGGAAGTGTGATGATATGCGGGTTAGTGAACAGTTATTTTTACACATTTCTGTCAAGGGGAGGCGGTCTCTAATAGCAACACACTTTATAAATGATAGAGTGGAAAATGTCTCTTCAAGCACACCTTCAAAATGTGGACGTGTACACTTCCTTGATCGTTATGCAAATGATGAGGATGTTGTATCTCAGTATGAGCACAGTACGAGCACAAAGTGTGCACATGATGACGTCAAACTGGGACAGATGAGCAATAAGGCCTCTTTGTGAGTGTGTGTGTGTGTTTGTGTATGTGTGTGTGTGTGCAGAGCAAACGATCAAACACCCAGTACGTTTTTGGAGGGATTGGCACAGAATCCTTTTTAAAACCATGTCCTGCTCGAGCCGGACACCGTCTGGCCCTCGGTGTGTGGCACCATTTAGCTCATTGTGAGACTTGACACACTGCCAGTCACACCTCCTTCTCTCCTTCTCTCCCTCCCTCCATTCCCCACATCTCCACCCCACTCCCCTCTCCTGCTAGTTACTTATCCCCACATTCTACCTCTGGAGCTTTCAGTGTTGGTCCTCCCCTTTATCGGTGCATACTGTGCGAGAGCCGCCGGAAAGTGGGATTTGATTTCCGCGATGACCTGAAAGACAGCATATATCCGGCAAAAAGGTGACGCGGAGCTCTTATCTTTCACCGGTGGGGGTGTGACTCACTACTGTTTTGGTGTTCAGTGTTACTGGCCCTTAGTGGCCATGTTAGCCTGTACCCTGGGCTCCGGCAGTAAAATCAATAATTTACAAAAATGCCATTCAGAGGATACAAAAGCTGCAGTATGCATGGAATTTTAATTACACAGAGGGCCCAGATTGACGTCGTAGCCGCAGGCATGAGGTCAGAGGTGATCTGGCATCACTTACAGACAGAAAGTTACAAGGTGGAAGGGTCATTATGGTGTGCAGTTAAAAAGAATAGCTTTGTGTCAGTAGGATTTGGCTATATATGCACACGGACAAGTCTTTCAGACTGAAGAACATCTTACGTACATCTGTGACTGAAGTAACTCCATATGTGCTCTCCCAGAGTGTTGACTTGGTTTCTCTTTCCTAAACCAATCCTATCAGTTACAAAATGGGTAGCCCGGCTTTGAGATCCAATCATATCCTCTTTAGTTGTCTGTGTCAATTCCTTAATGGAACAGGAGAACCACCTGAGGGCTGCATGGTTCTTGCCCACAGATCTGTCTTCACACTTCAGTTGCTGTTCAAAGTGGAGCTGGTGAAATAAAGCACTTTATCAAGGACAGGGTGTCATCTAGTGGTCATTCTCTGAAGCTCATCTGACCAATCAAGATGATCTATGTAACTAAGCAGTTTAATGCTGTTCTATATAATGAAGGTACTGTACCATTTTGGGCAAAGTACGCGTTGCATACCTTTAACAACACTTTCATTCGTTATTTTAATCCATGTCATGGTAAACTTCGGGACTACATAAAGTAACTAAAGTGTTTTCATTTTGAGATTAAAAAAAGAGAGATTTAACATGTATGTGCTCAAAGTCTTTTAATGGCTTATTGTGACTTTGGACAGGAGGATCACTATATAAGGACAAACACACCCACCAAGACACCCCCATGGGTCACTATCACCATGGTACTTAATCATCATAGCTTTCTGTTAACAAGCATAATTAACTTGTTCATAACTTAATTACATTATTGTCTTGTAGCCTGTTCATTTACTGCAATACTATCATAAATCAAGCTGACACGGTGTCTTGAGGTCAGGCTTTATTAATTGAAATGAATTCCGGCCTTTGAAGTCCCCTAATTACAAGTCTAGCACAGGGAATGATACTCTCATAAGAGTTGAATGCATTCAGATTTTATAAGTCTGCCAGGACTGATAGCCATGATGTCGTTCCATACTTGAATGGTAAAATGGTTGTTTGATGTTTCTGTCTTTTATACAGCACATTAGGGAAAGTCAGACAGTTTACAGTCTAATATCTGTTTGTTATACTTTATTGTAAATTTAAAGGAATTCAATGATAAGCAGGAGACCAAAAGTACTGTGAGAGGATGCATGTGCGCACCGGTATGTGTGTGTGTTCTGTGTGTATGTGTGTGTGTGTACTGTGTGTATGTGTGTGTGTGTGTGTGTGTGAGTGTGATGCTGAGTCATGCTTCACAGTCTCTCACTGAGAGGAGAGGAGAGGAAAGGTTATGGAGGACACCGCGCCCGTCTGACATCCAGCCAGCCCTGCTGCTGCTGCTGCTGCTGCTGGTGGGCACCACTTACTCCAGCACGGCCAAGGTCAACAAAAGTTAGTGTGTGTGTGTGTGTGTGTCTGCATGTGTGTATATAATAGAAAAAGAGAGAGAGAGGGAGAGAAAAAGAAAGAAAGAGAGACAGAAAAAGAATGAAGGGGAGGGAGGAAGGGACAGAGCTTGGCAGCTCGGTGTCTGCCAGTGCCAAAACCTACCCTGGTACCCTGGAACATCTTGTGCTTGGTTACAGAGATGCCCTGTTTTAATGGTTCGCTGCGGGGGGGGGGGGGGGCTGGCTTTCTCTGCTCTCTGAGCCTCCCTCACCGTCACCAATCACTTACTCACTCCCCAACACCATTATGCACGCTCCAGAGTTTTGCCTGCATTGTCCCGGCAACACATTCAATGCCTAAGCTGGTTGTTTGTGTGGCTCCAGACCAAAAGAGCAAAAGAGAAAGTGGGTTGTGTGTGTATGTATGTGTGTGTGTGTGTGCGTGCATGTTTGTGTATGTTTGTGTGTGTGTGTACGTGCATGTTTGTGTGTGTGTGTGTGTGTGAGTGTGTGTGTGTGTCTTTGTGAGTGTTTAATGTGATTTTGTATATGGGAGCCAAACCTACCAAAATGCATGCATGGTCTACTGGGGGCTCTGGTAAAGCAGCCAAAGGGCCAGCTCCTTCTATTGAGGCAGAAATCTGTGTGACGTTGCTGGAGCTGTGCGGTGTTGTCGGCTTGTGCTCGGCTGCCTTTGATCAACTCCGTTGGCCAGCTGTGGGTGGACATTTTCCTCCCTGCCTCGGTTTTTCTCTCAGTGGTGTTTGTGCTGGACCTCACTGGCACAAAGCAGAAGGGCATCACGAATACCTGTTGCCCGGCGGTCGAGTACGCTTCAGTGGGCATGTCATTCAGCGACAAAACTGTGCAGGTGTGTCAGCGGTTAGAGAGTGAGAGAGAGCGCATAATAATCAAATCTCATTTTATCACAAGAAAATGACAGAAAATGCAGGAGCTTGCAGCTTATTTTTCACTACACTATTCTTTGGCATCAAACAAGGATGCTGAAACTCGCATCAACTCCCAGCTCAAACAAAATTCCCCATTTCTCAAAACTGAACCCTCATGGTTCTCTCAAACCTGACTGTCTGGAGAAAGAGAGCGGAATGCAAAATTTGAGCCCTTAAACGACTAGATGAAGACGCTGAGGGTTGAGAGCGAAAGAGCTAAGCAGAAATCATTAGAGCACGGGAATCTCAAGCTGCAAAGGAGATGACAGTATCACACTGCTCACATGTCTGCCCTTCCCTGGGTGGATTGAGTCACTGCTGGTTGGTGGTGACTATCTGGAGAGAAAGAGAGAGAGAAAGATAGAATGAACGAATATAGACAAGGAAAGAGAGAGAGACAGAGAGAGAGAAAACGAATTTAAGACAAGGAGAGGGAGGGATGGAGAAACAGAAAAAGAGAGTGACAGAGAAGCTGAGAGAGAGATAAAGAAGAAGAAGAGAGAGAAGGAGAAACAGAGCTAAAGCGAAAGAAAGACAGAGAGACAGAGAGAGAGACAGAGAGACAGAGAGAGAGCGAGAGCAGCATGGCACTCAGATCTGGGCCGTGCAGATGGGGCCCCGGTGCCTCGGCCTGTTTGCTCCTGATAACACTGCTGGAATTGTTCCTCTCGCCTCCACCCACTGTGCATTTATCAAACGACAGGCACAACGAGATCCTTCAGACGGCCTGCGCTTGCCGAGGTGCTTTCATGGCAGCTGGCCAGAAAATGCACTATCGCATGCCCGACCCCTCTCCCCCCCAACAACCACTGCCCCCCAACCCCCCTACCCCCATCATCCATCCCACTCTCCAAATATCAGTCGTCTGCGCTCTTTCATGAGGGGGCTAGGGGCTGTCAGGCAGGGAGAAAAAAAAGCTCTTTATGTCTCTCTTGTGTTTCTCTCATCACAGCAACCACGGCTGGACGGGAGCGCAAGTGTATGTCTGCAAGCCTGAGCACTCGCCGTAAGAAGGCCATTGCATTGCATGGCATTGCATTGAGGTACCCCCCGCCCCATCTGGAAAATGGAACATAACATCAACATTGTCTCTAATGGTGTTTGTTTTCAATACCTCTTATAAAAAAAAGAGTTCAGCTTCTACTCCTGACAGCGACACTGAAAAAAGAAAAAACAATTCTTTTTTGACAGTTAAGCCAACTAAAATAGGATTTCTTTTTCTGCCACACTCCTTGAGAGAGGGAGGTAGAAAAATAAAGCAGCCCATTAATTTCACAACCCACCGACTTATTAACTCAACAACATTCATCTTCCTTTCTGTCACAAGAGTTTTTAAAAATGCATTTTCGCCCCATCAGCGACAGTATCCTCACGAGCCAAACTCACAGCTTCCAACGCCGTCCCCCAGCACTCAACACCCAAAGATGAATAAACCATGGCGGACAGGGGCAATAGCAGAGAGAGCAGCCCAGCAGACAGATGATGACTGAGTTAGAGAGAGGTCACCTTGTCTGGCACCTCTCCACATAGCCTCACCTCGCTGCGACACTCTGTTTCCCGACTGTCTGCTCACGGGTGCCACTGTCCAATCGAATGTTCCACACCACCCTTCCATTAGAACTTACATGCACACAGACAGCAGAGAGGGACATGATTATTTAAAAAACGGTTCTGCTTATTTAAAAAATGTGTCTGCTTCCCTTTTCCCAGGGACACCATGTGTGCAAACCCATGAATTACTAGTGACTTGTCTCATGCGCTTAAAAAAAATCCAGATGTTCCTCCGTAACATCTCTGTTGGCTTTTAACAATAATAATTTAGCACTAGACCGCAGGCATCAGCCCTGTGGAGCAAAGCAGATGGTGACCGGGGCGCTGTCGGAATCAGGCCCACTCCTGCATTGCTTCCAGAGGGGCACTGGGAGAGGGAGAAATGCCCTACATCTGACTGCATAATTCCTGGATACTGCTGGGCACTTTCAATGGACCCCCTACAGCCTCACGCTCTACTGCCAGAACTCCAAAAGGAGGACCTGTCGGAAAACATTTTCAATTTCTCTCATCTTCCCCACTGTTTTTCTCTGCGTGTGTCTCTGTCTCGTGTGTGTTTGTGTGCATGTGCGAAGGAGAGAGGTGGAGAGAGAGAGAGAGAACAAGAGATAAGCAGAAAGGTAGAGGAAGACAGGGGGAAACAACAGAACAGCAGAGAGAGGGCATATGGAAGTGGGCATGTTTGTGAGAGGGAGTAGGGGAGGAGGAGTGAAAACAACACAGGAGAAAGAGAGAGGCGGCGGCGGCGGGGGACGACGACCATGAAAGCATATGTGAGGCTGATAAAAGCGTAGACCGCGTTTGTGTGCTCTTTTTTCTTACCCCCTTCCCCTCTGAGAGACGCGGGCAAGGCAGGCGTACCATCTGCAGATCTGTATTGACAAGCCGCAGCTGTCAGCCGATGCCCAGACTGGGCTCACATTTAATAAATCACATTTAGGTGAGTCTCGGCACGCTCTTATCTGTTGGCCGGGGGCCTCGGGAAGGGAGAGGAGGGAGGCCGTGTTCCTGGGGGCCTCTGGGGAGCGCTGGTAAATTGAGAGTGCCTTTCAGAGGCCCTTGGGCTGATAGGAGACGAGACGAGAGATGCCCTCTCAGGTGAGGTGGACTGGGCTCCTTTCAGCCATGGGAAAGAAGAAGCTAAAGCCGTGTAATGAGCAACTGAGGGGGGAAAAAAAGAAAGAAAGAGACTTTTTCTCTGTCTTTTTCTTTCGGACTAAGACTCATCTTTCTCTCCCCTGTATCCCTCTCTCTCTCTCTCTATATATATATATATGTCAATCGTTATGACACGCCACCATGCTCACACAGACACACAGTGGAACTGACTATGCGCAATGACCTTGCTGTGTGTAATTGAACACTGCTGATAAAGGGCTCTGATTAATGTTCTGCTGAAGTGCCAATTGTGATCCTCGCCCCCCACCCCACCCCCATCCCCAAAGCACACACATACACACACACACACACACACACACACACACACACACACACACACACACACACACACACACACACACAATGTGCTCACATTCGTTGCCTTATTTATGTCACGCGCTGCGTGTTCCGGCCTGGAGGTGGCACGTGGCACATGTCTCATCTGCAGTGAAGGCTGTTGCGACGGGTTAACTCCCGTTCACTAAAGGGCATGGCGCCTCGCCAAACGGGGATTTTGAGCCTGACACCAACAATCTGAACATTCGGTAATCAAAGCAGTCGCCCATTAAAGGTTAATCTGAGCACTGAAGCTGACGAGAGAGAGCTCCCATCCATGCACAGTGAGTGCTTGACTTGGCATTATTCAAATTTCTACGAAAAGAAAGTGAGAAAAAAAGACAGGAGAGTGGAGAGAGAGCGTGAGAGAGAGAGAGAGAAAGAGAGAGAGAGAGATAGAGAGAGAGAGAGAGAGAGAGAGAGAGAGAGAGAGAGAGGTGCTTCCTCTCTGTTTAACAGCGGGAGAGGGTTTGATTGCTCCCATCACAGAGCAATTCAAATGGCCCCCACGTAGTTCTTCCTTAGGAGGACCGGCCCATTTACACTGAACAAGAATCAGCTTTAGCAATGGGGAGAGGCATTATTGATGGAGGAAATGGCTTTTCGAAATGGACAGAGTTATAGGCGAGCTGAAATGGGCTTCTACCCTGATCAGTGATTGGGGGACGGACATTAAGTGTGCTGGCACAGGAGCGAGCACAGCGTGGAATTTGACAGTGCTCCGAAACGAGCCGCTCAAACGAGGCTGTCAGCTCCGCCGTGTCCTCTGTCCTTGGCAGTTTTTTGCTTCAAAGCCAGAGAATGAAGTTATTTGTGTACTGCTGCGGGTGCTTGATGCACGGTAAACAAAGATAAAAGAGACTAATGACAGCATATATGTGTATTTCAAAGGGCTTCATGCTGGGTTGTTTGCACTCCTAGCTAAGAGACAGAAAAATGTGCTCTAAAGTGTTTATAATACCATAATCATTTTATGAAAAAGTTTTTCTCATGTTTGGATAAAAAAAAACATGAGGTTAGTGCAATGTCCTCCCCCTACAGCGCACAACATGATAATAACACATTGATAATATGATAATATCACACTGACACATGTATAACTGATCTAACTTATCATTACAAATATCACAGCCCAATCTGACCCATGCGTTATGTTACGTAACACACTGTCAATTCCATATGGCACACATTTAGTTTTGAACAATGCTGCGGGACATTCACATCCCCAGCAATCTTTTCTAAAAATAAGATCTCCAAACCCGCCATCACAATCTGTACATTGTGATACATTACTGTGAAGTTTCCGGCAACTAAAAGTCTTTTACGTTGTGAGGCAGCACTGATGCAAACTCAGACTGCCTTGACGTCAAGCTACCATGTCGATATGGGCACCCCTACTCCTTGGAAAACACATCTATCAAATCAGGCCATAACATAGTAGCGAGTAAAGCAATGAGATTTTACATTCCATTGGAGTGGCACCTCGAACAGGAAATTAATTCATTTCAGGAGTTTAAATAATGTCTGCTGCGTGGCTGTCATCTCAATGATGTCTAAACAGGCAATTCAGTTTGAATATTTACATCTGCAAGAAGATGACCTGTCTGAGGGCCTCGATGTATGTGTGTGTGATTGTGTGAAACATTGTGTGTGTCAGTGTGTTTGCACGAATGAGTGTATTCATGCGAGTGCTTGTAAGCTGGTGGCTGCGTTCTTGTTTGTCTTTTTGTGTGCGTGTTTCTGTGTGTTTGTTTTATGCATGGCTGCCAGCATGAATGAGTGTAGCTATGCATGTCTGTGTGTTTGTGTGTGTGTGTGTGTGTGTGTGTGTGTGTTTGTGTGTGTGTGTGTGTGTGTGTGTGACAGACAGAGAGATTAAGGAGCGTGGGCATTCTTGTGCCTCTTCATTGTTGCACTTCATCCGTAACCTTGAGGGAGATAAAGGACCATTAATACTGGACCAGACAGTTCCAGTGTGTCTGCGACCACTCCGCTCACACACACCCAGGTGCATTATTGTTGACCTTGTCTCACTCTATTGCGCTACAATAATGTTTTCCTTGGCACTGGTGAGATAGAACAGTTTCTTCTGCGTGTGTGTATGTGTAAGTGTGTGTGTGTGTGTGTGTGTGTGTGTGTGTGTGTGCATGTGTATGTGAGTGTGTGTGTGTGTGGGGGGGGTGGGGTGAGTTTGTGTGAGTGTGTGTGTGTGTGTGTGTGTGTGTGTGTGTGTGTGTGTGTGTGTATGCACTCCTTGTCATTAAAATAAACCTGCCACCATTTGAATACCATTGCACATCCCTTCAAAGAACACAAAAGACTTCTTTTTTTACCTCTGCAAATCAGAACAGATATATGCATGAAGCAAAAACCTCCCATCCTTTAAAATAGATACTTTCTTTGGGATCATTTAAATGGGTCCTTTTTTCAAGTGACTTTAAAATCCAACAGCTGCAGCATCTCTTCATGTAAGACTTAGAGTCTCATTAGTTTACTCCTAAAGTTGGCATTTGATCCTTGCAAACAGTGATACAGTTATTTACCAGGGGACTCCTCATCTCTATGAACCCAACATCGTTTTTAAATCCATCCAGGGAAAAGAAAGAATCTGCTGAATTATAAATAACTCTAGAGGGAAAAAAAGAAGTCATAACACGAAAAGTAAATGAATATTAATGTAAAGTTTGAAATAAATTGACATCACCGCCATTGATGTTGCCAGAGCGACAGCGCGTCCGTGCCGTGTGATGTTGCTTCGAGGTGGGGAAGGGAGCGGGAAGCAGTGCCTCTCTCTCTCTCTCTCTCTCTCTCTCTCTCTCTCTGTTTCTCAGTTTCTTGCTGATGCTGGCGCTGGTGCTGGGAGTGTCGCCAGTCCACTGGCTGCAACACAAGACACGAGCGGGAGACAGAGGCAGCTCCCATGTCCTGTGTTGCAGCCCCTGGCCAAGCCACAGGTCACCTTCAGCTGGTTGCCTCGCCTGCTCCATCTGATGCTCCCTGAGAGAGACAGAGAGAGAGAGAGAGAGAGAGAGAGGGAGGGAGGGAGGGAGGAAGAGGGAGGGAGGGAGAGAGGAAGAGGGAGGGGGAGACAGAGGAAGAGGGAGGGATTGAGATAGCGAGGTGCAGAGAGAAACAGTGAGAGAGAGGGGCGGAAGAACGTGAGAGAGGAGGAGGAGGAGGAGGAGGAGGAGGAGAGAATGATGAATACAGAGTGTGAGTGAGAAGAGAGGAGAATGGGTGGAGGGAGGGAGCGAGTGAAATGGAGATAGGAAGAGGAGAGACAGAGGGGGAGAGAGAGAGGGAACCAGAGAGAGGAGCAAGATAAAGTGAAAGAGGCAAAGCAAAAAGACAACTAATAGAAAGCGTACACGTGAGAAACAGCAGGGGAGAAAGAGAGACACAGGGGGAGAGAGAAAGGTGATGTGGGTTTTTTTCATGTTACGGACACCACATTCATCACATGCGCTGAAAATAGCCTCCCCTCTTTCCGTTCACCTGGCGCCCACGAGAGACGACCCTCCTCCTCTCCTTCAGCAGCCTCCCTCTCCAAGGTGACCCTGGGGTGGCCCACAGTGGCATGCGAGCGAGGTTAATGACAGGAATCTGTGCCGCGCTGTTAAAGATCCCCACTGTTATCTTAACTGAAATATTTATATTGTTGAGGAAGTGTGTGTGTGTGCGTGAGGGGGGGGAGGGACTCCCGGGGCAGTTTTGGAACAATTCCAGAATAATCTGCAATAGCAATGCAAATCGGGAACAAATGTATCCCGAACCACGGCCGTGATTCCATCTCCTGCTCTCAATCCGTACCAGTCGGAAGATTGCCATTATTTCCATTTTCTTTGGTCTCTGACCTTTGATCATTGCAAACATCCCTTATCCTTTCAAGGTAATAGCAATAACAAACTCATCCCCATCTGAGCTCTCTATCATCCTTTCGTATTTAATCTCCTTTCTGGGAGGTGAGAGAATAATCATCTATCTCTCCCTCTTTTTTTCTTTCTGCCTCTCTCTCTCTCTTTTACTTTCTGCCTCTCTCTCTTTCTCTCTCTTTCTCCATTTCCTGTGAGGTGTGACCGGCAGCAATCATCAGCTGCACCTCTCCCAGCTCTCCCCTCTCTCTCCGTCTCACTCTCTCTCTCTCTCTCTCTCACTCTCTCTTTCTCTCTCTCTGTGAAAATGGGTCCAACCTACTTCTGAAGCTGCTGGGACAAGCGCTGTGTGGCGACAGACGTTTCCAAGGACGCTCCGGCAAGGTGAACCCGAAAGAGGAGAAGATGGGAAACTTCCCTGCAGACAGGAGAGAAAGAACAGGAGGGAGGGAGACAGTAAGAGAGAGAGAGAGAGAGAGAGAGAGAGAGAGAGAGAAATGCTGCAGAGGCCAAACCGACCTGGATCAGATGATCGAGCAGATGGGAAAGATGCAATGTGTCCGTGAAAGGTTGGACATGACAGAGAAAGAGAGGAGAGAGGGAGAGAAAACCACACAGAAAGTTAAGTTTGGAGTCCCAGGGTGTGGGTTTGGAAAATGGTTTAAAATTTAAATAAGTTTAAAGTGACTCCAGTTGGTAGGCGAGAGCTCTGTCTGTGTTAATAGAACACTGCAAAAAGCCCAATTACTTTGAAATTAATATTAGCAAGTCAGAATGGGGAATGGCTTTTTCAAAGAAAAGTCAAACTCACTGAACTGCATTTTCTGTGCTAATTCAGGGGTAAAAATTGATAATGGAGAGAACTAGGCCACCTATTATGCATTTATATTGCAATCTTTTGTAAGAAATGCTTTTTATTACACTAGAGCAACATCTGAGTCTGAGGAATTGATTTCAAATGGGTTTGAAGTGGCTGCCGGCAATTAATGGGACTTGTAATTAAAGTATTGACTTTGCCTAATAAGTACCATTTATGCAATCAGGACAATGGCAACCGGCAGCAAAACAGATGCGTGCACAGCATTGCGAGCCAAATCTTTAAAAGCCTCCTCTTCTCGAAACAAACAGCATGGTTCCCCGATCAGTTGATCATGGAGAGTCATTTTAGAATGGGCTGCCATGCACTGCAGGCTCTGGCTAAATGAAAAGTGATACCACCATACTGAGGGACCATGATGATTCATGACCTGCTGAAGAATGGCATTTAATGATGAGGAATAAATCAAAACAAATGAACAACAACAACGACAACAAACAAACAAAAGTGCCTCCCTTCTCCAGGAGCCAGCACAAAGGCTGGTGCTCAGGGCCACAGAACAGGCCGTGTGACCTGAGGGCTGTGTGGAGGCTTTCTTTTGTTCTCTGTTCTCTCCAAAGAACCCACCAGAAAAAAACAGGCCCACGGTCCTGCCTGTGACCGAACAATGGTGGCCCAGTGTCCTCAGGACAAGCTCGGGATGGTTTTCCCCCTCCGCAGGAGCCCCTCGACCCACAATCCCCCATTCCAGCCCAACCCATTTCCTTCTATGGTACCAGGAGCAGTTATTGTGGGTTATTGTGTGGTGACTGGATCTGCCTGTGCCTCTGTAGTGTTTAGTAGCTCGAAGGAACAATCAAGCATTTGGCCCGTGGCTTGACTGGGATATGTGTCCACCGTACAATATCTAATTGTGGGCGGCTGGCTTTACTTGTGGTGAAATGTGTGCGAGTCGATGCCCTTTGTCTCTCACACACTTCCTCTTAACTTTTTACATCCCCTTGGGCAACCCTCGCTTTTATTGCCCAATGATGTCTATAGTCAATCAACTACTGTATATGGCAGTATCCAAATATTCCTTATTGTATTCGTCATTGCCAATGGCATGTCAACAAATGGTATGTGACATATGGCTTATGACATATCAAAACTAAACCTTCACCTCCCCTCCTAATAACATAATTTGCCATTGCCATTCAGTCCTTTTGCCATGTTTAAGATATGCCTCTAATTCCCTGGTCTGAAATATCCGCTGCTCTGGTGGATTCTTACCCTCATTTCTAGAGTCTTGCGGGCCGCATAAGAATTAGCTGTGGAAGGGCCCAGATTTCCATCTAGGCTTGGGACCACACTGAACCTTTTGTAGAGCTGTCATGTTTTGTTCTCTTAAAACCTGATTATGCATGGCAGTGCAGGGCATCCTGCACCATGGTGTCAGTGCAAGGTAGAAAAAAAACAAAAAAAACACATCAGGGAGAGATATAGCTCTGCAACGACACTTTGATGCTAAGTTTACCAGGCTTGTTTTACCGCAGGAGAAGTAAACAGAGGAGTCCGTAGGCGTGTGAAAGAGAGGAGGCTGGCACGCCTAATTAGATGGGGTCCCAAGTAATGCCAGTCCAAAAAAAAAGAAAGAAAGAAAAGGAAAAAAAGCAATTCTTCCTTTTGGCCAAGCGAGAGTCTTTACCCAAAAATCCATCTGCCACCAAATGAAAGCACCCAACCAAGGTAGACAGATCCTCCTTTTGGAAAGTAATTGCATTCCCCTGGAGGGACACTCACACAGGCCGGCAAGTCTTTCTCGATCCCTGCAGATGCTCAATTTAAGACTGTTTCTAGTCTTTGCAATCATCAGACAGGTCTGACTGTAAAGATGATAGATTTTGTCAATGCTGCAGAATATGGATGAGTAGTGAAAATAACTCATTTTCAAAAGCCAGGGCCCCCTTTGTGACTATGTTGGGGGGGATAAATGTTTTCATATTCCGGGTGGAACTCGTTTTGAATAAAGATTGACTGTCTCGCAAGCAGCATTTAAAGCTTCGCTGTATCATCTTTACGTGACATGAGAACAAATGTAGAGAAACAAACCAAGACAGAGACATCTAAGAAATGCAACATTAAAACAAGCACAATTCAAATGTCTCAGTGCATGACATACATGATCGTCCGCCTGTGATGTGGTGTGAACTATTTAAGCAGTGTCTTGCAGTAAAGGAATTGTAAGTGTTCCAGTGATCATTAACAGCCTCCCCCCTCTGTTTCTTTCTCCACCACCTAACATCACTGGATAGGACACGGGGCCGTTCGCCCGGCTCAGCACAATTGGAGTTGGTGTTGCGTTACACATTTGTTGGACAGCACCTTGCGTCTGCCCGCTTGCTGCCAGGGTAGCGTTTATCGCATGCTGACAGCACACTTTGTCCGTCTCCTGTCAGTTCAGAGACGGGCGAGAGACGTTTGTTGGCACAGTGAATCCCCAGGCCTGGGTGTTGCGGCAGCGGAATGTTTATTACTGTGTGGGCATTGGAGGTCAGGTCTTTTCTGTTTCCTTTTACAAGTTGTGACAGTTTGGAACATCCATGTTCTGTCATTGTCATTTCTGAACACATCTAAAGCTACGGTGTGCTGGGAAATCATGGAGGAAAAAACATTCCATATAATTGCCCTCAGTTTCTGTCTAAACGTTGCTTATCATTGTCCTTAATGTCTAACGTCATCATGAACTATCAGTTAATCACATGTAATAATAAATGCCATCCGTTAAAGAGTGATCGTAAAAAACGCATTACACAAAGACTTTTTTTTTTTTTTACCAATTTTGTCCCTTGTATTTGCCACTTGAATTGTCAGATAATGTAGGCAGGGACTTCACAGTCCTTCGCACCCTCAGTTCCGAGGTTAAGTGATGCCAGATCTGTTTAGACTTCTTAAGAAGGAAAAACCTGAGCCCGGAACATTAAAACAAATGTGGTATTCCTTCCATAGCCTATTGATCATATCTTAAACCCGACATGTTCTGAAGTTAAATGTCAGGCTTGCACGACGTTTCATTGAATTTGAAACAATAATCTGTATGAGGTTATCAAAAAATGGTTAGTACGTTAGTAAGGTTAGTACAAAAATATAGGCACACACACACAACATCGCTCTACAGACTTACCTGTGGGTTCTACTTGAGCCGAGTGCTGATGCGCTGACTGAGGATACTGATATCGGCTTTGTGAGCGCTGGATCAGACAACTGGATCAGAGAGCCACTGCAGGTGTCTCGGATGGGGCTCTCATCATCTGTGCTCTCCCGACATTTCTGTCGTGTTCAGCCAGTGCCGTCGGTAACTTGTTTCCTCTCCTGTCGCGTTCAAGCTCCCCGCAAGCTGAAGCATTGTCAAGGTGCGTTCCAGATTATGTTGCTCTCTCAGATGTCCTCGCGCAGCCAGAGTCAGTGCAGAAAATTGCGTCTAGCGGCTCCGCGTCGCCTTTAAATATCCAATTTCATACACGCGGCACCTCCGGGGATTTTTTTCCAAAAGTCAATGCGATTATTTTCCTGCTGGATCTATGAGGAGGTGCAAGACACTTCTAGGGGAGGTCTGTTCCATGATGCGATCAGAAATGGGGCGGTGAGCGTATAATTGCTGCTGCACAGAAAAACACAATTCCCCAATGATCAATCATAGTTTTCCGGGAGCATAATAGTGCATAACATTAATCATGGTTTCTATTACCACTAAGTACTAGTTTTCATTTTTTATTCTGTCACATTTGTATTTTAATCAAATAATCTAAACTTGACCTTGACCGTCACGTCTCCTCTTGAGATTTAGGAACTCTCAGGCTATGAGAACAAGTCATGGGCCTACTAAAAACCTGAGTTGTCCTGATTTCACACTAATGTGTATAGTGCAACGACATTTGTAACCAATTTTGTCTTGGCTCTAGGTCTACATTGTGAGAGGCAGATTATTAATAGCCAGAACCATTTATAACCCTTTACATATTTTATTGCAAACCTAATAGGGTCTATGATATAGGCTACTGTGAGCCTTGTGTCAGAAATGATCAAAGGACATCTCAGGTCAGGTCAGGTCAGGTGAGATGAAGGACTCGGTCAAAGACCAGTCCTGGTGATGTGCATCATGTCATGTGCATCAAATATTACCCTACTTTTACTACTATTATTGTTATTGCTCTTCTTTTTCTTCTTCTTCTTCTTCCTCTTCATCATCATCTTCTTCTTCTTCTTAGCGTTATTATTATAAACATGTAGGCTACAGCTTTCAGTGTAGGCTACAAGCTGAAACAGGTAATCAACACTGTAGTTCTGCAGTCTCCATTAAGTCCATTAAAACAAGCCTAATACAGATGAGTTTGGTTTGATGTACCATGGTCAGTAATATCCCAACTGTTTTTGAGAATAGAGTAGCTAAGTAATTACTTGCAATAGCAGGCCTGTGTTAATTACATTCTTAATTTTGCTATTAAAGTTCTAATAGGCTATACTGAACTAAGAGAAGACTAAAGCCAGCCAAAGAAGAAAGAGGAAGTGCAAAGAACAACATTGACGCAAGCATGAGAAGCCAAGCCTACTTCACAAAAAACTCCTCACATTTTCAGTGGGCCAGAGCTATGAAGTGTTTAAAATGTTAAAATGCAATACACTCCAAACACATTCATATATAGCCCTCAGATAGACCTAAGTTGCCCAAGACCACTTTACGTTCGTAGGACTACGTATCCCAGAGTGCACAAGTTTTGTCGTGAAGGACTGTGGGTAGCGCGCACACATGTGCAGCAAATGTAGTCGCTCCTGACCAGGATTTGTTTGCTAGAAAATTAACACACTTTGTATGTTTTATTGGCTAATAGGTTAATAGGTGTGTACAATACGAATGTCTCGTAATCTATTGTTTCATTATTGATATTTCAAATCTACTGTGAAAAAGGTACCTGAACGGTAGGAGAAAATTGCCTTACTAGCCAGCCGGCTAACATATCACCACGTACTTCACACACGTCTCCGACTAATTCGAGCATGGATAAAGATTCGTTTTTGAAAAAAGCTTCTCTACTTTATAAAGATAGCTGCCCGGAACTGTCTCGATTTCTCATGTAAGTAAGCATGTTAATTATATTTTGCAATGTTAAATATACAACGTATTATTATTGTAATGTTATACATATCCTCTAGGGGGCAACCCATACATGTCTCCTTACACTGATTGCAGTTTGAATATGATTGATTCCACCGAAAAGTATCATTAGAAGTCATATACCCTGTAAAATAAGTGCCCTACAAGCTGTGGCTTGACGGAATGAAGCCTGTTTGTTGGGGCGAATGCCTCTATGTAGGTGATGTAGCTGTCTCGATGAATGATTGCTGGTAGTCATCTAGTAGCTCTTCCTCACAGGGACTGACCTATTTCCCAGAGGAATTAGTAGAGTCGAGTCGAGTCGAGGCGAGGCTTTGGTATTAAACAGTGATCTTTCCACATGTTGCTTAAAAACCTTGGCCACGCTTACCCAGAGTGCTGGCCTGCAGGGCTGATTATGTAATTGGTTTTCTGCGTCCTTGAGGTAAAAAAGTGTTCACAACCATCCTTTACCTTAGTCTGATAATGAATGTGTTCTTGTTTTGCTTTTAATCCTTTTTTTTTGTGCTCATGCCAATGCTAATAGTTTCGACTCCCATGGAGTTTGGCTGCTACCGGAT
The DNA here is from genome assembly GCF_900700415.2 of Clupea harengus. Taxonomy (NCBI): domain Eukaryota; kingdom Metazoa; phylum Chordata; class Actinopteri; order Clupeiformes; family Clupeidae; genus Clupea; species Clupea harengus. Next base: position 17,082,679 of record NC_045170.1, read on the forward strand.
ATTTCATTTAACTTCTCAGTTAATGACTGCCAAGAAGTATAGTCTCAGTTAGGGGTGGGCTATATGACCAAAATCTTCTATCACGGTATTTGTAATTTTATATCACGGTTACGGTATATATCACGGTTTATTATATGTAGGGTGACCAGATTTGGGTTTTTGAAAAAGAGGACACTTCAGCGGTGGCGAAATGTGTCCACAGACATTTATTTATTGACCCTTAAGAACACTAAGGTGCAGAAACAATACTGCCTCAATAGGCTATTGGCCTAAGCAATAGTGGTCAGTATCCATTGAATCTTTAAATAGTAAAATAAAAGCAAAGTGTATGTAAAAAAAAAAAAAAAAAAAGGAAAAATCTTTCTGTGGCATTTAGTCCAGTGCTTATGTTTCAGTGGTTCTTTAATGTACTTTCAGAAGATAACTCAAGTGTTAATTTTCTTTTCAATGTGTGTCCATATGTTAACACAATCATGATGAGATATTTTCTTTATATGGCCACATATTAAAATAAAAAAATTAAGAAGTTGGCCATTACACATAGACATATACATAGACGCTCCATTGACCGCCTCAGCCCGTTGCTGCGACGTGCTAACGTGATGACTGGTCTGTAAACAGACGCAAGTAAATGATGGAGCTGCAGTTTTTCTGGATAAAAAGCACTATAGATAGCGTTTATATTTCTCAACCGATTTCACTGAGTCGTTTTTATATTCAAGGGTTTATGATCTACGTGGAGTACCAAAAAAAGTTTTGTCTCCATATTACTTAGAATCTCGTTGGTTTGGCCACAATCGCCGTTGACATATATGTATATGATAATCGTTGCTAGACGCTCACTGTTCTTGTGCTCTCACAGCTCATTCACTTTGAAATACTGAAAAATAAATGCCTACACTAGACACTTTTCAGTTCATATTTTTCAGTATATTGAATCTTGCCCAACAGTCGAGGATTACTCAACAAGTAGGCATGACAGTCCTTGCAGGTTATGTGCTTAAAAATTGTACTGGGTATCGTATTATACGGCTCTTCAGAATGTTCAAAAAAGTTCCGTTGATTGGAATGGGCCACCCCAACGTTCGCAGGTCTGTAATTTCTTTATTTTCACTGCTGCGAAAATGTAATGACCGCTGACCATCTTTCATATCATTCTGCAAGTAGTCCGGTCATTTAACGTAACGGGAAGTAATGGGTTGCTACGCAACACCTGAAACTTTAGAGTTCTATTTTATTTCTCAGCAGAAATCACAAAACGGCTACAAAATCGTTAAAGTGGTATTTTTGGAGTAATGTCTATTGTTTTGGCGAGTTACTGTATAATAAGAGGGATGAAGTATAGTTCGGAGGTCATTATCTAAAAATAAATCGATTGAATTTCAAAATAAGAGTATACCGCGGTTGAAACGGTATGGCCAAATCTCTCCCGGTAGACACATTTCTACCGTTGCACGGTATATACCGTCATACCGCCCAGCCCTAGTCTCAGTTGTGTACTGCTAATGACTTTCAATAAGCGCATATGAATAAATGGAAACGAGGTACGAGGAGTGAATATAGGGATGGCACTACGTGACTGTAAAAGGTATATGGCTCCTTCCCTCATTACTCAACACAGCCATGGTTTTCCTTTCTCCCTGCCACAGCTTAAATCTGTAAATGATCTTGACGTCCGGTTTGTACTTTCCTTATGTGCATACCCCTGCTGAGAGAGCGAGAGGAATGAGGGGAGAGCAGTAAGCCGACCCTCAATCCATTGACTTGCCTACGTGCAGCTGTCAAGGTCACTAAGTTTTTTTTTTCCTTTCTGATTGTCCCTCCCGCCTTTCCACATAAAGCCTTTCATGACTTGAATTCGTATTGTACTCCATCCCCGCTGAGCTCTCCATCTTTCCGAGGCTTCTTTTTTTAATAATTCTTTTTTTCTTCTTCTCGTTTGTTCTTGTTTTCTCCAAACCACACTGAATTATTTATGGACTTTCCCCTCTAAATGTAAAGTTAAGCGCCAGAGTTGTGTTGGCACAGAGTGTCATGTAGAGGAGACACTTGACTTTTTTTAGTTTCGCAGAGCGAGGTTCATTTCCACTGGACAGCCATTACAAGAGAGGGAGAGAGAGAGAGGGAGAGAGAGAGAGGGAGAGAGAAGGAGAGAGAGAGAGAGAGAGAGAGATATGAGCTGCTCTTAGCGTGGCCTGGTGTTTGCCCTGGCCCAGCCCCAGTCTGTCTGAATCCTGTCACCAGTCGGCACCTGAGCCAGGAAAAATGCGGCTAAATGAACAACGAAAACACAGCGAACCGACACAAACCCACATCCATCGGTCAATTTTTCCCCTCAGTGTTTGTGTGGATGGGCTTAGCGCCTTCTGTGATCTGTCCAGACGGTTGTGATGTCTGCACAGCACCTTGCCCTGAAAAAGACACATTTGTAGAAAGGTGAGCCCACTCAGGTGCACACTGTAGGCTATGGGCGACAGGCCTGATTTAGGTGAGGGAGGAAGGCTCCAGCTTCTCTGTGTTTTCTTTGTAGCTGGTGGAACCCGGCCCATGTTTTGGTTATATTAAATGTCACACCATGGTCCACAACCATACCCCACAGCCATGCCCCACATACATCTTTACATTTGCACTAAATTGTTCATTGTATATATCTATTTATGTTAAATTGTTGTCATCCATATTCATCGTACTTATATCTTATCATGTCTCCTACCTCATTTATAACTTTATAACCTCTACTGCCACCTTCACCTGTACTTCACCTGCACTTTACATATATCTATATTACATCTGCACTAATCACCTTTATTGCTGCTCATGTTCTTACTGCTCATACCACTTATATCTTATGTCATACTGTATATACCATATTTATCTATATATATATTACCATTTGCACATACTCTGCACTTTTCTACTTTGCACTTCTGGTTAGATGCTAACTGCATTTCGTTGCCTCAGTACCTGTACTCTGTGCAATGACAATAAAATTGAATCTAATCTAATCTAATCTAATCTAATCTAATCTATGCACGGGTAGCATTTCTATAGCTTAGAAATGTACTCCCCATTCTTCATGCTCATAGATCTGATGGACTTGAGTGTGGGTGTACATTTGTGGGCATTGTATGTACGCATTTCTGTGTTACAGTAATAATCCTAACAATGATGAGAGGAAGAAGAACATTTTCCCCCCAGACATTTCTATGTAGGATCTGTGTGTTGGGGGTACCCTCATAAATAGTGTATTTGTAGAACATGTTGTACTTTGAGTCATTGTTTGTGTATATTGTGGTCCTCTCTGTGTGTGCCATGTCATAGTCAAACATGGATGTAGACAGAGTGCTTCCATTACTCATCCCTTGGGTGTTTACTCTCTGTGTGTACATTGTTTTTGTGGTCATCATCATGCATAACTGTACCACAGCCCCCCCCCCCCCCCCCTACACACACACACACACACACACACACACACACACACACACATATACGCTATTGTGAGTCTGTGGACTGGCTGTGGCCTGAGTTACAGCTGAGTAGTGCGTAGCTTACGGGCAGCTGGCTACTGGAGGAATGCCTACTATGGCAGCTCTGCCGCCCAGGATGACGCTAGTATCCCCCCTTGATGAGTGAGCTGGGGCCTGCAGTGGCCATCCTTATAATTATGTTGGTTTGCCGTAACCTGACCGACTCAATGAAATTGGGCCCAACCAATTTTCACGTATTTTGTTCTGCCGACTTGCCGACTATAATTTTCTGTTGCGAGCAGAGTAGAAATTTCACAGATGGCACGATAGCCATGTCTTAGCACTTGTAAAGAGGACCTATTAGAAGACTAAGACCACAATAGTATAGTCTTCTAATAGGTTCTCTTTGTCACATGTTTTTTTTTTGGTGATGGAGTTAAAAAAGTATTTACCTTCCCATTGTGTTTTCGATTTGGATGTTACAGCAAACCAACATATTTTTAAGGATGGCTTACTGCTGGCACCCCCCCTCCCACACACACCAGACACAACTGATCCCTTGTCTGCCTGACACCTCCTCCCCGGCTTTCTGCTCATGAGCTGGCAGTTGGAACGTGTAGCCCAGACATGATGGCAGCCGTTGGTCTTGAGGTCTGATGCCACTGCAGGGCCCACATCATGCCATCTGCACAGCCCTCCTCAGCGACTAAACCACTGCTCAGAGGAGTTACTGCACAACTGCAGGACAAATTAACCATTACAGTTCCCAACCCACCCATCTACACGCGATGGTATCGGAAGTTGTCCCAGAGAGAGTCAAGAAAAGCCTTTGTTGATACCATCTAGCACGACAAATAGGGCTGTGCCTATTAGCTGATGCTTATCTCTCCTAAGTGTGTGCTTAAAAGGAGATGCATGACAAGTATGTTAATTCAATTAGGGCTGTGAAGAGAGGGGGCCCTGTGATATCACATCTTCCATCACTTGTTCATATGGCGAGCGTGAAGGCTCCCTGGGTGACTGTTTTACGTTTTCTCATCTTTTCTGGGCCACTCATGCAGTTTTAAGATAACCGGACGGTGTAGTTGAGCGATTCCTTGTGTGATTCTCAAACAGGTCAGGATTTTCTATCCCTTCTCATTAGTGCGTTTCTCTCTTTTATTTTTGTGTGAAATATCTGAGAAAATGAGTTGAGCATAATGAGATCTACCTCTCAGAGTCGTGTCTTGAATGATAACCAGAATGGCAATTTGGAAAGCCTCCTCGGGGGTCAAGAAGGCCCAATCATCTAAACTCTGTGTGATCAGTCCAGTGCACATTCACCAAATGAAAGACCTCCTCTCAGTGGCTATATTTGGAGGGCTACTCTGTGTCTGTGAAAATGCCCCCCACCCCCAAATTAATAGTCGAGTGCTGTAGTCTTGGCTGCCTCCGGCAGATGCTTGGCCTGGTGAGTCAGGCTTTGGGATGATGCCTCTTTGAAGGCTTTCTTATTCCAACGCCACGGGCATCATGCCGGGAAAAGAGAAGGACAGCGTTTGAGGATGATGCCATCGCCCAGCTCCCCACCCCCTCGGGCAGTTGGCATGGGGTCGGAGGGTCATTAGAGCTGCAGAGCGTCTCCCTTTTTTCCCGCTCGACCGCAGCACATGCCTCTGCGAGCCCTGGTAAACAAAACTTCATGAGTCAGGTGTTAGCGCCTCGTGCTAATTTTAGCCACGGATTATAAGGGGTCTCGCGCTGGCCAGTTCAGACTGGTCTCGAGTGCCAGAATATGAGCTCAGACCGGATACATACAGTTGGCATCTCGAGTGTGTCGTTGATGAGGAGACTCTTGTCCCATATTTCACTGACACACTGATGTTTTTCTTGGAGTGACAGTTTTCTGTTGGCTTCCAAATAAAATATAGGCCAGTTCAGTCTGTTTCCACTTTGTTGTGTTTACATTTTAGTGCAGATACATAGCAGCTTCTTCAGAGTGTAGTGTGTATTCTGACAGCAACACAAGAAGTTCACTGGAATCCTAGCACTTAGTCCCTGCTCAAGCCTGCTTTGGACGCCTGAGGTGGAATGTTGATCAGATGTTCCCCTTTGATGATAAAATCACCATCCATTTATGGAGAATCCATTTATTTCCATTGATAGAATGTAAATGTAACCAGAGATGACTGACACTTAGTGGTGGTGAGAATGCATGTCTGGACTTTTTTGGTCTGAAATGGGTCCAGAGCTAATACCAACAAGGCTGGCTGGCTGGCTGGCCTTGAAGTATTGAATTGACTCTTAAAATGTCTCATCTCTCTGAAGATGTTGTGTTAACTGCCTTTAAACCATTCTGAATTCCACATGGCTGCCAGCGATATGTCTGGCTCTTGGAGATTAAGAGATAGAATACTTGAAGTAAGAGTTCACCACATGGATATATCGAACGTGTAAATGTGGAAATGTATGTGGTGGAGATGGTGTGTTTGTAGCTTACAAATTTAGCTTACAAATAATATCCCACAAAATTATATTTTGTAAACTTTTGGAAATATTTCATCATGTTCAGTAGGCATTTTTGGTGATATTCTTCTTGGTTACATTGGGCTTAAGTTGGGCACCATTATAGACTTAACTAACTACAGCCTCCATGTCCTCTTTTTCTTCATTTTAGGCAAACCCAGCAGATGAATGGTAAGTTACATAACTCCTCCTTGTTTCATTTGCATGTTCAGATGTTACTTCACGGATCTTGCCTTCAAAGCATATTTTTACGACAAGGAGGTTTTAACTACCCTTGGCTAGAAAAGACAAAATACTGGCCCTGTCAGTGAAAGTGTCAAGCTGTGTGTGTGGCAGCTGGGAGAGAATTGGTGCAGAGGTCTCTTAAAAAAGAATGTTAAAATCCTCAACTAATCCCATTAGGTCAGCTGGGAGACCTCATGTGAGGCCTTCACAAGCCCTGTTAAAATTCACCACTGTCTGGCTTTCGCCCAGTCCCCGAGCCACTGGCAGACATTAGCCGTCCACTATGATAGCCTGTCGGGAAAAGCTTACCCGGGCTTTGATCTTCCTGTTGGACTTGAGCACCCCAGAATAGATCAATGCCTTCACTTTTTTTGTAACTTCCTAGTTGGCAAACACTGTACTTGACTGGAGATTCACACGGCTAAGGTCACTCTTAAAACATTCAGCCTCCTCCAGAATACTGTACTCAAGTCAGCTGTAAGTCAGTCTTAGTGCAGTGCATTGTTATCATTTGATAGTTATTGTCTGATTTAGACTAGCAGCTCTTGCACACCCATATGCAGCATTGGTCCAATCCTGAAAGACCATGTAGCAACCATGTTTTTTGCAGTGTTGTTGTATTCTGGGCATTATTACTATCCAGCATCGCTCCAGCCAACCCCTTTGATCCCCCTCTCTCCCCTCCAGGATCTAAATCGTCTAGCTGTGTCGAGAAGCTGTGTCCGTTCTGCTTCCAGTGGCGGGAGCCGGACAACCACCGGGTGCGGCTGCGGCCCAAACGCAGACCGTCGGCCCACCTGCAGAGGCTGCTGGGGAGGGAAGCCAAGGGTCGCAAACTCAGGCTGGAGGAGAGCGATGCCCTCTGCAGGTTCAGGAGGTCCTCCAGCTGTCTGGTGAGTACTTGGAAAATGGAGACCAGCTACGTGCTTATTTGAAGTCTGTGACCAGTGCTACCCTATCCCTTGTTGTTCAATTTTACCACTGGATAAGATAAATGCATTTCGTCTCCATATTTTCAGTTATATTTGCATTGAAACATTCCCAAGTTGACCCCCCCCACACACACACATGCACTCACACACATCACACACACCCTGCATCCATGGTCATGCACCTGGAAGAAACCCACAAAAGATCTGCAGAATTCAAACGCCGAAGTGAAGATTCACTATTTTGTGTGCCAGCCTTGGACAGCTTCCATCTCTTTTGTCGGTCGGTCGGTCGGCAGAGATCACTCCATGTTCCCCGGACGCCTCACCCAAAATGGCCAACCAGATTAGCGACCGGTCGATATCTGGCACACCTCGCCATTGATGAGCTGTCGGCTGGTTCGGGGCTCAGTACTGACCATGGCCAGGGCCACTGATCTGTACAGATCTGCACAGGGGCTTTTCCCATGATGCCTCTGGCAGAGAGGGGAAAAAAAATCCCATTGATGTGGGCTGGCAGCCATGGCATGACTCCCCACCGGGTTTGCTGCAGTTGCAGTCTGCTGGACTAGGGCTGCTTCCATAGAAGGAAGGGAGGGCAGGCTGGCTCGCCCTATTAAACACCATTAGATTTGGGCAGTCGATTGTTTGCTTCGCTTCCTCTTCGCCTTACTTGGTTAAACTAAGGGAGTAATGAAGTAGATTTAATGGACTCAACACTGCACTGCTTATTAGTTGCATTTTCCCAGACTTGTGTTTCGGAGCTATTTCCTCTGTTACAATTATTCCTTGAGCTTCTTTTCTCTGTCAAACTTGGTATGTTTCAAGCGATGCTTTCAAAGAGAAATAAAGACGGTAATGGGCTGGATGTTGATGCACACATCAGCAGCCACATGTTCTTGAGATGGCATGATAATGTCATCAACAGTTCACTGCAAAAAAATGTCACTTTTATCACTCTGATGTGGCGAGTTGACGAGGACACTAGAGGAAAAGAAGGACGCTAGAACGATGTTCTTTTCTGAATGACCTTGCATTAGACAAGCTCAACGCTTGGGAAAATACCCAAAGCCAAGAAAAGCAAAGAAATGTGTCGGGAGTGATTGATTTTTTTATTTTATTTTATTTTAAATGCATGCAATAAATCCAATGTAATCGAAAGCCTCTGCTTTCTCACAAAATCATCTTTGTTGCCAGACACCCTCTTTTCACAGATCATTAGCTCAGCGAGTACGTTTTGTCCATTAAAAGTAATGGAGAGTCCATACGGAGGGAATACGGAGGGAATATGAGCCTTCATAAACTTGGGGGGAAAAGGCATGGCTGAAATCTTAGTCCTCCTCTCCATTCAACTCTGCTTTAAAAAAAAGTTTGTCAATTTGTCAAGGTCCTCAAACTTCATCCCTTTTTACATAACTTGACTGAGTGTGTGTGTGTGTTTCTGAGGAAAATATGATAATGAGATGCCACTTGCTGTTGATTTTTGTGATAGTGGAATAGGCTAGACACTGTCTAATCTGAAGAGACCGGAGTCAAGAATATGTGCAGTGGAACACCTGTCAGAGTGTGTGTGTGTGTGTGTGTGTGTGTGTTTGTGTTTGTGGAGGGGGGGGGGGGGGGGGATTTATCTCTCCTACTGTCAGACGTAGTCACCCCCCTGCAGACATACCAACTTCAGTCAGGAAGTGCTAAAACAGGAACTCACCGAGAGGGGTCACCGAGGTCAAGCAGGAGGAATCTCAGCCTCGGCCGTGGCTGTTCGTGTGTCTAGGGGTCAGGAGGGATCACAGGCTCGTCCTTTTGTGTCTTGAGGTGACGTGTGACAAGACTCTGCTGCATGTTGCTTGCTGTGTAAATCTGAATCCTTTAGACAGTAGAGCAGAGGGAGAGATGCCTTTTTATAATGTTGCCAAGTTTAGAAATGTCACCATGTGAAATATACGCCACATGTTACCACTCTAAATACATACATTTACAGTAGGCAGCATACACAGCCAACTTTTACGTTCTGTAACATTATGTACTGTAGCAAAGTGCTGATATGGCGAAGCAAATGCATTACTAGAATAGTCCCCCTGCATGCATGCATGCACACACACTCACACGCACTCACACACGCGCACACACCCACACACACACACACCCACACACACACCCCCCCCCCACACACACACACACACACACACACACACACACACACACACACACACACACACACACACACACACACACACACACACACACACACACACACACACACACACACACACACACTTCCTTCCTCTATTATATCTCATCCAGCATCAGCAGTTTACAGTTGGATGGTTTTTACCCGAATGCCGGCGATTTCTCATGCGGTGCCCAGGGGGGACGTTTTTAAATCAGGTAGCTCAGTGGCTGCATTAGGCCATCACTCGCCGCCGCATTGTGTGATACGGAAACTATGTGCAGCGGAGGAAAGAGAGACGGAATATCTTTTCTCAGCCCTGTGCCTGTCACGTTAGTCACCTGCTTCACAAGCAGAAGTTAATAAAGTCGCCAGGAGCTGACAGCCGATGAAATGGAACAATGTCGAGGGCCTTAGTTTTTTTTTTTCATCGGCAGACGGAAAGCTTCGAGAGATACCATATCCATCGGAGGGGCCCCGGTAGGTGTGTTGAGCGATGGCATTGCGGTGGAGAGACTATGGATGGATGGATGTGGGTGGATACAACCGCAGCGGTGGAGGGCCTTGGCATGGTAATCACCTTGAGCCTCTCAGGCCCCCCATCCTCCTCCCTATCTTACCGTGAGGATTTGCCACATGGCATGCATAGCCGAGGTGGTGCACGTGCAGACCTCTGCCAAGCGCATTATGTTAAGCAACCCTTCTCATCGCAACAGCCACTCCCATCCACAAGCTAGGTTAATGGCTTTTTTCATCTGGCCAGATAAAGACACACACACACACACACTTTCATGTAAATATAGGCAACGTGCCTAGCCGCTAGGATTAGAGCTATTTCTGACCGCCCGTGCTTGTGTTGATGAGCAGTTTTTAGCATGGTAAGCTTCACTTAGGCCATGATGAGGTCGCCTCTCTCTTTTTGTTTTACCTCTGTGATGTGCCGTCCAGCTGTTGCATCGACTGCCATCAAAACCGTCTTTATTTCCAGACTGCGTTCGGAAAAGCTTTGCTGGGGCGTGTCTGTCTGTCTGTCTGTCTGTGTGTGTGTGTGTGTGTGTGTGTGTGTGTGTGTGTGTGTGTGTGTGTGTGTGTGTGAGTGTGAGTGTGAGTGTGTGTGTGTTTGTAACCGATCCTCAGCCCCTCGTCCATCTCGCCCACACGCCCGGTCAGGTTCCTATTGGCATACGGCTTGACATCATGCAACAGTTTCCTGTCCATGTTTTAATAAAAGCTTTTTTTAATCTACTTCAAAGAAAGAGTGTGTGGTATCGCTTCGGTTTTTGCTCTCAAAGTAATTTGTCAGCTGCGTCATCTTCCACTTTGTGTGGTGTTGTGTAATGTTAGACTCTTATCACACAGACGCAGAACAAACGCCTGTCTGACACTGCTGTGGTCCCCTGCAGCGCTCCTTCCTCCCCGGTGCGGAGAGATGGAGATGGAGATGGAGATAGAGATATGGAGAGGTACAGGTGTAAATGCGTGAGGGTTTTGTCGGTTGTGAGCTGACGTCTCCTCGGCCCCTGGGCATGGGTCGATGCATATGACACAGGGATGGGTTCAGCTTATTGGAGCTGCCTTTCTCTCTCTCTCACATTCAGACTCTGCCAGTGTGTGATGTCGACAGGTTTCTGCAGCAAGGTCACAGGATCCAGGATTGCCATCCAGGCTGTGGGTTGCTATGGCTGGGTTTGGGGGGAAGGGGGGTATTTTAAGAGTGCAATTTGGATTGATTTGTGAATGTGTCTGTGTGTGTGGCTCTGTGTGTGTGGGTCTAAGCTGAGAGCTGGCTCCTGTAGCCTTGCCAAGCCCCCCCCCCCCCCTGGGCTTTTACAGGTCCCTTCCCAAGTGCGACTTTGACCTTAAGAACTCAATCACTCACTCTCCCGCCCTCGTCTAATCGCTCCTGAAATATCACTGCCTTCTCATTTGGCACACATGTACACTGTTGTGTTGAGGATTTTTTGCGTTGACTGCAGCCAAATTAGATGTATGCCGCAGCAATTTTTGAAAGTTTTTTGGGGTTGTTTTGTATTCATGTTTTTCCACAAGACTTTTCCACTTGACATTCAAGACCAGGCTTTTTCTTTTAGAGCCTTCTCAGCACAAATTCCCTTTTGAAAAGCCACGCTTGAGTTTCCCCGGCCTTGGCTCTGCGGTTTCCCCCTGACCTAACAGATGCAATTGTGTGATTGTATCAGTCTCGATGGCACTGCTGCAGTGCATCTCGAGAAGGCGACAATTTCTGACAGCCTGAATTCAGACTCGCACCTCAATCACGTGTGTGATGTTAGAGGGCATCGGATGGTGCTGTCAGGATCAAGGTAAATTAGGGAGATGCACATTTACTTAAAGTAACACTATGCAACAATTTGGCACATTTTGAGATATGGTTTTATAGGCAACTGGTTTTGGTAACATCCTCAAATTCATTTTGATAGCATATGGTCATGTGAAGGACAGATAGACATCTGTATCTTTCCCACCAGCCATCCAGGATATGCCCTATGTAGTCGTGTGTACTGGGCTGGAATACCCTGCACTTGGAAGAAAGCTTTCACAGCATGACATCCAGCTATACTGCCAAAAGACACCAGTTAGTGTGTTGGCAAGCTTCTATCAGTGTCAACTGGGCTGTTGGTGGTGTTTGCAAGGTTTTTGCTTGCCTTTTAGGTAGTTAGCTTGCTAGTTTTGGAACAGAATTCCTTATTGCTGCTTTAAGGTGAGATTTGAGTGTGTGAGTGTATGGAGTGGATTTTGTGCCACATTGAAATGCAAACACACCTTTGGGGAGGGGAGAAACAATCGCCACGACATCATCATTTCATTGATTTGAATCTTGTTCAAATACCATCCAAAAAAAACAATGAGAAGGGATTACGTTGCACATAATTTAATGATGAAATCGTGTCATTGCAATTTAAAATGGAATAGGCGTCTTCACTTCTCTCCTTGTGCTCTATTGGCTGATTTCTTTTTTCGAAAAGGTCATTTTGACATCATGCCACCAAGGAAATCTAATCACTGTCCAATCATAGTCCTCTAGCAAAAACGGAATAATAATGTAATCCCTTCTCATTGTTTTTCCGGATGGCAGTTGAACAAGATGCAAATCAAAGAAATGATGATTTTGCTCTCTTTTGATATGTTCTCTTCACACCACACAGTGAATGGTAATGCCTTTTTTGCACTTCATTTCCACATGGCACATTTTCTGGTTGCTGTGTACTGTAAAACAACATGTTGTGGCGATTGTTTTCCCCTCATCCCAAAGTTGAGTTTGCAGTTCAAGGTGGCGTGTGTGTGTGTGTGTGTGTGTGTGTGTGTGATTGCACTTCATGTCACCATGTGATGAATGCGCTGGAGAGAGGTAGATAGCCTTGTTTGTGTGTATTTTTGAAGGGGACTGGATTTATGGGTATGCAATGGCCAGCGGCACTAGTTTAGCAGATTTGAGGCTTAATGGCCTTTCCTCAGAGCCAACCAAACCCAAAGAAGGCACCTCTCTCACAGTCCGTTCATCAGAGGTGACCTCTCCAAAAGATCCTCTATCTGTATCGAATGATGTTTATATCAGCCCCTCATTCCCTTTTACTATGTTTATCCCCCGTAAAGAGGCAACCCCGTACACATTCCCCCACACACACATATACACACACACCTACATACACACACTGAGCCAAAGAGCGTCATCATAAAGCGAGACCACCTGTGTTTATGGGGAGTTTTTATGGTGTGATTGTTATCGTTGTTAGCTAGCGTCTTTATTTTCAGACAGGGGTTCTCTATTCACAATAGGCTTTGGGGAACTCGGAGTAAGGGGCTTTAGATAGCACTTTCACTAAGAGTTTTCACTGCTATGCACTGTTCCACACTGGTAACAATAGGTGGTATCCATTTTCATAGAGCTTTTTTTGGTTTATTTAATTTTTTTGAATTATTTTAGCAAATGATTCAATATACATACAAAAATACATTGGTTCTTGATGCTATATTTAATAATTGATCTGATTGAAAGTTGTAAACATTATTAGAATAATCCTACATGATATCTTGTCTTTGATGGGTTATCCAAGTCCTAAACTACACTGTGGTGCCAGGATAATATGTAAAATAATATTTATAATATGCCTGTTGTTGTAGACTGTAGAGACTTCACCATCCTTATAGAAGTAATTTTCAGCAAACATCTTCAAAGAAATGAACAAACAAAAGACATACTGCTACAGTTTTTTTGTCTCAGATATTCACAATCAGTTTAGCCATTTTTTTATACAGTGTACTGTTTTTTTTATGTAAAATTGGGACATTTTAGGAAGAAAGCAAATGTTACATTGTATGTTCCATTCGAAGTTAATGGAAATACAAAAAACACTTAAACAAACAAACAATTAAACAATCAAAAAAAACTAAAAAACTAAAATGTATGTAGAGAGGGGGCCTCTATTACCATCTCATCATCTCATTTCTATCCACGGCAATCCTAAATGAGGGACATTTGCAACTCAATATTTTCCAGGGAATACCCTGCATTTCAGCAAATCAATAGTTTCAACCTGAGGCAGTATAATATTGGATAACCTCTTTGTGCCACCTTATCTAACAGTGGAAATTAGGTTAATATATTCAGATGTCCTTGGATTACGTTTTCATTACCTTAAAAAATAAGGGGTGGCTACTCGGTGAAGGCTCAGACAATGAATGTTGATGTTGATTTGGAACCATTCCAGGTTCTTTTGGAATTTTGTTGTGGATTAGACTAGAGCTTTCAGGGCAGAGGTGTGAAAATGGGCCAGTGACTGTTAAGAATGGAACAGACTGACTCCGCCCCTGCAGTAGTTGATTGGCCGAGCGGTTGTTGCGTCACTGAGGCTGTGCTTTATAATATTGGGACGCATAACATCCCAGCTGTAGTAAACTTAGAGCCCAGTCTCTACGGGAAGAACACAGGCGATCATCTGTGACACTCAACACACATTCGACCACCTGTCAGAATCAAACATGGCTACCTTTGTTTCGGTGAGTAACATCCCAGGTTGTCAGTCTCTTGTGATGAGTTCATCTTCTATATCAGTCACTTTGAATACTTTAATTACAAACGTAATTTTTATCTGGTAGCGCTTGCTTTGTATTTCGTAACTTTGCACATATTTCTTTGGGGGGGGGGGGGTTGCTGTGCAGATCATTGTGGGGTTCAGTGGTTAAGTAAGAGGTGAGGATCATTTGGGTGGTGGTGCTATGTGCAGCCCTCGTGGTGCACTCATGCAAAGAATGTGCCTTAGCTTCCACATTAATAACAGGAGGCACGAGGTATGCCGTTTATAGGGGGACTCGTAAAAATCAGCCTCTCTCCTTCATAATGGCACTTAGGGTGTCGTCACGGGGCCTCATACCTTTGCCAGTGGGTCATCTCTAAGATTGAGATCTCTAGTCTCCATGGAGAAAGTGAATTTGAGAAAAGGGGGGTGTTGACTCGCTGAGAAGCCCATCAGCTTCTCAGAGAAACATCTGTTTGTTTTTCCTGTTGCAGGCTAACAGATACTCACACTTACTGTTAGCCTACACTGTGTTTGGCTTCATAGTGTGGCTGTGTGTGTTTGCTTGATGTGTGATGATAAATATTCATTCTCGAGCAGTATGGGGTAGTGTGTGTGTGTGGGGGGGGGGGGGGGGGCACAGCCTCTGACCCATGAGGCACATGTTTGCCACCCGTTGTGACACTCTGTGAATCCCCCTCCTCTAGTTTCTGGGCAGAACAGCTATGGCAGCATATCTTCTTCCTTCTCTACCTCCCACCCATGTAGCTGTCAACCTGACACGCGTGACCCTGTCATGGCGTCTAGTTTTAGCTGCTGGTCACAGCTGACATAGCAAACTCAAGGGCTTAGAGCTGTTGTGATGAAGAGTGTCTGCCATCCTCAACACTTCCTCTTACTTACACAAATCCCAGACAGGCCTAAAGAATTAACTGAGTTAAAGTGCTGCTTTTCTTCTGATTCTGACCGCGAAACAGACCTATTATTATGGGTTTTAAGTATATTAATTTGGACACTGGTTTCTCACAGACTTAGTGGAAGCTGCTGGGGGGGGGGGGGGGGGGGGGAGACAATGGTTTGAGTTGTGTTAGTGAACTTTACCTCAGAAATGATTCTGATGAGGTAAATCTGAATTGGCTACCATAACCTCAGTAAAATTCAGCAATGTTTATGAACTTTTTTCAGAATTATCACTATAAATATGATGCAGTGAAGATTGATTGATTCACTGCAGCTTAATGATGTTTATTAATTACCTGTGTTAATTGCTCTGTTTTTCAGATGGCCACCTGTCACACCTGCAATAAGACATCCAGAACATGTGGACCAAACAGAGACTTTCTCACAGGTCTGGTGAAGAACCCAAGCACCCCGAGAAACGCAGGCAAGCGCAAGAACCCACAGTCCACCAGTAAAGGAAGTATGTCTACTCCGAGCTCAGCTTCCAGTCAGAAATCCCCTTTTAGCACACCAAGGTAAGACCATTTAATAAAATCTGCTAATCAGTGCTTTCAACACTGAAGACAGTCAGAAGTGTTGGAACAAACACTGAGGGAAAAGAAATAATTTTAAGACATTTTTCACCAAGTACTAACATGAAGTCACTCTGTTGTATTCACCAGGACGGTGTCCTCTGACTCCACCAGTTCATCAAAGTCGTCCAGCGTGAAGAAGTCGGCTTTCTCTCGGCTCAAGAAGCTGTTGTCGCTGGAAGACAGCCCCAAGACTAAGAAGGGGGGTCTGAAGGATTTCCTGTCAGCACTCTGAAGAGGCGGCTGCATCTGCCATACGAGTTGGCACCTTATTGACAGGCTCAAGCTTATTTAGAACACCTCTTGCACATCACGCCATAAGGACAGATGGTGGAGAATATAGTGAGCTGGGCTGAATGGGAGAGATGTGGTCACCTATGTAATTAGTGCAACATTGTTTGTAAGGCTCATGTACTGTTCTATCACCCAGGCCCGTGTTGGGGCTAAGGGTAATGCTAACATGGCCCACCTCCTCCGGCCTCACACAGAGAGCGTTCTGGGCTCTGCAGGCCCTGGTGTGCCACAATTTGGCCTCCTTTCTCTTGTCACTTTTGATCAGAGTTGGTTGGTTGCTTTCCATACCTGTGCTATCAAATTAGCGTAAAAACCCTGAATTACAATAAGATATATAGATATATATATAATTTTTTCTTACTCTACATTATGTTTTCTAATGTGAAGTTGTCTTCACAAATGATGGTTCAGTTTACTTGTCTCCTGTCTTGCTGTCATGTTTATCTATGATGTTAAAGGATCCCTTTTTTTTTTACCTCACTTTTGAGAGTGAAAAAATCATGGGAAATACTAATGGCGGTGTATTTATTGTTCTGTTATTAAGATCACAGTGCCACTCTTTCCTAATAATCACAAAATAATCATACTAGTCAGCGCTAGTATCATGGAAA
This sequence comes from Clupea harengus, assembly GCF_900700415.2. Classification (NCBI taxonomy): domain Eukaryota; kingdom Metazoa; phylum Chordata; class Actinopteri; order Clupeiformes; family Clupeidae; genus Clupea; species Clupea harengus. The sequence goes on from NC_045170.1 coordinate 17,099,442, forward strand.
AGGGAAGGCGCTGAAAATGTTTACATGCAACTATGCAAGTTTTTTTTTTTAAGTGAAGACCAAAGTCAAGCATTTCTGTGGTTGATACTTTGGCAAAAAGAATCCTTTTCTGCCTTTTATCATACGTAATGGATTTAAGTAGCAATGAAAACTCCAATGTCGTCAGTGATATTTCATTTTGTAGAACTTTGGATCACATTTAGCCATTTCACCCCATTTTGAATGTATTCAGAAAATAAAATATTTTTTGTCACATGATTCTTGTTTTTGAATACTAATATGAGCTCATCCTTTATACAGATGCACCAAATGCAATGCACAATATACCAAACAACTACAACTCCTAACTGAGTGAAATGACCCGGAAGTCTTTTAAGTGGAAGCCGTGATAAGAGCACGTTGAATTCTCTAAATTCTTAGAAGTGCTTCAGTGCTTCCTTTCGTATCTCCTTTAGCTTAGGTTACACAGGACCATATACTATATATGTCTATGCACAGGACCATCCTTTCCGAAAGGACCTATATATGTCCCTATGGTACCTCCCCACAATTCCTTGCGGTCGCGTCAGCAACCCAATCAACAACCGATCAGCATGACCCACGTCAATAACATCCGCCCAATTAGTAGCCTAGTGTAAGTGCAGTCTCTTAGCACCGCAGTTGTCTTCCTGAGCACTTATTCATTCTGTTTCATATCTTTCCTTGACCTCATGACGTTTTCCATCGAGGACAAGGAAAAGTGGTTAGCAAAAGACGATCGGACAGACTGTGTTTCTACAGTGACTTTTATTTTGAAATTACCTTTTACCCGGAAGCAATGGGTTGTTGCTAGTCTTCAGTCGTGTATGGCGTTGTTTGCTTGAAGGGACATTAGAGAAATGTGGTATATTATTAACCACCGCTATTTAAACGATTACATTTAGTAGGTTTCGACATATAAGTACATTTGTAATGTCAGCTAAGAAACGATCTAGAGAGAAGGAGGATAAGAGAGAACATAAAAGACACAAGGAATCAAAAGACGAGGAGGACAAATTCAAAAAACATACAAAAAAACTTAATCTCGATGTGCAGAAAATCAAGCATGTGGAGACTTTGTAAGTCGTGTGCATTGATGTAAAAACTTTTGGTTTTAGTGCATTATTAATGTTTTCCTCCGTGGAGACTAAGTTGGTTCTCCTACTGTGCGATTGGGTATGATACACATGATGTATTAACACAGATTCGTCTTGATTTGATCTCGCTCAGCCGAAACCCAGGTTCTCGTTTTCAGAATAGCATAGCTTCAACTAAAATTTGACGTCAACTAATATTTTGCTTTCCCCTTTTACAGCTATGAAAACCCACCTCCTGGACTCATAAAGGTTCGTTTAGCTCAAAGATAACTAAGTTGCGTTGCCGCAGCATGTGTGGTGTCTGTCTCGCGCTTTATAAGTCAGTACCATGGCCTCCCCTGTCATCACTGCAAAAAAGGCTATACGATAGCTCTGTCTGGGGGTGTAGGTATTTAGTAATACACAGCAGACCGGCTTTTGCAGGAATATGACGATCGGCCGGAGGACTGCATCCCTGATGACCCAGGCAACGAGCAGGCACGGGGCTTCCTGGCCAGTGCGCCCACCAAAGGTTTATGGATGCCCCTGGGAAAAGAGGTGAAAGTCATGCAGTGTAAGTAGTCCTCGTTCTTGATTCATATGAACACATGAAGCCAACACAGGCAATAGACACAATTGTCACAGTGTAATACTATGTAAACATAGCCACTGCTTTCTTGTTACAACACTATTCCGTAATCATTAAACAACACTAGAAGTCCATCTGAATTTCACTTGTGACAGAGAGGGAAGTGTTTAAAGCATATCCATACAGTTGCGTTCAGTAACCAAGAGTTTTACATAAACATTCCTGATGAGTGTCAGATGTTTGCCCATGCAGTGTTTTGTTATTTTGTGTTAAGGCATTGGCTAATTTGCTATGGTGAGTAAATAACACCATGGTGGTTTATTTTGACAATTTGTAATGAACGACATGCCATGACTTGATTTGTAAACGTCAGTGAATCAATATCATAATCAGACCAGAAGGTGTCACTCGTGTGCATGTTGTAAATGGACAGAGACTTGTCATCCTAGTCGATCTGTAATGAGTGTGGGGTAGTTAGCTTACAGATAACGTAAATCCCGTACTTGTGTACTCCACAAAGAACAATGCCATCCATTGTTTGTTCAGCGTAGCTTCTGGACCCACTGTGTTTTTCTATTGTACTGGGCACGGGAGCATTCAAACATGTTACACAAGTCTGTGGCTGTTCCTCCTTGGAGGGGGAATGTTGGAATGTATTCAGTCATACATTGTCAAGAGTTGAATAAATCCAGATTATTGAAGGGAGGGTTTGGGCTGAAGGTGGTGGTGGTGAGGGGTGGGTGGGGGTGGGGGGTGGGGGGCAGTGTAAGCCTAACCAATGTTTTTCAATGAGGGTGATGTTACGAACAATCAAGGGTCTGTCAACAGACCATCCTCATTGACAAACATGGGCTTCACTGCATTTTTGACAGGGCTGTTTTCTCTTCTCAAACCCAGCGCTGTTCAGTTTAGAGTGAAAATGCTGTGCAATGCTTTTCTGAATTGCAAAGTTTGACAGTGAAGCGAAAACTGCTGAATATGATTTATTTTTCCATACCTTTAAACTAGATAATTAGGCATTTCCTGACATCTCCCCAGACTGCTTGTTTGGGACATTGAAGGGAAAAGAAAATTGAGGAAATTTCCCCTGCTGTATAATTTCTTATATGGTGGTGATACGTGTGGGAGGGGACATAGCAGTTTGTTTTCCAAATAATCTGTCCTGTAAACTATATACAATCATTAAGTTTAATTTTGTCATTAGCAGATTGGCAGTTATTACCTTTTCCAAGGAGACTCACTGTGTTTGTGTGTTTTGTATTTGGCTCATGCAGGTTGGAGATGCAAACGCTATGGTCACAGGACAGGAGACAAAGAGTGTCCGTTCTTTATCAAGGGAAACCAGAAACTGGAGCAGTTCAGGGTGGTGCGTGTCCTTGTCAGTGTTGTATAAATGTGTCACATTGTCCTAAGCCTGCCACAAAGTCAATACTTGAAGTTACAAAGTCTCGGCAGAGATGTCCTGCAGATGCTCCCATTTCAGTTTGATGGGTCACACAACGTGTACATAGCTTACTCTTGTAGCTCAACTGGTGTGGAGCTATCATTCTCTTTTTATTTAGTCTTTTTATTCTTAAGTCAATGTTTGAACAAGGCTAATATAAACATGTTGATTTTAGTATTAGTTTTGAAGTCATTATTCAAGTTCCAGTGACTACCAAGTTTAAAAAAAAATATGTACCATTAGATTATAGGCTTTTGCCATAGTATTAATATTGTGCGGATAAGTGCTCTGAAATGCTGATGGAATTTGAGTGGTTGGTGGTTGATGTCTTGTAATCTGTTAATGGATGAGGTGTTGTAGACTTCCTGTGCTGACGTGTGTGTGTGTGTGTGTGTGTGTGTGTGTGTGTGTGTGTGTGTGTGTGTGTGTGTGTGTGTGTGTGTGTGCGTGCGTGCGTGCGTGTGCAGGCTCATGAGGACCCCATGTATGACCTGATCAGGGAGAACAAACGCAACGAAAAGGAGACGCGGTGAGTTTTTAAAACGGTTAACCTCAAAGCCGAAGTGTGATGTGCGGGCAAAAACAGTTTTTTTTTTTAGTTGGTTGCGTAAGGGCAGTGAGCTCTTTCCTCAGCAGCCATCTGAGATGATGTTTCTTGTAAGAGATTCAACCAAAAACATCCAAGATTAGAATCACATAGCTGACGGGAGCAGTAAAAGCAAAACAACACATTCTTTTTTTCCCTTTCCGCGTCGGCGTCTTTTCGTTGACCCACCTTTTGTAGCTGCAGCTTCCACAGCCTCACAGGTCTCAGCCTGCACTGGAGATAGCAGTAAACATGTCAATCATATCTCTGCACTCCAGCACAGCTGGGCAGTAAACAGACGGTAAAACAAAAGTTACTCTCTCTTTCTTGAGGAGAACCTTGAACTTGAAGATGCAGCATTGTCCGCCTATTAAAAAGCGAAATGACTCAAACCACATTACTTCAAGAACAGCTCTGTGGGTTATAGAAATTGTATTATGCTTGACATGTGGGTGGGTGTAATAGGTTTTGGATGTAATGGGGTCTTGTTAGCAAAATGAAATTGCACCAGCTGGAAGCTGCTAACCTGCAGTGTGGACTCATAAAGTGTAGCAACTAATCGGAAACTAGGCTAATCACAAGAGCTAATGCCATTTGAGCTCTGAAGTAGAATGGTATATGGTTTAAATGCATGCAGTGCGATTACCAGACCCCTCAGTAAGTAACTCGACTCGAAGAGCAAAATGCTAATAATACTGACATCATAGGTGCAATACCCAGCATGCACACATACTAATAAATTGGAAATCATTTTGGATACAAGCATCAGCTGAATGAATGAATACAAATGCAGTTCTTTTCCCCCCCTGCTGTCGATTTGTGGAATGTGCTGTACAAACCTCTGGTATTATGGCAACACCTTCCCTATAGTTTCTGCTAGTCAGTCTCTGACCCAGTGGAATGGGAGGCATGCCCAGACAAGAGAAGCAAGCTGCAGAACAAAAAAGTTACATAATGCATGTAGTGTAGAATACCCTGAATAATACAAATTTGAACTCCGATGATGCTATACTTCGGAACAGACTTTTTTTCGGGAACATTTAAGCGTGTACATCCTCTATGTGAAGCGAAGCGTGGTGTATGTTAATGATCCTGCCCTGGCGAGGGGAGAGCGGAGACCGGGGGAACAAATAATTGATGAACTGAAGAGGTTTTAATTGTTTCCTCTGGTTCTTAATTGTCAAAGATGATTTTGCACAGAAGTCTCCAAGAGTGCTGGTGCAGACTAATCGCCCTGTGGCAATGCAGGCAAGATGCAGAGGAGTGAAGTGTTCTGTTCAGTCCTCTGTCACATACAGACCTAGTGTAGTGCAAGGATATTGAGGTGGTATTGATTTGCCGGCTCAAATTATACGGAGCATTATGATCAGTGCCAGAGGGGATGGGATCCATAAAAAAATAGTATGTTCCATACTTGGGGAGCTCTAACACAGAGCAATGCAATGTTTTTATGGTACTGCGAGTCACTTATGGGAGAAGTGTTTGTGAAATGCAATAGAACTGTAATGAGGTTACATAGACCTCAGCACCTGATATATTTATTCACTTTATCTCCATTGTCCCTGTAGGGGAGCATTGTTGCAGTGCAGAGACAACTGAAATGAACAGGCATATTGATGCGAACACTTTCTGTGCTGAAGTGATGCATCTTCAGAGCAACACTGACATTTTCAGGACTCGGCTCGGTGGAATGCAAGAAGGCTATTTTGCCAAATGGGGAAAAAAGAAACTCGTTGAAAGATTAATGAGGCTTGCAGGTGTACCAGTCCAGAAGTTTTCAGAGTTGATTTTTTGTTGTTGTTTTCAAACTGATTAAACAACAACTGGGTAGGGGTTGTTACTCTCAGGCCACTGTTGTGGTGGGGGCTGGAGCAGACGCTCAGCTCAACTCTGATAAATACTTAATCGAGGTTTTCGAGGGTGACGTTTGAAGTTGGTGGAAGGTCTGTGCAGTGTGCTTTATTTTGTTTCAGTTACTTATTTTAGAGTTCTGTGCATTTAGGATTAAATACGACTAGAGAGCAGGTTGTTTATTGAAAGAAAATGAGCTAGTGAATTGTCAGTATTCATTAAGTGTTCATTCTGCGGACACGGCTACATTTACGTCAGGGCAGGTTGCGCATGACCAATATTTCATCACCGGGATGGTCCATGCAGACAGGCTGTGTTGTGTTGTTGTGTTGACTGCACAGGTGTGTGCAAGTTTTAAAGCACTGGCTCAGGGTCAAGAGAAAACAAAATCCATTTAAAAAAAAATATTTTTACTTTTACATTTACTCATGCCGTACAGATATTATTTCAAACACTGTGATTGAGCTGGTGCACTGAGAGACATATCCGCAACAGCAAAACTAGTATACTTTGAAGACACAAATGCGCACGTACGCATCCGCATTGCCTGAACGCAGACGTTCCCTCATAAGACTGTTTGAGCGTCTCCTGTTTTTAGGTGGAGGGCGATTCAGATTCAATCGCTTTTGGGGTTCTTGTTTTGTTTGTTTTTGGTAATGTTTGATCTCAACTAGGAAGATTTTTTCCGTCTGTTCAAAGCTTCTAAAGTGCTTCTCGAATTCATTTGGTTGGGTTGAAAAGTTTATCATCTTCTTTTCGGAAAATACACAGCTGCTCTCACACACAGTCAAGCTACACACTTAAAGGAGAAGTAAGCTATTCTAATCCAATACACTTTTTGACAAATTCAGTGAATATCCCCTCACGGTCCACTAGCTGTCTTCTGTGTGTGCACTCAAAAAGATCTCTCGTTTGTACACAGCCCTGGCTCTGTAAATGGAAATGTATTATGGCTAATCCCAACTGATTAGTTTGCAAGCAGGTACCTCTGTCACATTTCTGTGTCAGGTAACGTGAAATAACTTGCCCACAGCTTAGTTTCAAATTTGCCAAGATACGTGGCTGTTGTCGCCATAGCAACCGAAAAACAAATAATGCAATTGAATGAAATTCTTCAATATAACTACTACTAGATGGGTCTTCACCAGAGCCAGAACACTCCCCGCAAACTCAAATTTCTCCCTGGTTTTACAAAAGCAAGACTAAGCCAATGCCTCCATTTGCTACTCTTCCATCACTACTGGGGAAGGTTTTCTTCACCACTCCTGTGGGCCAGTGGCTTCTCCTGGCCTGGTCATCCTCAAGCAGAGCTACATCTGTCTGAAGGCCATGTCTTTCGGCACTATAGAGGAGAGAGGTATTCTCTATTCCAGCGGTGCAAAAGGTGTTTGCCAGACTTTGCACCTGTCTCCACTGATGTCGAAGAAGATCCACAATGACCCACCCAAGTGACAGTTTTTGGGCAAAGGGGGAATTGGCTGGTCCATTGTGCACCTTGTGTGCCTGTGTGACGTTTCGTCACAGAAGCACTAGAACCTGAGTGTTTGGGTCAAGCACTGGGATTTCTGCCACGATGCACTTTATATGTGCGTGAACATGGGCAACATCAGGGGTAGGGTTCTCATCTCTGTTGGGTAGCATATTACACTCAACGAGTGTGGGGAAAGAAAGAGTAGACAAATAAGATGTTGTTTCAGTTTGAACATTCTATGCCAACATCAGAAAGCTAACATATGATGAGTATAGCTAAATCGCTATTACAATGAAGATAAATAACTAGAGCAAAACAAATTCTTGAGATTTGCAGTACCATAAACCAAAACATTAATGAAGGTAAACTTACAGGCTGTGCTACTCATAGAGCGCAAACACGTATTTTTAACCAGTAAGTCTTATTCTTTTAAGATCGTATGGCACTTTAAAACAGCCGACATCTGTCATCATAGCAATCAAACAATACAATTTAATGGAATTCTTTTTTTTTTTGTAATTCAAGTTTTTATTTAGGCGTTGGTGTTTGACAGTACAACATTATACACTATACATTGTGAGACATTTCTTATTATGCACATTACATGTAACATCGGTGGCATAGCAAAACAAAGATGAAATAAAAATACAGTACAAATAAGACCATTTGTTTAAAGGACATGTTGATAGTTACATAACTAGGAATAATATCCGTATAATTATTTTTGATGTTGGGTACACTCAGAGGAAGGTGTTCAAGCTGCATGCTCATCAGGAAGTGTAATGTGAGCCCAGAACGAGATCCAAATTGGTGCTCTGTTCCTATTTCTATTGTCCACCCTGTTGAGCATAAGTTTGTATGAAGCTGTTTTTATCATAATGTTTACCCACTCTTTTATTTCAGGAGGTTTGGGTGTTTTCCACAGTTTCAGTATAGTCCTGGCAGCTGTTATAATCCCTGCCATGATTACAGAAAATGCTGCGCTTGATATGTTATGTATTTGGCTTCTGTCCCCTAATAGGCATAATCTGGGAGATAGAGGTATGTCACTTCGCAGCCAGTTACTCAAATTGTCCACCACTATTTTCCAGAATGGTTGAATAACAGGGCACTCCCAGATGCAGTGTAGCAGAGTACCTATGTCTTTCTGACATTTCCAGCACAAATTATTGTTAATTATACCTGCTCTGTTAAGTCTTTGTGGTGTCCAATAATTTAATGGAATTCTTTAATATAACTGCAACTAGATGGGTCTTAACCATGTTTGTGTTCAATCTGAATTTCAGTTTAGTTTGAGTTAGTTTCACCAGTGGTTTCATTAGTTTTAGTTTAGTTTTTATTTTATGGACTTAATTCTTTATACAGTTTAACACAGTTTCAGTTTTAATAATTTTAGGAGCACTGAAGGGATGGGTGTGTTTGTTTGGCTGTTGAGTTCAAATATCAACAATCTTTTTCCAGAATCGCTGACACCTCCTTCAAACTAAACAACAAATAACACACACACACACTCGACACATCACAACACAATACACTATTTCAATTTTCAATTTAACACCACACACACACACACACACACACACACACACACACACACACACACACACACACACACACACACACACACACAAATAGATAGATAGATAGACACACACACACACACACATTATTGATCTCCTTGATCTCTCTTCTCCCTGCAGCATCCAGCAGCTCAGGCAGCTGTTACAAGACAGCACCTCTGACGACTCTGACTCCAGCTCCTCCTCCTCCTCCTCTTCCTCCTCCAGCTCCAGCCACGGTCAGAAAAAGAAGAAGAGAGCGAAGGAGAAGGAGAAGAAGAAAAGGGAGAAGAAGAAACCCAAACAAAAGAAAAAGAAGAGGAAGAACGTACACAAACACAAGTCCAAGACGAGCAAGTCCGACTCTGACTCAGACTGACTGACTGACTGGAGGGGCTGAATGTGAATGAGGACCCTTGGGTGGGTGGAGGGCGGGTGTGAGAAAGAGACGGAGGATTGGAGGAGATGGGGAATAGATGGTGGGTGGGCGTTAGAGGATGGATGGATTGTTGTGGAGGGGGGGGGGGGGGGGGGAGCTGACCTCCGTGACTCCTCAACCCCCACCCGCCACCCCTGGGCCCCTGGAGCTCAAACCCCCACCCCCCAGGAGCTGCTGAATAATGCATGAGCTTGCCTCTGCCTTCTCGAGCATGGGTGGTATTGAGCTCGTAAGGCATCTGCACCAGACAAGGCACACACACACACGTGATTGCGTGGTACAGCAATAAACTGCATGGTGTGTCCCCAGTTGAAGAGGCGCTGAAGAAGAAGTTGAGAAAGATGGCGTTTGAGCGATAGATAGCTGGATAGCAGAAATGGATGTATTTTTCTACCAGACACAAACTATGACTAATGCTGTAATATTAAATTACTGTACTGCAGTAGCTTTCTTTCTTTCCTCCTTTTCCGTATTTCTTTTGCACGTCCTGCACTTACGTTTTGCAATTTGCCCACTGATTGATATGAAGCAGGCTGTATGAATGAATGACTAAATAAATAAATCCATTTGAAATGCCACCCTTTCGTGTTTTAGTGTGTGCCTGACCTCACAGAGATTGCTGCAGCTGGCTTAGTGTTGTTCTCCATGACAACTACTGTATCGGAGCTGGGTTTTTTCCCTTTAATTTTTGTATTTTTTTAAATGCTTTTGCTGAGATTTTGTGTGCTCTGAAAATAATTAGGGTTTTGCCCTATTGTACCTGCATAGTGCTGTATCTGCAGGGTAATGGACTTTTAGGTCACAAGTGTCCTGCGTGACAAATTCCCAGGTAGGCTGCTATTTTTAAAACTCGGTCATGTTTTAAACTGAGGTGTGAATGTTCATCTGCTCGTCTCCTAGATAATGGCGCCTCTGTGGGCATATCTACTGCATCTGTTGATGCAACAATTCCTGCTTTGTGTGTGTCCTGAGACAGACACACACACAGACACACAAATACAAAATCCCCTAACAATGTAGTCCTTCAGTGAGCTAACACTAACACCCAGCCCAGGAACACAATGATGAATAAACAAAGACACATGTCCACAACCAGCACCCTGACACTTCTCTCTCTCTCTCTCAAACACACACACACTCACTGAATGGCTCTGATTTTCTCTCCAACCAACTAGGGGAGGTGACCTGCGTTAGCACATATGGTGAGGAGTAAAAACCAGCTTCCTCCTCCTTTGATCTCCTAATTCCGCTCCGAATCCAGGAATCCCTCAAGAGAGCTAGGGAATATGTGTGGCATTTTGTAGTGGCCCTACGCCACATCAAACACTCACCCAACTCCACTCCTCTCTAATAAGAAACCCGGTTAGGGACCAGCCCTTTTGCTGAAGGAGCAGTATAGGGCTAGAGCCTCTGCCACACCAGCCCTCCCAAGCTGCTATTATAAGCCTAAAACAGTCCTTTAAAGGGACGGCACACCCGTATATCTTTTATAATATGGGTTTTCGGTTTGTGTGCTTGTTTGTCGGGTTTTCTGAAAAAACACACAGACTGCACTCTGCCTGCCGAGACTCGGAGGAGATAACGTGTCTCCTTAGTAACAGCGGGGTCCGTCTGATCACCTCTCCCTCCCGGCTGCTTATCCCGCTTTCCATGGCAACTCTGTTTCAGTGGCGCCCCTGCTCGGGGCATGAGATAAATCAGCACTATTGAAACCGTGTGTGTGTGTGTGCCTGTGTGTGTGTGTGTCTGTGTGTGTGTGCGTGTGTTTGTGTGCGTGCTTCATGTTGTCTTTTATCTGGCCGGAGGCATCAACCTCACAGATGCTCCTCTCCCAGGGAGGGTCTCACCAGGAGCTTAAGCGAAGCAGGGCCCCAAGAAAATGCTAACTTACACATTGTGTTATTTATTTATTTGAAGATACTTTCTGCTATGCATGGTGAATTCTTGCCCTCTGGGTATCTGAAAGCTTAAAGTGTTTCAGGATGGTTAGCTGTTTCGTTATTCATTACATCTTGCAGCATAAAGAGAAGTATTACTGCATAGTAATTTTTTCTAAATAACATTAAGCTATACTTATGTTATTCCATAACTATTGCATATCTATGTTCTTTAAAGTTGGTTTAGATACTATACTACATAAAATAAGTATTTAAAAGAGTAAAAAAGAAACCGTCCAAGTACTCCCTGAAGTATACGCCCTGTATTTACACTCTTTTAAACAGAATCCAAAGACCTCAACTCCAGGCATAACATGGCTTTGAGATTTAAGTCAAAATGCAAGCAAGTAATAGTGTGTGTTTGGGACACAGAGAGTAGGCTGCAGGTCTGTGTTCCAATTTAAGCAGATGATTTTGATTTAGTATGTTAACGGAAGGAGAAATGGCAGTGCAGGGAAGAATGCTACATCCATCTGTTGGTTGGATGGTTTGGTTGGTTTATCACAATGCGCTTTTCCCTAGGGTGTGAGGGTACAACAGTCCTGCGAAGATGGCATTTTAATGTAACATTCAGAAATAAGTTGCTTTAACACTGCTCAGGGATTACATAATCTTCTGAGCCACATGGCAATGCTTAACTAAATTAAAGAGATTCTTCAAGGGCTTTCAGAAGAGATTAAACTGTACCCCTCTGACCAGCCCCTCAGCCAAATATAAATATATTTGACTTTAAGTAGTTGCATGTATATGTCCATGGTTATATTAGTGTAGTATGACTGGCAGAAATGTTTTAATATTTATCTACGGTATGTATTATTTACACATTGAGGGTTTTGTTACAAAGGATACTCACAGACAGGTAATGTCTCAATGCTTGACTTAAACACGTTCTTGCTTTAGGCATCCTGGTATCGTCCATTGTTTCCTGGTTCTATACTGATAAATACTACAATATTATCATTTTAAAGAATAAAATATCACGGTTTATCGGTCAAAACATTTATTTTGTTAAGTGTTATATTATAAGAATACTATGCGCAAAAAATGTGACGCATTTAGTTTAGGTCATAGCCTGCTGTCAACAGTACATAGTGAATTAGGCTAATACAAAGGCATTCATTATTTAAAAGTCATTGTTCAGCTAATTCCCACCCACTGAAAGAGTATTCAATTTTAGCTGTCGCAGCATGAAGTAAATCGTATAGCTAGTTATTCATAACACCTTCCTCAGTCCATGTTTTTTTTAAGATACCTCAAAATATGTAGTTGTAAGACTGTCTTCATTTTTTGAGTGAATGAAAGTGTAGGATGGCATACTTATCTATTCAATTGTCAGGGTATGTTGTGCCGTAATTGGTCGATGTCGCTCGCATCGCTGGCAGGAGGAGAAGAGCCAACCAGCAGACGGAGGAGGAAAGAGGAAGTGAAAACATCAGCACTAACGCGGAGGAGAGCAGGCAAACGAGCTAGAGAGAGAACGACTGCTACAAAGTCCGAACATCAGCACTTTATTGCGGTGGAAAAGTCGCCTTACCTCGCCAGGTTAGTTAACGTCGGTACACGCACTTTGCATGAACCCACGCAGAGATTACATGCTTTGTCGTTCAAATATATGGTAGTTTCCGCCTTGAGGTGAAGCTGAGGGTACAGGGGAAAAAGGGAATCAACATTTGACCCAAAACCTTTTGTAACAGTAGCGGGTGCAACTGTCAGTACGTCTGCTTGTTGTCGGATTAACTTGGGTTGACTTCCAGATGTCTTGATTGCTCTTTGAATGATTCATTCTGATTGGTGTTAGCAGATCTATGAAGAAATCACAGTGACATAACTTTAGAGAGGAATCCACGGGGAAATGTATTTGCAATGGAGCGAATCGTGTTATTTACCTGCGCTTTTTAAACAGCAATTTTTCGTAAATACAATATAATTTGGTTCTCCCTAATGCTATACGAAAGTTATGTTTAGTTAAAGCGAGATAAATGTTCTGCATTGTTTGTTTAAGGGGCTTGATTGTGGTATGTTTGTTTTGGATTTGAAAATCGAGATTTCCGAGGCGACTGACTGCACCTTCGTCTTCCTTAATGGAAAAACATGCTAGTTATGAGATTGCAGATAACGATATCTTCATGCACCCTGCCTATCCCTTTTCCGGTTTCCCCTCTCTCTGCAGGCGATGTCTCAAGTGTAAAGTTAACGTTTGTCATCAACACTTAAGGCGAAACAAGGTTTTCTCCCGTTTTGTACTGCACGTGATTTTACGCACGCCCGGGGCTACAGTAAAACACATTTTAGTTTGGCCCAAGTCTTTTGTAATATAATTAGATTAGTGGGCTTTGTTGTGTTCTAATGAAGACTGACTGGACTGTGTCATATAGAGTTCTACGTCATCTACCATGGATTTACTACAAGTCTATTGACTACGCCTCAGTTATGTGTCACTTTTTTATGACATAATCACATGACATGCATGAGGCGTAGTCCTCAGACGAAAACTGGCACGAACAGTAAGACTATCCATCCGCCACGTTCATCTGTTGGTTGAATCACCAAATTAGCCGGCGGATATGATGACCTCACGGCAGCTCGTGTAGCCTGCTCGTGAGTTCGTACACTGTAAACACCACAAGAACAATGCGTGTGTTATTGGTTAATTGTGGCCATACAGTTTCCCTGTCTGACCGGAGTCCTGCTTGCCCGGCTTTCAACATCTGCCCTAATAATACACACAAGAGCGACTGCGACAGCGTCTACTCAAATATAAGTCCACTCATTTCCTTCAATACAATCTAGTCGCGCGAGTCGGCTTGTGGTGTCAGAGAAACACAAATGTGGGCTACCATTCAGCTAATAGCATGAAATGCCTACAACAAAAATAAATAATCCCCGGTGCAGTTTAGCGCATACATTTGTTACTTAAAGCGGCAATGATTAATACCATGCGTTCAAGTTCTGTCGCATGGACATAGATGTGTCTCTCTTTTCACACAAACACACACATGCACGAAGTCTCGTAAATCAATTTAGTTCAATTCAGATCATCTTTATTGGCATGAAAACTCGTTTTATAGGCTATTGTCAAAGCGTTTCTCTTCACTCAAAAAGTTGAATTGATGTAAACTGAACAAATCATAAAACATCCAACAGATGTAGTATGTGTGGGTGTGCAAGTGTCTGGGTGTGAGTTCTCTCACTCTCTCTCTCTCCACGCATAGACACAGATGTGTAGGCATATGTGCAGACACATTCACAGTGAACTCATGGCTATCATATAGGTCATGGCAGTCATTTTGTGAAAGTTTGTAATGTGTCCTTTTTGGTCTTTTTCCTCCTTTTTTGACACATGTCCTCCTTTTGAGGGTCATGACAGAGGCCACCCTCTTGTGCATACACTATGAATGGTCTAGAAGTGAGTTCATTTATGCCTGATATAGGTCACTGACCCCGTTTCCACTTTTTCATAAGCGCACACTTCTTATAGCATATATGTAAACAGTGGAGAATCTGAGAGCAGTTTGCCTGGACGCGTATGAACGTTGATTTGTGGCCTGCTGCGTTGCAATGCAAAAGTCGGTAACTGTAGATCCGTTTTCGTTAAGAAATATGGGAAGTGACGAGCAGAGTTCCCTGACAGAGTTGGCTTGTGCATTAACCACATTAGCAGAAGCAGCTCATTCAGATTCATCACACGTGCTCATGTGTGTTTTCTCTGGCAGTTTCTCAGCCTCTCACCTCCGAGTGCAACCTTGCCAATTTACGAGCTGTTCTCCGCCAGCCGTGATTCTCTCGCTCGCTCGCGCTCTCTCTCTCTCTCTCTCTCTCTCTCTCTCTCTCTCTTTATCTCTCTCTCTCTCTATCTCTCTCTCTCTCTCTCTCTCCCTCTCCCCCTTTGACTGTCTGTGTTGTGTGTCTCTGCGCCATCTTTTCCCGCATTTGAATTTGTTCTCTGCAGGATTTTGGGAGGGTTATGTAAATTGCCATCCTGATGTACTGATGTACGCCTCCATAGCTGCTTCTTTATCTGCTCATCATGGGAGAGATTTTGATCTGCGGAGAGAAGCTCTCCTGGCCTCCTGGAGCCAGTTTTATGGAGGGCTTATGTTCCCCTTAACTTGTTTTTGGCTGAGTGTCACCGACAGAGAGTAGTCCCTGGGGATTGTTCTTTACAACACCGGCACTTTGTTATGACTTTACGAATGCAAAGTTCTATGACTGCATCTCAAGGTGAAATGTTTTAGTTTTTTTTTCTTGGAAGAAAGTTTCCACGCTCATGATTACTCTCCTCAGTGTTGCCTCGGTTGTAAATATTGAGTTACAAAGTCTCGAAACAGCTTCTTGAAGTGAAACGGCAAACTGAATGGGGCTCTGAGGATTTCAAGCCTTGTGGTACTGTTTGTCTGTAGTCGTGTGACGTAAAATGCCAGGAAGGCTCATTGATTTATTACAGGCTGTATCGTCTCACTTCTCCCTCCCTCAGTCTGGCATAGGATCATGCATCCCTGTGAGAGGCCTGTCAGCAAGGGAGCCGATCTCTGACTGATTGTTAATTCACGCAGACCCTTTTGGAAAGCTTTTTAGCCGCGTTTCTCGCTCTTAGCTAAACTTGGGCTGCACCTGTATGTTCACCAGGCCATCTGATGTGCTTAGTGGGATGTTTAAAAATACGCCTGTGGGTTTTGAGCCTTGAGTCTTGAGGCAGGACTGGTGGAGCTGCTGGCCTATGGTAGCGAGTGTTGAGCGGGTCTTCCTGCCAAGGCCGCCTGGGATCTAGCCTCGTGGCGTCCATGTGGTAGGGCCCTCACACAGCTGTGTGCTGGAGGGTGCTCCAGATGTGTGTGTGTGTGTGTGTGTGTGTGTGTGTGTGTGCGCGCACAGTCCAGCTGTGTACAGTGCGCGTGTGTTTGTGTGTGTGTTCTTTATGTGTGTGGACATGGAAGAGTCTTTTGGGATGTTCGCTGCTCTTGGAACTGCTGCCTGCTCGGGTTGATTGCTCCTCTGACCATGCTGTGAAAGGCAACCTCACCTCTCCTCTCCCAAGGCAGATACATACAAGCAGATTATGGAACCGATCTGGCCAGAATCTGGCGTGGATGTGGTCTTTACCCTAGACGCCATCGGAGTCTATGATGGATCTGGCATAGGCTTGTCATGACCGGGTCACTTACCCACATATTAGCTGACCCTGGCCAAGCTCTGTTACTGGTCAGATGGGATCTGGCCACCACTTAGACATCCAGGAAGGACAGCGGTAACAGCGATCTCAATGGCTTGACAAAGGGGCGGCTTAGGAGCAAAGTGGCACGTGGCTGAGCTGAGGATCAATTCATGATGTTTTACTCTTAAGCACAGATGGGTGTTTTAAATCCAGCCATGATCCTGATGGCTTTCCCGGGATCAGGATGGCTCCTAAATCATCCCGGATGAAGGCGACTCGCATTAGGACAAGCCTTCGTATGGGATCTTGGGATGATGGCCGTGCTTTTTGCCATGATCTGGCCGGCTCTTCCCTGCTGTCCACCCCCACAAAATGAGTGCTTTGCTGCTGGCAGCAGTGGGGCCTAGTTGCACACATGTGCACATACACAGAGTGTGAGTCAGACAGATAGAGACTGGGACAGAGTGGACCCCTCCCTACACCCAACCACCCACCAACCCCCACCCTGCCCCCTCTGACATGGCGCAGGAGCCATCAAAACGGTTTGCCTGATGAGAATGGACAGTCCATATGGATGAGTGGGGCGCTGAGCTGGAAGACAAACTCTACTCTGAACTGGAAGCAAGCTCATTCTTTTTTGCTCTGCTGCTGCTGTTTCTATGAAGCCTTGTAGCGCTCTGTCTCTCTCTCATATAACTCCACTCTCTCTCTCTTTCTCACTCTTGCTGCTCTGCTCTTTCTTGGAAGGTTTGATGGGCTGAGGTTGTAATTCAGAAATAACTAGTTTATGTCCTCTGGTGGAGCCCCTTTTGTTAAGCCTGTAATTGTCAACACCCAGACCAGAGTATAGGTCTGGGAAAGGCCCGGTACTCGTACAGTGTCATTGTTCTTTGACGCGTGTACTCTGGTCCGCAGACTTAATTATGTGTGCGTTACCAAACCCGCAGCCCAGTAAGTGAGTGACAATTTGCCTTTAAACTTTAAATTAAACTGACCCTGATCTGTTAGAGAGTGTTGATTGTTTATGTTTGTTAGTATGGCTGTTTGTATGGGCGTGTGTGTGTGTGTGTGTGTGTGTGTGTGTGTGTGTGTGTGTGTGTGTGTGTGTGTGTGTGTGTGTGTGTGTGTGTGTGTGTGTGTGTGTGTGTGTGTGTGTGTGTGTGTGTGTGTGTGTGTGTGTTTAATCTTGTTTTAAAGTATGTTTATCTCTCTGCACTCTATCTCTCTCAATTGGATCAGCCATCCCATGTGTCAGAGCAGAAGAGATGGTGAGAGAGATGTGTGTGTGTGTGTGTGTGTCTCGTTCGTGTTTGTGTCATTGCTGACTGACCTTGAGTCTGAAAGCTCACAGTGAGCGAGCAGGGTGAGTGTGTGTGATAGAGAGAGGACTGTGGGGCTTGTGGGACAGCTGACGGCTATGGCACGCCTTGCCCATCGGCGTTTCATTCTCATTACGCGCTGGCTCTTACCCGTGCCTCTCTTCTGAGTGCATACAGATTAACCGAACTTTTTTTTGCTTTCTCAACACTTTTTCTCTTGCTCTCTCTCCTTTTAAAAAGGCACGCAGGGATTGAACATCTGGACCATTAGATGCCCTCTGTAAAAAGTGCAGATTACGTTTCAAACTCATCAATTTGTCAGCCATATTAAGCAAGCATGGGAGCAGGATGAGGAGGAAGGCTCTGTGCTTCAGCCCAGGATATTGCCTCCAGTGGGATAAGTGATATCTTGGGCTTGAGATGTCTCCAAAACTCTTTGATAATGGATAGTGTTTCAAAGCAACACCAGAGGGGATAAGGTTAAGTTTCGCCCCTGTTTCGCAAAGGTTAAAGGATTTAAGTCATTCCTAGGGTGTGTGTGTGTGTGTGTGTGTGTGTGTGTGTGTGTGTGCGTGTGTGTGTGTGTGTGTTGTTGTTTCCTCCCTCACTAGTAAGTAATAACTCAAGCTTTATCTCTCTGTGACCTATATGGTACCTCTTAATACATATATTGTCGTATCACACTTGCCCATATCTCACACAGCTACCAGGCATCTGTCTCTGCAGTGCGTAGGTCTATTTTTTCCGCTCCTCTTAATCCCCTGCTGATGGAGAAAGTCTCGTTGAAAGTCATCGTGTTCTTGTCAGACGTTTCCAGGGGATTGTCGGTGTTGTCTTGGTTCTGAGTGCTCTGGGCCTCCGAAGATGTCTCATCGGTGTCTTGCGAAGCCCGGGTGGTTGGAGTGTTTTGGTAAGTGTACCAGGTGTGGTGGGATGCACCCGTGTACCGGGAAAATCTCTGCAGTAACCAGAGGAGCGTGAGAGCCCAGCACTCACTGCTAACTGCTCTGACAAATCTCCTCTCATTTGTGGAAAAATGAGGGCAGGCCTGGTGGGAAGTCCTGCACTGTTTGACGAGCCTCACCTCTGTTCGAAGGTGGGCAAGTGGGGGGGGTATGTGGGTCTGGTAAGCCACTGGTGTGGAACGCTGTTTCAGTTGTGGAGCACTGTTTCACACCAGCACTGCAACACCTGGCTACCTACTTGTGTGTTTGTCTTTGCCCTGTGTTCAGCCAGAGTGCTCCTGAAGATCAGAATGAGGTGGGTCTGGAGGGCTGGAGGGAGGGATGGCTGAACATCTGTGGAGGCTGGCTGCTCGTCTCCCTCCTGTGCAGCTCGGGAAGAGCAGCCGCCTGTGAAGAGTTTGTTATTTTTCTTTTTTTTTCTTTGTTAAGGTGCTATTGTTGGAATGCTCAGCTCCACACGTGGTTGGCCTCGGGCTACCGTTCCAGTCGGAATGCACCCCACACCTCACAAAATGTCTTTTTTCCAGCTTGTTACCTTTTCGGTCTATTTCCATTTTTGTTGAACTGGCTTCTGTTGCTTGCTGTTGCTGTCCCTGCCCTTTCCAACCCTGACGGTGTTTCTCCCTTTGTGTCTGTCTTTGTATTCCTCTCTCTTTCATCTCTCTTTCTCTGTCTCTCTCTCTCTTTCTCTCCGTCTGGCTGGCTGTGTGTGGTTCAGGCCACCTGCTGCCATCTCCCGTCACACAGTCTGGCCCTCCCAGCGCCACGTTTCCAAACAAACAGTGACACTGTTCCGTGTGTGCCAGGACGAGCTCAGGCCGAGCTCATCATCGGGGGAAGGGAGGGGTGGGGGGTGGGGGGGGTTGTCCAGCATGCCCTCAGGACTACTGTGTGGCCGTGTGTTTGTTCATGCCATCTTCCTCATTGCCGCTACAGCTAACTGCTCCGTCAGCGTTGCTGGGCTTTCCCCAGGCAGAGGTTATCTGTGAGCTGTTCTGCTGGTCGGAGCGCATTTCACCGCCCGAGACCAAAACGGCAACACTACACTGGGGGTGGACTGCAGCGTTGAGGGGAGGGGTTGTGTCGTGTTGTGTGGTTGAAAACAGAGGCTGCTGTCTTCCGACTACAGGAAGTGCCACTGGAGCGCACGTCAGGTGAAGCCCCATGCACTTCCTGTTGCCACCAAGCAGTACTTCTCGGGTCTTTCATTTCCTCATCAAGCGGATGCCACGGGCCGTTGTCCCCACGGCAACCGAGAGCTGCAGAACTTCCTGCAAGGGCTGATCTCAAGGAAGGTGAAGGGTTAGGGCGAGTTTGGACGCATTTAGTGGTGATGGTGGAGAGGGGGGGAGTTCAGTGTTGTTTCGTGTCATGTCGAGTTAAAGCACCTCATTTCTCTTGTGCATAGGGCACATCTGTTTCGTTCTGACCTTCCGGAGAAACTGGCCTTAATCTGATCATGCAACTAACGACATAATCTGCCTCTGTATGAAAGCGGCACAGCAGCCTTGGAGCCGTTGCCCCAGCCAGCCCGCCCTCCCGCCCTCCCGCAGCCTCTGGCACTCCCTCACCCTACCCTGGGCACTGCCCCACAAACCCAGACACATGTGACCCATCAAAGAACACACAGCGACTCAGTCTTTTTGGAGCCCCTGTCTGTACCCCTTGTACCATAAATAGGCTCGGCTTGCTTCTCTCTCCATCCAAATGCCCTCGCCACAAATGTAGGGCATGCGTTGCCCGGCGGTTTGCTCTTTACTACAGGGAAGAATAACAGCCCAGGGCTAACCTCAATGAATGGGTTTCGACTGAGGCAGAGAGCTGGAACTCTCTCTCTCTCTCTCTCTCTCTCTCTCTCACTTACGCACACACACACACACACACTCTCTCTCTCTCTCTCTCTCTCTCTCTCTCTCTCTCTCTCTCTCTCTCTCTCTCTCTCTCTCTCTCTCTCTCTCACACTTACTCACACACACACACACACACGCTCTCTCTCTATCACTCTGCCTCTCTCTCTGACTTTCACATTTTCTCTCTCTACACATACAATCTATCTGACTCTCTCCTGACATTTTAAGACCTTGGAACTACAAGTTCCCCTTTGATATTTTACATCGAGAGACTGAAAATGGGTTTGGGTGCTGACGGAATAGCAAGGCTCTGACCGTCTGTGCTCAATATCTCAAAATCAGTGAATGGTTTTTCTCTCTCTTGCTCTCTCTTTTTTTTTTTTTTATAAACCACCTCGCTTTACCACACAGTTTATTCCGGCATGGACTGGATGGGGGCCCAGAGGCTGCCATTGTCAAGGCAGGCGAGGGCCCCAGTGAGGGGAGGGAGGGCCGTGACAGAGGAGCACAGCGCGGCCCCTGAGAGCTAGGGTGTTGGAACTCACCCAAGATAGAGGGTGAGGGGTGTGAAGTGTCTGACACAGCTGGGCGCTACCGAAGGGACAGGGGACAGCTGGTGTGTGTGTCTGTGTGTGTGTGTGTGTCTGTCTGTGTCTGTGTGTGTGTGTCTGTGTGTGTGTGTTTGTGTGTGAGTGTCTGTGTGTGAGGGAGAGAGAGTGAGATAGAGAATCATAGTGTTTCTATTGTTCCCTGCTCTTGTGCCATGCACACCTAGGAGCTCTGCACACCTCAAGCCCTAGACAGAATATTGCACACCTCAGATCTAATAAGATTTAGGTCTTCAGTCTCAGGCTTGAATACTTTTTAATCAAATGGGGACCAAATGGCAAGTTAAGTTTTAAAAAAATTAAAAAAATCCAAAGCTTATCTGAGGACTATGGGCTGTATTGTAGACTATATTTTGATAATGTCTGTGCCACGAACAAATGTTTCACACAACTCATAGTTAGTATCACAGTCATAGAATTACTCTGTTGTCTTGAAGATATTGCAGTCGGAAGTATGTGTACATTCTTTGGAGAGGGCCTCTGCTTGTTGACAGGCCAGTTGCCCCAGATAAGAGCTGATTCTGGGTCAGCCCTGTCTTGTATTAGGCTTGGGTCTGGCCTTGAACTGGGTCAGAAACGACAGTGCTGTGTTGGTTCCCCTCTGCCTATTGTGAGCTCCTTCTTTTTAGTGAACGAATAGGCTATACTGTATGTCTGCAGAAGCCATAAGCTGCCATAAGATGTGCTTTGAGGTGGAGATTGAACTGCGGTATTGTTGCCTGACCATTCCGTCGTTAAACCCAACTCATGGCTCAGAGCATGTTTATTTTTGTTTCGCTTTTAAGAATCTTTTCCAATGTCTGTGGTTAGGAAAGGGGAGAGGAGGGTGAAGAGGAGGGTGTGAGGCTACTGTAGAAATATGACAGAATTTATGGTTGGTCATCTGATAAACGACTATGTTATTCCTGCTGGGCTGTGGACGGAATACAAATCGCCGATTTTATAGAATAAGATGGAAAGAAAATGGTTTCTTTTTAAACAGACTTTTACACAGTCTGTGGATTTTTTTTAACTATTTTTTTTTGCTTGAAGTAGGACATGTATAAATAGCTGCAAATCAATCACAGAATGTTCCAGACCTCTTTTCAGGTTTTAATCTAGGGTAGTAAAAAACCACCAGGGATCGAGACGAGTTTTTGCTGCATTTGCAACATTGGCGCGGGGAATGGCCCTTCGTGTAATTCTCCCTAACAATGTTAGTCAGTTAGTGTGACAGTTATTCTCACTCCCTTTTCCAAATAGGTGAGATAAAACAAGGTCTCGTGTGAAGACGGGGACACGTTTTTACGTTCTTGTTTGTGTTAAGACAGACTCTGTGCGTCCTCTAAAAGCCTACAGTGAAAGCAGATAGAAAGTGAGTTGCAGATATTTTAGACATCCGAAATGAATACCTCCCACAACATCTCGGCGTGAACTGTGCTGCCCTTTCGTTGAGGAGCAATGGTGGGTGGGTGGACAGTGAGAAGCCGGTAATGGCTCATCTGAAAGGACTGATATTAGTTTTTCTTTTTTGGACTACATATTATTATTCACTTGCTGTGTGTGTGTGTGTGTGTGTGTGTGTGTGTGTGTGTGTGTGTGTGTGTGTGTGTGTGTGTGTGTGTGTGTGTGTGTGTGTGTGTGTGCATGCGTGAGAGCGCTTTGGCGCTGATTTATAAATGAACACGATGAGTAGAAATTCCGTGACCTTCACCTTTCCCTCTCCGCTGTCGTTCAGACAGTTCCACTCCACAGCAATGTTCCAGCAAAGCCAGACGACTGAATGAGAAGAAATTAGCGGGTATTCAGACCTATAAATTGTAAGAGAGAGAGAGAGAAAGGCAGAGAGAATATTCCGGATGCATTGACTCCAGCGTAACAGCTTTCTTCTACTATCATCTTTCAGTTTAAAACCATGCTGTGTTTGCGCCTTCAGGAGGAGTGGAGGATTGTTAGGCTTGCACTCTCACACTGCTGTTGTTTGGGGGGGGAGATCGTTGTGTTGTTTGAGCAGAACGAGAGTAATGGAACGTGATGCCATGCAATTATGGTAATGTTTTTGCTTTCTCTTTTCCTTCAGGGAGAGAAAAAGGGAGGATTAGCTTCAATTAAAATCCGGTGTGTGTTGTGTCTGTGTGTGTTTTTCATAAATGAGTGAAGCAAAAGCATTTGGCTACACTGTAATGCTTACCTAATCCCACTGCTCCAAACCCTCTGCTCGCACACGTACAATGACTGCCTTGGATTCTGAAACTGCTCAGTGGCTCTTTAAACATGGCCCATGCAGGGACTTAAGTATGCTCAACATGAATACTCAACACATGCCTGTTAAAGATTTATCTGCGTGTTCGTGCGCCAGTGAAACCGATTTATCCAGATTCATCCTTTTTTTTTTGAGAAATGGTTTCGTTCGTGTTGAGTTGACATGGCCACCAAAAAGTGACTGAATGCTTGAGCTGCTGTAAGCTGCTCTGCTGTCGTCGCAATTAACTCGTAATTAGTTTAAGCCCTGCAGCTACCTCATAACGATTCCAATGGAGTCTGCAGTTTATGCATGGCAGCAGCAAGTACTACTTTCCCCCCCCTCTTGATGCGTCAATACGCCTCTGGTCTTTTCCAACCAAATCGCTCGTTTCGCCTCGAATGGAATACCAACGGGGGCAAGAGCATTTATTTTTAGTTTTTATTTAAGGAAACGTTGTTTTGCTTCCTCTTTCCTGAACACGACAAGAGATGAACCGGCGTGCCACAAAGGCACCAGTGTGCTGGTAGGATCCTCTGAGGCCCATTCTGCTCTCTAACATGCGATTAAGAGAGTTTATTGGCCTCGTTTGGAAACACGCTCTCGTCTCTTATTTTAACAATGAATTGCAGAGGAGTTGGTGCTCTCTCAGTTACAACAACAATTCACAGAAACTGTTTCGATTACCTAATATGTGTTGGTGGGTTTGAGTCGGTGTTTTTTCAATGGGAGATGGACCACGTTTCATAAGAGTATCCATGTCACGAAGTCCTTTATATAGAACAGAGTATTTTTGAAAGAGCTGTGTGTGTGTGTGTGTGTGTGTGTGTGTGTGTGTGTGTGTGTGTGTGTGTGTGTGTGTTTCTCTCCAGCCTGCAGCCTACCTCTGCCCACTCGAAACTGAAGTGCTTCTGAGGGCGAAGGGAGATGAGCTCTTGTAAGGGGCGCAGCCGAGGCAGGGAACTGGTCACCACTAAAACCCGACTAGCTATTTATCTGTCCTTGCTTGCTTTCTTTTTTTTTTTTTTTTTTTTGCTTGTGTTATTTATTTATTTATTTATTTATCTAACTCCCACTTGCCCTGTGAGCTAGTGGTGCCTTCACACACCAACTCATTCACATTTTCTATCACTCCCTCTCTCCCGCACTCTCTCTCACACACTCTCTCTCACTCTCAAACACACACACACACACACACACACTCACTCACTCACTCACTCACTCACAACAGCAAGCATCTTTGGTGACCCTAGCAAATAAGTTAACTAAGGCAGTCCATTCTGTTTGAATGACCTTTATTCTTGCGCCTTTCTAGTCTGCGCAGCACTAGCACGAGCAGTTGGTGAAATGCAGGTCACAAAAAGTTGGAGGGTACACGGATGTCCGCATAGAGCCTCATGTACACCCTAGTTTGACAAAATCTACGTCACTCACAGACCCGCAAATCATAACATTGGCCTTACAGTCAGACGTGGGCAGTGCCATGTTACTCCATTGTCAGGAGAGCTTGACTTGAGAGCTTGACCCATGACCTAGTAAAACTGTGCTGAGGGAGGGGCTGATCTCCTCAGTTGGATCTCGTCCTCTCGGTTTCGCCACAAGTTATGCAGCGTTTACTGTGGAATTTCAGCCCATCATTCTTACTGATGATGGTCCTGTGTGATTTGAATGCTATTTGGGGTGAGGGTGAGGGGGGGGGGGGGGTTGAGGGGCGGTACAGTGATGGCATAGCTGGGGTAATTAGGGGTGAAATGGTCTCGGTGTGCGCTGGGGGACTCTGGTTAAACACAGGCCTTGGCACTCACTAGGCCTCTGCGTGGCTAACCGTCCTAACCTCCACCTCACTGAATGTGTGTACATTAGGGGGTAGGGGGTAACTGAAACACACACACACACAGATATAGACTACACACACTCACACACTCACTCATTCATAAACACATATTCACTCTCTCTCACACACACACACACACACACACAGATATAGACTATACACACTCACACACTCATTCACTCATTCATATACACGTATTCACTCTCTCACTCACACACACACAGTGATAAGATCCAGATCATTCTGCTGTTTTCCTATTTGTCTTTTATTTGGATGAGGGGGGGTTGGGGGGCAGCGGTGATGGTGAAGGGAGCAGACATTCCTGATATGGAACTGCATCAGTGGCTGGACCACAGGCTCTGGACCCAATCTCTGATCACTTAATCTCTCAGCTATGCAGTCCAGCCCCCCGAAGAATGCCCAGAGGCCAGAGGAGCCATACTGGAGTCTTGTGGGGACAAAGGGGCGGGCGGGGGGCTGAGGAGGGGGTTGTGAGGTTGGGGTTGGGGTTGGGAAAGGGAGGGGGGTTAGTTAGGAATTTAGGAATTTTTTGCATTGCTGTCATCCCCTCTTTTTCCACTGTGGAGTGGAGTTGGAATTCTGCTAGCGAAACCACTGGAGTGGGGGCTTCCAGATGCATTGTGGGTAGTGAAGAAGTCTTTGTCTCGGTACATGCTGGTCTGATGGGCTTCGTTGACTTGCTGAATGCTTCACTGTAGTAGATGTCTGTAGCGACGTCTGTAGCGACGCCTCTTCTTAAACTTCTCCACGGCTGTACTCATAAAGACCAGTGGTAATTGCCCATTGTACTCGACTCTCTCAGCCGCCTACCGCGTAGGTATTGTTCCCTCTTTGCCTTTTAAGATATTCCTCCTTGGCTTTGCTTTTATGTCTTTTCTCCTTTCTCTGTCGTCTTTTTGTCCCACTCTGTTCTTTCTTTGACACTCTTTTTGTTTCTTTCATCCTTTCTGTCCCACCATGTCTGTTGTTCCCTACCAAGTGCTTCAACAAACTTACTTTCTCCCTCTTTTTCTCTCTCTCTCTCTCTCTCTCTCTCTCCCTCCCCCTTCCTCTACCTTTCCTTTTCCATCTGCTGTTCTCTCCCTGCCACCCTATCCATCATCCCCCCCCCACCCCCAAGATTGGCATGAGCAGGGTGTGTCGCCACGGCGACAGAATGGGGCACGGCGGCAGCACCTCATCTTGACCCAGTTTGGGTCAGTGTTACCCACTGTGCTGACCGACCTCGGAGCAGAAGGTCACGCAGCCAGCGTCTCCCGCTCGTTCGGCCCTCACACCGGCCGGTTGGCCACGGCAACCGCATTTCCATCGGGCGACCCACAGTCCTTCCGCCCTCTGCCAGGGCCCCTACCAGTCATCTGCTTTCAGATGGCACTCGCTGGAAATGGCTTTAAATCCCCTTTTCTCAATAGATAAAGTTACCAGAAGCCAAATGGCAGAGAATTCTTGCGTTGTTGCTAATGCTGAAACGTTGTGAGGTGTAGTTTTTATTTTTTTATTTTTTTGAAAGCAGTGAAGTGTTTTCCCACGTAAAGCACATGCAGGGACAAATGACGCCGGCCTTATGTAACCAAACAGAAGTGTACAGCTGGCTCTCGCTGGTGTTTTGAAGTGGGTTTTTTATGAGGGATGGTAATGAGATAAAATGAGATGATTGCTAGGTGGATTCACGCACCGGTTTTCTGTGTGAACAAGTAGTGTCTTTCTCTGTCAATTCAACTCCGTTCAATTCAATGTGCTTTATCGGCAAGACGTATAGGCATTTGTATTGCCAAAGAAGACATGCAAAGCAGAGGGAAAACAAGGAACGAGAAATCTAAATGTCTATGTTTAGAGTTACATAGACTTAAAATAAACATAGATATTACTGGAAAAAAAAACAAAAAAATGTGTCTGTCTTTCTTTTTGTCTTTCTCTTTTTGAAAATAGGACGCTTAAACTGACAGCAAAGCAAGCAGAAGTTGTTGCATTCTCCCTCTTCTGTTCTAAAAGCACCGGTGTGTTCCGTGTGTGAATGAGTCAGCAGGGAAGCTGAATGCAGAGAGCTCCTGCTGCTGCTTTAAAGTAACACTATGCAACAATTTGACACTTTTTGAGGTATGGTTTTATAGGCAACTAGTATTGGTACCATCCCCATCCTATACTGCCAAAAGACACCAGTTAGTGTGTTGGCAAGCTTCTATCAGTGTCAGCTGGGCTGTTGGTGGTGTTTGCAAGGTTTTTTGCATGCCTTTTAGGTAGTTAGCTTGCTAGTTTTGGAACAGAACTCCGTATTGCTGCTTTAAGCTGTGCTGTGTCCCATACTAATTTACTCAAAGACTTGTATGCTCCTTCTAAAAACACTTGGGTTCACCCTCTCCCTCAGGCACACGGAAGTCTCCCTTTCGTACTTCCTATAACACTCTCAAACTCGTCACACGTGTGTTTTTTTTAGCAACTCCTGTCTGTCTCTTTCTCTGTGTTTTTCTCTCTCAGAATCACAGAAACCTCTCTCCTGACATGATTCCGCCATCTCAAAAATTCTGTCTGTCTATATACACACATACTCTCTCTCTCGCTCACTTCCACACAAACACACACACATGCACCCTCACAAGGGGGCCTGTGCTGCAGCGACTTCATCTCCTCCTGTCAGAGGTCTGTGTGAGTCGTGGTGAGCGGGGGGGGGGGGGGGGGTGCTGCTGCTCAGTGGGGGACTGGAGGTGCAGCGCTCTGAACCCGGCTAATTGGAAGAGGGAGCATCAAATATGCATCTCCAAGGATACCACCAGCTCGGTGGTGGCTACAGATATGTCTGTTCCTTCCTCTCCCTCTCTCTGTCTTTATGGAGCTTCATTTTTGAGGTCAGAGAGAGAGAGAGAGAGAGAGAGAGAGAGAGAGAGAGAGAGAGAGAGAGAGAGAGAGAGAGAGAGAGAGAGAGAGAGAGAGAGAGAGAGAGAGAGAGAGAGAGAGAGAGAGAGAGAGAGAGAGAGAGAGAGAGAGAGAGAGAGAGAGAGAGAGAGAGAGAGAGAGAGAGAGAGAGAGAGAATATTCAGAGCCAATCTTTGAAAAAGGCTTCCTTTGAGGAACTGGTTCAAACTTTGGAAGGAGTTTGGTTAAGTTTTGGTTAAACAAAAGAAAGTGAGAGACTCCTAATTCTTGATGTGGCCGGTAGTCAGAAACCTGGGGAAGCATGGTATGGAAAGAAGTGACTGTACTCCAAACTCACCATAAACCGCTCCGATTTACAAAACAACCTTAGGTTGTCATTCAGTTGGAACAGCACTCCATTTGACACAGATAACTTGACTTTGGAGCGATCTTGAACACACCAGCAGGATCAGTACGCCCCCTTACCCTCACTTTCAAAGCGCTATGTTGGGTTCCAGTGGACCTATGGTGCGGTGCAGAAGACTACAGAGGCCCAGCCAGGTTAGTCGCTTCAGAATTATGGACTGGGGGCAGTGATCGTGCTCCTTCTGTGCCAGAGCAGAAAACTAGTAGTGGCCTGATTCGCTGGAGGACCAAGGCTTCGGTAGATTGGGCTTATGGCTTGTAGCTCCAGAACAGGGTCATGTGCGGTGAAAGGTACAGAGATCCACTGGGTATATAGGGACATCTGGGGGGGAAGGTGAGGAGCCTTCTGTGAAATGTGGCCATTCAACCCAAATGAGTTAGTCATACTACTGAGTCATTTTCAGTCATTTTGGTGACAAGTGTTCTATACATTCAAACTAGAAGTGTCTAAAGGAGGGGTATAGATGCTCTCGGTTCTGTGCCTTTCTCTCTTCAAGTCCTCAGAGAGAGAGAGAGAGAGAGGTCTGTTGCCTAGCTGTGAACCCAATCTGAGGGCCTTCACCCCAGAAGAGTGTGTGTGTGTGTGTGTGTATACGTGTGTGTGACTATGTCCGACTCACAGCAGGGAGCCAGGGGAGCAGTTTGTGTTCGAGCACCACACTGCTCGTTATCCCCAACAAGAGGCAATTAAAGCATCATGTGCCGCTGCCCTAATGCGCCCTGACGGGGACATGCAGGAAGTTCTGGGCGGGAAGTGCTTTTTTTTCTTCTCTAGTCTGTTGTTATTGTTTTGGTTTTTGTTTTTCCACTCCCCATTAACCCCCTTGAAGCCAGGGTCCCACTGTTGTCAGAAAAACCCAGACCAAGCCTTGAGACCGCATCAGAGAGGTGGTGTGTTAGATGGAGGAAATGGAAATGTGTGTGTGTGTGTGTGTGTGCGCGCACTGTTGGGTAATCTCTTCTCTTTTTCTTCTTCTTCTTTTATCCAGACATCTAACCTTTGTGTGCAAGTGTGTGTGGTTTCGTATTGTTTCGAGCTGTAACCTCTGTGCTCTTTATGGGTGGGTTTATGTATGTGTCTGCTCAGAGTGTGTGTTTTTGTGTGTGTGTGTGTGTGTGTGTGTGTGTGCGTGTGTGTGTGTTGCCGAGTAAACTCTGCTCGGTGTTGCAGCCCTAACACATCGATCCATCCAGGCCTGTGTGATCCAGCGCTGCATTTCAACGTGTGACCCCAAGAGAGGACACAGCCTCCCGTCCCTCTCTCTCTCTCTCTCTCTCTTCCTCTCTCGTTTGTCTCCCATGTTAAAAGCAAATTTTAGTCAATAACCCCCCCCCCCCCCCCACCTGAGCTATTAATGGGGTGTTCATTCAGCCGGCGCCACTGTACCCACAGCGGGCCGACAGCTCTGAGGCTCTAAATGGGATCGAAGGCCTGGCTTCCATCATCGAGGCAGATCAATGGGCGTGAACGGGACAAGTGCTTTTGCCCCCATATTTTATGTTTTTCTTTAGAAGTCATGGCGTAGTTTAGCTTGTTCATATTTTGAATTTCGCGCCTTTACTTACTCTCTTCATCTCTCTCTCTCTCTCACACTTGTTCTCTCTCTTACTCTCTCTTACTTGTTCTCTTCTCTCTCTACCACTTTTTGTACCTTCCTGCAGCTGTGTGGCGGTAATCTCGTTTCCTCTTCTCATGACAAACGCCTACTTCCTCCCTCTGTTCACCTCTCTGTCTGTCACTCTGTCTCCCTCACTCATGCTCCCTCTCTCTCTATCTCTCTCTGTCTCTCTCTCTCTCTCTCTCTCCAACTCATTCTATCCTTATCCCATCGCCCCGTGAGGGCAGGACTGTAACACCAACTTGCTCCTTTTTCTGCTGGGACCTTTGAGTGCTCTTTGACGATGGCGTCGTTTTGAGAGACATCAGTACGTCTGTGCTGGGCTCAAGAGAAACGAGAGGCCCAGCACCACCTTTAAAAAAGTCGTTAAGATTTCCGGGGTGAGTTTCTCAGAGTTTCTCTGCTTTCTTCAGACCAGGCCCAGGACTGCTCCTTTTGAGTGCCACAGGGCGTGACCCCTCACTGTTTTCAGTGCTTCACTGTTTCCACACTACCCTCAGCCATGTGCCACCGTCTGTGGTCTGTGACAGTGTGTCAGAATGCTACGCTACGTTAGTCAGCCGTTATTTTCCTTTCATGTTCAGGCTGTCTGAGAAGCAGCAGAGCAGGAGTGCTGTTGAATGGTCTTGTTTACACTTCCTCTTAGCGAGGAATAAGTGAGATACTAATGCTTATTTTCAAGACAAGTAGTATTTTTGTAGAGTAGTTTCAACTTTTTCTTTCCTGTCAACCGGAGGATCAAGGCAGTTTTGGGGGGAGGAGGTGTGCGGGGGGCTCTGGTCAACCAGTGTCAGTCTAACCTACCCATAGCGCTCGCCGTCACGCCACAGAAGTAGCGACTTAGCGAAGAGCTCCGCTGCCACTCGTGAGCTCACAGGAGTAGTTTTGTGTGCTAGTTCGTCGACTCTTCCTCTGTACTGACTTCATTTTATTTTTCTCCTTGTTCTCGCTCACCACCCCACAGCCCCCACACCCCTCCGTGGCGTAAAAAAATAAAACACAAGAGGGGAGGTGAGACTCCTGGCGTCACAGACGTGTTAATTGCAGTAAGGGCGGGTTAAGATGAAGAGCCCTTCACTGAGTCACTTGACAGGATATCCTGTTTTAGAGTGCGAGAAAGCAGGCCTTGTTTTTAACCGTCAGTGTGCTGGGAGGGGAGGGGAAGAGTATAGAAATTGAATGAATCATTTTGAGAAATACATGGAATTTGTTCATGCAAAGTTTTTTAATGATGTTTTTCTGATTTATACCTCGTGCATGAGGCAGAAAGAAGTGTGTGTGTTTGTGTGTGTGTGTCTGTGTGTATGTCTGTGTGCATGCGTGCGTGTGTGCGTGCGTGCGTGCGTGCGTGCGTGCGTGCGTGCGTGCGTGCGTGCGTGCGTGCGTGCGTGCGTGCGTGTGTGTGTGTGTGTGTGTTCTTGCTTTACTCTGACAGGACAGTCACGACCTGAGAATCAAGCGAGGTAGATGGCCTCTACTTATTATCCGCCCTGCGCCTCCTCTTTCTATTGTTAACTTGTTCCCCGTCTCGAGAGGGGGCCCCCTCCACACTCACACTCTCTCCTGGCTCTCGTTACTCATCTTCTGGGGCTTTTGTTAAGCACACATTTGGGGCCGTGGGCGCACACTTCAAATGAAAAGAAAGACGAAGCACTCCCAAGTCCTGTTTAGCCAGCTTTTCACACTTGTCAGGAAGGGAGGGGGGTGTGTGTGTGTGTGTGTGTGTGTGTGTGTGTGT
Source organism: Clupea harengus (assembly GCF_900700415.2). Taxonomy (NCBI): domain Eukaryota; kingdom Metazoa; phylum Chordata; class Actinopteri; order Clupeiformes; family Clupeidae; genus Clupea; species Clupea harengus. Next base: position 17,131,015 of record NC_045170.1, read on the forward strand.
GTGTGTGTGTGGGGGTGTGTGTGGGTGTGTGTGGGGGTGTCGGTGTCTGTTTCCTTTTGCTTGTTTTTGCCCCTGTGCTGTTTTAAAGAAGTCCAATCTGCAGGAATGAGTGAGGGAGAGGGAGAGGGAGAACGAAACCTAATGCATGTATGTATGAGTGACTTTGGGATAAGTCATGGAGAGGTCCCAGAGCGCCAGGCGTCAGATTGTCTTTGGAGTGCTATGAAACGCATCAAGCCCAAAGGGTGAAATGTGAGGACTGTGTGTGTGTGTGTGTGTGTGTGTGTGTGTGTGTGTGTCGGAGAATAAAGGGTGGACATGTGAGTGTATAAGAGATGGAGTTGAGCCCAGCAGCCGTAACTCAAAGGCTCGTCTCCCAGGGCCTTTGTTTCTCTGCTCACATAACAGCCTCTGTTCTGTTTGTAGTGGTCTGGTGGTGGTGTGTGTGTGTCTGCACGGGGCCCGGGCTGTTCACAGAGGTGTCTGATGAGCTGCTAAAAGCCTGAGAGCCCTCCCCCGCCAGCCTGCACCCCCCCACCCTACCTCACTGAGCGGAATCCCAATGATTATGAAAGTTTAAGAGGATTAATTCGTATTCATGTTTCCTGAGCTTGTGTGTGTGTGTGTGTGTGTGTGTGTGTGTGTGTGTGTGTGTGTGTGTGTGTGTGTGTATGTGTGCATCAGTGAGCAGATTTTCTGTAGGTATGTGGAGGGTTCTGCTGCTCACCTCTTTTTTTTGTAATGGTTCTGTGGTATTTTCCTAAGATGGGTAGCTTGACCTTGTTTTAATCTACACATGGGAAATAAATTAATACAGACTGTGTGTTTTGCGCATGTGT